>NC_070529.1:3698363-4006560 GCF_025433545.1 Fusarium keratoplasticum
CTGTTGAAGGGGGATCAGGGAAGAAAAAGTGCGGCGCGCTATCGAAGACAATAGCTTGTCACCTTTGCGAATCATGAGATGGCGTATGTGCTGGCACTCGAGAAGGGAGTCGTCTGGCTTCAGCCGTCTTGTCCACGCCTGAGCGTTGGGGCCGTTCTGTCCGCCAAACAAGTCAACAGAAAAGGGAACATTGTCAAGCAACCTGGTGCTTAGAAGGGGGGTCTCCTCAACGACCTCGGTGAAGTCAACAACTGTGAGCGCCTCGATGGCTGCATCAAGGGACTTGATGTCGTCGCCTCTTGGTGCCTCCGACACACGCTTCTTGATCCCGTCAAGAAGCACCGCTGCCTGGTCCAACAGGCGGTCCATATACTCCTCGCCCTTGAAACGATCATAGACGTGGACGCGGTTTGCAAAGTGGTGGTTCATGAGTTCCTCCCTGAAGCTGGTCTCTTTTTCGGGGGAACACCTAGGAAAACAAAACCCAGGGATACCCTCCCTCTCGGCGATAGGCAAGTCAAAAATGCAACTCTTCTCAGAAGGGACAACTTCGATCTTTCCACGAAGATAGTCATCCGTTCTCCCGTCCGGCCCTGGGGTGGGCTTCTGGAGTTCCCCTCGAGTGTAGACAATGGTGGAGAAGTATTCGCTGTGCTTTCGGCAGGTCATCTCGCCGTCAAGGGCTTCGCTTATCCAGCACTTGACCTTCTGTGTGTCACGCTTCGCAAGCTCGAGGGTGTGAGAGATTGCCGCCCGGTCGGCTAACTCGGTCTTATTACCTAGTTTGTTGGCCATGTTGGTAGCTGTACTAATCTATATGTAGTAAGTTGATGGTTGTTGGTACTGGTGAGTGAATTGTTATTCTCGAGGCTGATCACAAAAGCTCGAGTTGGAATAAGTTTATGCTATACTTATACTAAGTCAAATGCTTGGTCCTTTGCTCTTCATTGTTCTTGCTTTGATGTTTATAGACAAAGGCATGGTGGTGTTCACAACCAGACTTGGAGGGCGTGGGTATAGGGGTCTTTTTGCGTCTTTGTCCGTGTTCTAATTCGGGTTACACGATTCGACGGGAACAACAAGAGACTCAAAAGTTAGCAGTGATATATCTTTCAGGTCAGTGAGTTTCTGAGCCATCATGGCTTTGAATCAATAACATGGTGTTGTTGGTAGAGTTGCACTGAGTTAGACCGCTGACGTCAGCTTCCAGTGAACGTTCCTGGCGTCGGTATTGTCGCTTATCGCAACCCTTGTCATGACGCTCGATAAGGCTGAGTCCCTCTCCTAGCGGGCGGCGGCGCCTTTGGACCGCCTCTCTTTATACAAACTCCAACCGCACCCGACGCCCGGAGCGCGAGTCTTCAATGGGGAATCAGCCATGTAGGCTGCCATCTCGTCAATGGCAATGATCTCTCAAACGTCACAGGCGCAGCCTGACGCGCCAGACTCGATGCGCGTTCTGCCCACCGAGCTGCTCTACCACATCATCGAGTCCGTCCTCCCCTCGAATCCTCGCGCCTTGATACCGCCGTCGCACATCTCGACAAAGACGCTCCTCGCCTTGACTCGGGTCTCGCGCGACACGTACCGATTGGCTACTCGACTTCTGCGAGAGCGATGCCTCTATATCGACACGGACCGCCGCCTGGCCGACCTCTTGCTCTGCGTCCCTCGCTTTGTCCCGAGCCTGCCGCCCGTCTTGTCCCTGCGGAACATCACATCTCTCTATCTGGCTCCGTTCGGTGAATCCCTCGATGATCAGCCCACGGCGATCTGGGTGCGGGAGCTCTTTTGCGAGGTCTGCGAGACGCTGAGGAGGCTGGTGGTTCTCATGCCATTCCAGAGCCTGGATCCCCTCGATGACCACCTCAGCATCCGGAGAACCCTCCGCGAGGGGTTTGAGCGGCTGCACAGGCTGCAGGAATTTGTCTGCCTCGGCGACTATCCGGCGCTGAGTGTCCCCGACAGCCCCACGGACGTATGGAGGCTATGGCCCGACCTCGAGCGCCTCACGCTGTTCGGGGCGCCGGTGGACAGCCACTGGCTGTGGTGGGACATTGCGACGCTCCCCAAGCTGCAGCATGTCATCCTCGCGCGGTCCCTCAATGTCGAGGCCACCAACATCAAGGATGAGTACTTTCATAAGCTGCCCCGGGATGACGCCAAACTCGACCGGGACATCAAGATCGTGCTGCTAGACGCCGGGTTCGTGTGGAGGGGGGTCAAGACGGATCGCTGGAAGCAGATTGACCCCAAGAAACGCATGACGGTTGAGCTGTACGATGTTCCCACCTCGTTCTACGGTGACGAGATGCCCCGAGAGCTGGTGACGACGTGGGTGAGGCGAGGAGCATTAGATGGAAGCTTGTGGGATTGGCAAGGGACCGTTGTGGAGGAGTCTTGACAAGCAAGTCACGATATAGATAACTTGAGATATAATACCGGGTAGAGTCGAGGACGGTCTAGACCTCGAAGGCGTTTGTAAATGATTATTCACACCGACGCAAAACTAGGCTTCCCTGTACAACTTGTATATGGATCATCTGGTATCGAATGGAGATCTCGTGAATATCTGTAATCTGTGGATATTTCTGCTGAGTCGTTAGAAACTCGGTGCCTGGTTCCCCACGTTCGGCGAGTTGTGGATCTAGAGACCGACCGCCAAGTTCTGGTGATCCGGCAAAACGGCAAAAACAACAGCAGACCAACAGTAACGCAGACAAATGGAAATGCACCTCTTCGGACTATTATTCCTAGTACGCGGATCACAGCCCCTCCCCCCTCACTCGAGGGTCCCGCGAGATCGCAGTCCATCCGCGGGTTTAACGGGAAACGGTGAAGGTCCAGGGTAGCAGATATCCGCGCCTCGCTGGTACGTTTGGTGGTCAGCAGCAAACGACCTTTCCCCCACCGAAGCTTCCGAGGCCTGTTCCCGGGGGAAGGAGAGGGGGCGGGGGATCCACCGAAGCCCCCAAAGGACGCTAGAAATCCTCCACCGGAGCCCCGTGCCCGAGCTGCTCCCCCCTTGCGACCTGCCTGAATAGGGCGACCCTTCAGCGGGTTCGGCCCATTCTTTCGCAGCGGGCTCCGGCTTCGCTTTTTCCAGAAAACCCGCCATCGCCATCGGATTGGAAACCACCTTGCTGCCCCCCCAAAAATACATACGCCCTTTTGCTGCGGTTCGACGTTTATCGTCAAACTCCCCCTCCACGCCGCCATTCGGAACTTTTTTTCTTTTCTTTTTTGGCCTTGAGATTTGGGTTACAGTCTTGGTTGCATCTCTCCACATCATTCCTCCCATCCCGACTCCCTCTCTGGCATCTTCGACCTTGCCATGTCCTCGTCGGCCGTCCCAGACAGGAGCTAGCAGCAGAACACAAAAAAAAGGCTCTGAAACTCTATCCGTAACCCAACCCTCCCTCGCATAAAGAAAAAAACAGCACCGGGCATGCCCGCGCGCCACAGCCTGCTGTAAAACCGTTTGACCTGTCAGACTCGAGCTTGATTCCCACTTGCTGCTGCTGCTGCTCGACCCTCGAAACCCCCCGAGATCCCGATCCTTCCGAGCACCGTTTGAACGGTTCCCGCTCCGCTCCCCGTTGACCATGCCCGACAAGTCGGCGTCGGTCGTCACCTACGCCGCCGGAGCCTCTCTCGCCGCCGCCGCCCTCATCTACGTCTTTGCGCCCAACTTTTCCATCGACCACGATCCTGCGAGCTCAAAGAAGAAGTCCATTGTCGGTCTGCGGAACCAGGCCAATGACTGCTTCATCAACTCGGTCCTCCAGGCCCTCGCCGGCCTCGGGGAGCTGCGCGTCTACCTGATCCGCGAGACGCACCGTCGCCGTATTGAGGATCCCGCCGTCTATGCCAGTCTCGTCCAGCCCGAGGGCAAACAGATGGCACAATGGAAGCTACAGGGTCTGCAGGAGGGTCTCGTCACCCAGGGATTGAAGGAGATGCTGGATGCGCTTAACGAACGCCCCATCTATAGGAAGTCCATTTCCCCTTTCCAGTTCGTCAAGGTCCTGGAGGCTGCTTTTAAGCAGAGGATTAGCCGCCAGCAGCAGGACGCGCAGGAGTTCCTGCAGATTGTCGCTGAGCGGCTCAAGGATGAGTATCACTGCGGCCAGCGCGCAAGACTCCACGCTCGGAGAGGTCTCATAGCCAGGCCCAGCACTGTGAGCCTCGATCAAACGTCGAGCAGCCAGGTCAACGGGAATGATAGCGATGGATCGTCACAGGAGCAGTCAGCCAGCAACGACAACGGTGATTCTGCCATTGAACCGTCCACGGAAGCCGAGATCCCCCAGATCAACGGCCAATTACCAATTGAAATAGAGGAGGGCTTCCCCATGGAGGGAAAATACGAGTCCCATCTGGAGTGCCAGACTTGTCGATACAAGACCAAGCCACGGGAGGAAACCTTCTGTACCATCACACTGGCTGTGCCACAGGTCTCGAGCACAACCCTCAACGGGTGCTTTGACGGAATCTTCAAGACCGAGTTTATTGACGACTTCAAGTGCGAGATGTGCCGCCTGCTGCAGACAAGGAACAATCTAAAAGACGAGATTGCCAAGTCGACATCTGACAGCTTCAAGGCGCAAGCCCAGGAGAGCCTCGATAAGCTGCAGTACGCCATTGACACCGACCCCGAGAACCCCCCAGAGGATGTGGAGCTTGGAGATATGCGGTATGCGCCCAAGCGGAGAATCGCAAAGACGACTCGCATGTCCATCTTCCCCAAGATCTTGGCCATTCACCTCTCGCGGTCCATCTATGACGCTGGGCAGATGACGCAGAAGAACTCTGCCAAGGTCTCTTTCCCAGAGCAACTGCCCCTGGGTGGCTTGATGGACCAGAGGAAGTACAAGCTTCTCGGCCTTGTAACCCATCGTGGTGGACATAACAGTGGTCACTACGAAGCCTTCAGGCGGCAAAATCTCCCTGCCCCCTACTCCAACCCAAACACTTTCCACCCTTCCGAGGTCTACAGCAAGACCCCGACGCCTATTTCTACCCCGGTGATTGGGGCTCGCCCGACACACAGCCCGGCAATCTCGACCCCTGATCTCCTCTCGGCATCGTCGGGCGACAGCTCGTCGACGCCGTCCCTGGAGTCAATGGCTGCCCCTCCGAGGAGCGTTCCCTCGGATCTGCGCACCTCGATTAGCCTCCCAGCAATAGGCAAGAAGGACTCCGAGACTGTCAGTCTTCGCTCTGTCGCCGCATCTACCAAGTCGGCGCTCTCCAAGCTCACGTCTCCGAAGCAGACACACGACAGCCCGTCACCTCCAAAGCCAGTGGTTTCGCCGCCCAGACGATCGAAGAGGCGCAAGACGACGGACAAGTGGTGGCGGGTCAACGACGAAAAGGTGCGCGAGGCAAAGACCAGCGAGGTGCTGGGCATGCAGCGGGAGGTGTATCTGCTATTCTACGAGCTCGAGAAGGATTCCTAGTGGGCTTCGGCTCGGAAGCGTCTATTCTCGGGCCGTTGATCATGTGCCACGAAGTGATGGATGTGTATTTGTTACTGCTGATGTTTGCTCTACTCAAAGGGGGCGTGGCCGGGACTTTTTGGTGAAAAGTCGGCCCGTGTTTCATCTTCATGCTTGTTTATTATTTTTGTTGCATGGGTTGGCGTTGCAAAATGCCGGTGTTTCGATGTGGTTTAGATTCCATTGTTTCTTGATGAAGGATATCAGTACTTTTTTTTGGTGGGAAGACGGGGTTGAAGTTGAGCGGGTTTTGTAGATGGTGACGGTCTTTCAGAAGAAGATAGAACGGTACCAGGCGTACCTGCATATGAAAATCAATACAGCGCATCTCTTAGAACGATAGTCCCTCTATATATCTTGTCTGGAGAACTGGAGTATGGGAGTACAATACATCGTCGGAGCTATTCTCTTTGCTAGTGTTTGAGAGACTCTGTTTCGGCTGTTCCTCACGTCAATTAGTTGCTCAAGCTCAACCGCAACCGAAACAAGGACATTGTGGGATACCGATATTGGATGCTACCTCGCAGCCTAGGGTGGCCTTCTAGAAGACACACCATGTCAGCCTCGTTGCAGACTGCAGAACTACTGGCATGTTTCCGAGAGCAGGGTGCTTCTAGCCTGCAGATTGTCAACAGCACCTGCCGAGAGTCTTACTCGAGTGATGACCACAGGGAACACAATCAATATCCTTGTCATCATGCGCATGATGCATGTCATGAACGGCTGTCTCAATATAGCCTTTGTCCAGTTACGGTCATGGTGTGTACATATTAGGCAAGATAGAGTTTCTTGGCTGATACGAGAATAATGGGAAAAATGGCTAAATTCTATTTTGACGAGGGTTCGGTGATCACCTGTGTTGGCTTTGAAACAATATCCTTGTCTGTTTATGTTGGCTCTCCTTTTTCCTTTGGATGGACGGGCCGACTATGTTGTGTGATCATGCTAGGTATTTGGTCATATTCTGGAGCAGTCAGCTTGCCTGAATAAAAAGAACGGTTGATAGATAGAAACCGGCAGACACCATCACCGATGAAAATAAGGATCGATATAGGGTATACAGAGGCTAATTGAAACATTTCACGATCCAAATCTGCCTTGGAGGGATTCACAAGATTGCGCATCACCCTAGCAGCCAATCATGTTCATCTCATCCCTTGCACCCGCGGCTGCTGAGTCATCAAAAGGAGTCGAGGCCAACGTCAAGCATGACGACCCAGCCTTGGTCGTTGCTGTTCCAAGCCTGATTTCGTTGCATCTGGCCTCATCGATAATCATCATTTCACTCCTTTCTTTTCATCTGGATTCTGAAGTCCTCGGATTGAAGCTGGTTGTGTTTTTTTCTTACTCTTCATGCTGAAATTGTAGACGCAAAAACCTACAGCTACGACTTGCCCATTTCAGTGGTCCAGAGTGGGCAAAGGATCAGCACACACGTCTGCATTGACGTTTTCTCACTTGGATCAAGGCATTGACAAAGAAGAAACGTTTCCTTTGCGGTTATGAGAACTTCATGAGAATAGTAGCCTCATGAGAATGGTGCGGCGCAAAATTGGCACCTCAGCAAGTCACATCGGCTCCCCCTGAGCCTCACATCACCACATTCTAAACTCACCCATTTCCCAAAATGGCTATACTTTCTCGCCGCCTCCGTCGTCGTCTCAAGACTCCCTTCATCCTAATCATCCTCTCCCTCTTCATCATCTACTCCATTCTCCCACACGACTCAGCCATCCGCTTGGCCCTCGTCTTCAACGTATCACGCTTCTTCAACCTTTTACGCGGCGCCACGACAGACCGTGACGCATGGCTCCGAGCACCGGCGCGGTATAGCGTGGATCTGAGCACCGAGGTCGGCTACCTCATCAAGACCGGCTATGGTACCCGCCACCGCGTGCCCGACCAGCTCGCTGCGTTTGCCTCAACCGGCGGCTATCTGGGAAAGGAGGGTCAGAGTTTTCTCGTCGTTGGCGATTGGACCACGGTGAACCAGACGGATGCGGCGCTGATGGGCGTCACTGTGCATGATGCCATCAAGAGAGTCATGGAGACCAAGATCCGAGGCAAGGTTGAGGATTACCCGAGGCTGGTCAAGTACAGGAGCCTCCAGGAAAAGCTCGAGTCAGGAGATGAGGATGAGGCTCTGAGAATTGGCCAGAGCTTCGGCTGGGAGTTGGATGCACTCAAGGTATGTCCGTCCCTTCCGATAGTTGGTTGGCGTTGGCCAAATATGGATACCAAAACTAACCTCATGCAGTTCATCATGGGCATGGAGATGATCTACAAGGAGCTACCCGGCAAGAAGTGGTACATCATCCTGGACGATGATACCTTTCTAGTCCGCCCTTCACTGGAGCTCCTGCTGGGTCATGTTGACTACCGCAAGCCTCAGTACATTGGCAACGCCGTTGGAGACTTCAAGGCTCGCTTTGGGCACGGAGGATCTGGCATTCTCATCTCCGGAGAGGCCATGAGGCGCCTCTTTGAGCACCCGGGGATCGTCCAGGAGGCATACACCGAGTCCATGACTGAGACGTGGGGTGACCGGCTCGTAGCCACAACGCTCCAGAAGCTGGGGATCTATATCGAGGAGAGCTACAACCATCACTTTAACGGCGAACCGCCGTCAATCACGCGCATCTGGGGCGACCGTTTTTGTTCACCCCTGGTCTCCTTCCACGGCCTGCGCAAACCCGGTGAGATGCGCCACGTGGGGCAGACGCTCGCCGAAAGAGACCAGCCAGTGCTATGGCGCGACGTATGGGAGCTGTTCGGGGGCTCTCCCATGTCGACGCTCGAGGGACGACCGACCGAATTGACAGCCGACCATGTGGGCAAGCCTGACGAGCACACGCGTTCGTGGGGGGATGTGAGGAGCGCAAACGCCTGTCAGACTCGATGCCAGCAGAGCGGTAGGCGGTGCTTGGCATGGACATACGAGATGGAGAACGAGAGGTGTCACACGAGCCCTTGGGTTCTGCTGGGGGCGGATGGCGCTACGGCAAAGGCATCGGGGGTGAACTGGCCTGAGGTGAAGCCACTGCTCAGAGCCTGCTCATGATGGAGACGGTGAGCTTCTGTGCAGCTGAGAAAGGGAGGATCCGAGAATTCAGTTCGGCTAGGGGCCAGCCCAGCTGTCGAATTCGAGTCCGGGACAGAGGGTATGGTTTGGGATGGGCTCCGGTGCATTGTTTTGCAAGGATGGGCGGCTTCGCCTGGCGGTATGGCACGCATGGAGTTCGTTAGACGGTGTATCATATCATGTATCATAGGTTGCCATAGGTTGTCATAGCTTGCCCCTTTTAGCGTCGACAGCAAAGCAAAAGCACGGCGTCTCATTGGAACAGCATGCACGGCCGGGCTAGCGACTCAAGAGCCGACCGATTTGGATAACCGGCGTGGAGAGGGACACTGGAACGTGGATCCCATCGTACGGAGGGGGCCCGGGGAGGCTACGGCGGTAAAGCCCGACCGACGTTCCAGGAATTCGGGAGCTAATCGCAGGCGAGTCACCAAGGCGAGATGGTGAGATGCGCGAAGGGGACGTGGTTGGCCAGACAGTCTGCAGCCCCTTGTTGACGGCTTTCGCTCGCTTGCTTCCCGCCGCGTCTGTCAACCGGGATGTTTGCTGATGGTTGTGTGCCAGGATCCATCCATCCGTCCATCCAGCGAGCGAGCGAGTGTTGAGGAAGCCATGGTATGGTTGGATTGGCGTCGGGTCGGCTGAGTGTGGAGAGGGTCTTCCTTTTGGTTCCATCAGATGGAGGTGTCGAGCTGAGAACTGAATCAGTCGCAGCAGCTGAAGAGGAGCTGCGAGAGTCAGTCAAACTCAGACATGGCTGAAGGCAAACAACGGTCGGCTGTGTCACTATGACTGAGGCAGTCCAGGACCCGTTTTGGGCCCTTTTCCCTCCTGTTTAGGCATCTGCCTCGGAGATGGAACATGGCATGGTGAGGTTACACAAGAAAGATGATAAGTACCAGGGGGTGTGAGAAATTGGAAGAAAGGGAAGAACCTAGGGAAGGGGAAAAAAAAAGGTTCCCAAAGGTCGGTCGGTCCAGGGGGGGAGATGAGATGAGATTGGGGGGGAGTGTGGGCAGCGAGGAAATTTGACGGTGGCTTGGCGGGTACCGTTGTACCTTCCATGTGCTGTGCTGAAGTTGCTTCCATGGGAAGGGCCGGGTAAAACACACCTTCTGTAGAGATGGAGATATGGAAATGTGCTGCCCTGTGCTGTCCTGTACAGTAATTATGACGCTAGAATGATGAGCCGAGGATCGGGGATTTTCTGTGACGATCGGTACTGTAGGTTATGGCTGGATGGCTGGTGCTTGCTCGCCCCGTCCGTCAACCTCGCGTGTGCCCAACTGAGATGGATTCCCGTGAGATTGGATCAAATGTGGGTTTGTGAAGGTTTGGGTAGGTTCGCTGTCACCAGCTGGACGGGCTCGGGTAATTGAGTAGGTACATTAGCGTCTTGGGACCTCCCTGGGAGCTAAGGGTTTTAGGGACTCGTTCACTCGTGGGGTCCAGTGGCTTGCGGGGGATGGATGGGACCTGGAAGCAATGGATCCAATGGAGGGAAACAGGGCCCTTGCCTGACAGTTTCCATTTGTCTGGTCGTTGGACAGTAGAGGAACGGGCCCGATGGGCCCGATGCCAGCACGCCCCTTGGAGTTCCCACGTCCACGTCCGCCCATGGATGATTTGATTTGATTTGATTTGCGTATCGTACCCAGAGGGAGAAAAGAGAAAACAGAACCTTACCTTTCTTTACTCCATAGGTAGGTACCTGGTCGTCTTGTCTTGCGAAGTACATACCCCTAAGGTCAGTCCAAGCGACCTTTCCCAGTCGTTCACAGCTCACTCCTGAACCACCACCACCACGACGCATACGACTTGTCACCGCCAAAAGCACGAATAGACGGACTTGTCGGGAAAAAAGGGGGGTGTGTGTCCTCGATTGTTGGGTGGACGAGCCTCGCGGCCCCTTGCTCCCTACGAACCATGAGTGGCACACAATCAAGCACGGGCGTGCGCCCTGCTATCAAAGCTCTTTCTTCTTTCACTCTCTGGCTGCTGGGTTTGCCCAGGCTTGTGCTTGTCCAGATGGAGTTTTGATGTTTTACCATGATGCATGCTCTGGGATTTCCTGTCAGACACCCATCTTTCCCTTCCCTTTCCTTCCCGGTGCGACAAGAGATTGCAGAAAAAACAAACCGGTCCCTGTTGGACGGGGACAAAGTGCGATTCCGTGCCGGAGGATGCTGATGCAAGTGGTTAATCCCGTCCATGGATCTGTCCCGGATCCATATCCTATCCAATGCCCACCCCCTAGCCGCACTTGTGCTGAGCCGCGTGCCCTCTTCACAAAAGTCATGGAAGCCAAGGAGTGCTACCTATGCTCGCCAGCTCCATGCCAAGTAAGGTCAATCCATGCTATATCCGCTGTCATGCCTTATGGACAGGGTCACTACTTGTTGTTTCGCAGAGGGAGCTTGGGTACGGTAGGTACCTGCCTACCGTATCTACCTAGCTTAGGACTAGCTGCCAAAATAATGAGCTGCCGTTAGACTTGCCCAAGGTGGTAAAGTCTGGCTGAGGGAGGTTGCTTCCAAGGGACCAGCCTGCAGTTGGATGGAACCGTAGATTCTCATGCCCTGATACAACCAAGACTAAGACCTCCACTGCCACTGCCAGGATGGAAGCTCTGGAAAGCTTGAACGCCCTTACTGCTCGGATTAAAAAAACCCGACCGTTCAATCAGCTTGTTCATGCTGGTCGTTTGTGGCAGGAGCATGAGCAGGATGCGCCGCTAATGCAGCTGCCTTTCAGCAAAAGCCTCTCTGTAGCTCGAGCTGGAGCTTCTATTCTTCCGCGCGGCTGATTGCCCAAAGAGATGGGAGGGAGAAATAAAAAAAATTAATTAAAAAAAAACTTATTTTTTTTTTGTCCCCCAACCTCTTTTGAGCCTCCCGGCCCCGTCTCTCGCAAAACATTAATCCGACTTGTTTCCCATCTTCAAACCTCCTTCTCCCCCCGAGAGCAAGCGAGCGAGCGCAGCGCCCAGGTTGTATTCGGCCTCTTGTCCTGCCTGTCCCCACGATTGGAGACTAATTTTGCCCCCCGTTCGTCTCCATTTGCCCGTTCCCCCTACCTCTCGCTTTTTTTTTTCCTGCCTAGGCTGGATTCTTCTCACAGGGAGAAAGAAGCTCGCGCGCTTGTTCGTCGAGTATCGATCGTTCCGCATGGCACATCGGCCTACCAAGCCCGGCTGTCCCCACTAGAAACTTACAATTTGCGGCCAACACCACCACCACGGTCACCACTCCCACCACCACCACGCGGCAGCCGGGCAGGGGGTAGAGTGACCTCGATGTTCGACGACGACAGCGAGTTGATCCAATCCATCCCCCATCCCCGTTTGTTCCCGATCTCCTGGAGCCATCCTCTGTCTCCCGTCTCCGATCCCGCTCCCCATCTGCCTGTCGCGGCAGCGCCTCGTCACCTGTTGTTGGCCTTGGCCCAGTCCACCATCACGGCTTTTGCCTCTTGCCTCTGCCGCAGGCGCATCGCAAGCCGCATCGTATCGCGTTCACCACGGTAGCTTGCTTGTACGGGGCCCGCTGCTCTCGGCCCTGGTTCCGGAGACGAGACCCTCTTACACGCCTCTTGCCCCCCTGCTGCTTCCACGCCCTGGGCTGCTGCTATTCACCTTCCCTGCCCAGCAGGTCCTCCTCCGTGGCCTAGGGTCGCCTCCCCCCGGTCGCCTCTCGTTATTCCTGACTCTTGCCTCGTGGCTCCATAAAATTTCTAATTAAAAACAACATGGCTCAAGAAGTCCAAGGGCAGAGTCACGGCGACTCTCCCAGCAATCCTCTAGTTTCTGCTCCGACGTCGACATCTCCCTCTCTAGCTCCCATCGCCGCGTCTGCTGCTCCCCCAGCCTACGCCGCCAGTTCAGCAACCGCACCTCAAACTGCTGCAGCCGATACGACCCTCCCGTCCATCGCCGCCGCCATTGCTGGCACCTCTTCCTCAACACCATCGGATAACCCGACCGCCTCGACCGCCTCCGCAGCTCTTCCCTCCGCACCCGTGCCCGCCGCCGACCCCGACGTCCCCGCTGCCTTATTCGCGCCGACATCTACGCCGGCCTCGGCTGCTGCTGTCTCTGCTGCCCCGTCCGCGGTCCCTCAGCAGAACGGCGACAGCAGGGCCTCCGAGGGTGCATCGACGCCCTCGTCCAATCCGGAAATGTCCAACCAGCACCCAGGAGCTCCCCATGGCCAGCCTGTGAGCTATCCAGGTCCCTCGACGCCGTACGCCACGACGGTTGGCGCGACCACCGCCCAGTATGCTTCTTATCCTGCTGTGACGAGCCAACAACCGGTCGATGCCTATCGACCGAACCCCATGCCCGTTGGGAGCAACGTCATGTCACTACCGAGCATGCGTACGATCGATCCGGTCCCCCAACAACCGGGGCCGTCCGTGACGAATCCCCAGGGCATGCAGATGAGCATGCCCATGGCGCCTGTGTCGGGAGGTTTGCCATTCTATGGCCACCACGGAATGCCGATGGCTGCGGGTTACGGGATCCCCTCGGACCCCATGTCTCGATACGCGCTTCCGCACGATCCACGACTGTTGGGACATAGGGGGCCAAAAAAGGTGTGTTGGAACCTCGAAGCTCGACCTTTCAAGAGGTCTTGTGTGAAAATACGGTGAGGAGAGTGAGCTGACGCGGGATTCATCCGTGGTAGGAAATTAAGCGTCGGACCAAGACAGGATGTTTAACCTGCCGAAAACGCAGGATCAAGGTAAGCTGTGATTTCATCGTTGTTGAATTCCTCTTGCGGCTCAAGGCTTTGCCCTACGTGACGAGACGAGACGCGGTTTCTTGGGAGGTTGGGCTGGGAGGGGGAAAAGGGAGCAAGATACACACCCAGCGAGCCACGGCCGGTCACAAGCTGACCGAGATGGTTGCATTGTACTGGCGGTTCCTTGCAGATTTGCTCGTTTGCCATGGAGCTACAGCAGAAGCGAGCAAGACTCAAACTCACGTAGCGTCCGTGGTCAATGTTTCTTCCTCCCAGTAGAGCCTCCCTCTGTCCGAGACAATGCGCGCCCCAAGCTCGCCCAGATTGCAAGCTTACCTCGCAAGTAAGCCACTGACGGAGAAACCGTTTGGAGGCCGTTTGCTGAGCTTTGCTGAGCTTGCCATTGGCCGTTTTGTCGTGTCGCGCCTTGTACGGCGTCTCGCATGCTGCGGCACTGCCAGCCAGCTGCTTGCCCACCTCGCCCTACCTATTTTCTCTCTCTGGTGGAGATGCCCACCCCGCCCAACACCAATCTCTAACATATTCTGTGCCAGTGCGACGAGACTCATCCTACCTGCAACAACTGCAAAAAGTCAAAACGCGAGTGTCTCGGATACGATCCGATCTTTCGACAGCAACCGGGCGGTCAATCGTCGTCGAATATTCAGCCTGCGCCCTCGAGCCAACGCACTCCACCTGCGATACCGAGCTCTGTGCCCTCGACGATCCCCTCGTCAATCGCGACCAACCCGGGCCTACCTGCACGGGCGACCAACTCCTACGGTAGTCAGCCGTCTATGCTCCCAAGCTCCTACGCTACTGCACACGCGACCACTGCCAGCCCCAACCCGTCCATCACCTCGCTCAGCTACGAGTCCAGCCTCTCCACCGTCGCGTCTCCTCCCATCAAGTCCGAGTCCGGATACGAATACTCATCCGCAATCGATCCGGCACTGCAAAGCCTAGCTTCATCATCGGCCCAGGACGGCTCAAGACCAGTTGACCAAAAGCCTATGGTGGACAACAACCTGCATCTCAGAGGTGGCGCCCCCTACTTTTGATTTTCCCCTCGTTCGTCGTTTGCTGCGCTGCTGTGAGAACATCCGCTTACGCATGTTTTCGACAGCCAAGAGAATGAAGATCGATGAGATTATCGACCTCCTGGGCGCAGCCCCACCTACCCAGCAGACGGCTCAAACTGAGGAAGTCCTCAATGAGGTGACCAAGGTGTATCATGAGATGTACGCACCCGGGCTGAGCTCCTTCTTTGAGACTGGGTGGTACTACTTCGCGGAGAGTGGAAAGATGTCGTTTCCTCGGGACCCACGCTTGATGGACTTGATGGCGTCCTTTCTCAACATCCTGGAGGCCGTGAGGGCCAACGACCATGCCCAGATGGCGTATTCTGGTATTCTCGAAACACGTATTGTGTGGGAGCTTGCTCGGACCTCGTACCAGTCCCCTGACCAGGCACCTTCCATGGGTACCATGGCACTACCTCGAGATGGTGACGCAAACGAGGCTAAGAACCGCGTCAAGGTTGTGGAAGCACTCTTGTGTGGTGACTATTTGCAGGCCAACCCCCTTTGCCCGCCTTTGCAGGATGTCGACCCTCACCGGACCCGTCAGTTTGATTTCTGGTACAATCTTGCAGAATTTGTTCGCATACGCGAGAACCCAACACTACAGCCGGCCGTCAAAGCGAGGGACGATGTTCTTACCCGGATGCGTTATCTTCTTGATGGTCGCGAGAATCGAGATGTTCTCTACTCGATTGCGGTTGTCCGGGAACTGTCGCCTCACTTCGACCCTAGTTATGGCAACACAATTCCCGCGCACCTGGATGAGAGCGACCCCAAGAACAGGCTCGCAGTGGCCTCCAAGTTTATTCTGGATGAGTCCCAAGTCACAGGAGGTACAACCAACGTGGTGCGGCGGTTCAGCGATATTGCCTACAGATCGTTTGTTAACCCGGGCGTCAACGTTACTCGGAGGACTTAGGCAGCAGCCGAGGCCGCTTGAGCGGTTATACCATGGATACCATTGCCCGAGCTTGATTGTGGACGAGAACCGGTTTCGATATATCACCTTCAGGTTAATTTTCTTATGTTTTAAACAGAGTTGGAGTCGACTCGCCCGTCACTCTTTTCACCCACATTTCCTATCAAAAGCACCACCTTGTTACTCTGGAGCGGCTATCTCGCTTGTATTCGTTGCATCGTTTGGGAGGCATGGCGAGGGGTTCACATAAAAGTTTCTTTGTCTGATTGCTTTTTTTGTTTTGTTTGCTTTGGGCGTTTGTTCCCTACGGGGATGTGGGAGGCACTTTGTCTTTTCTTTATTCCCCCAAAGTTTGGACGGCCTACAGAGTTATTGGCCGAGGCGTTTGCAGATAGTAATGGCCTAGACTGGCTGAGTTGTACAACTAATGCTCCTGCGACATGGCAGAGAGGGAGAAGGAGGCGGCGGTTTTCTTTTTTTTCTTTTTTTTCTTTCGTCTTGGGCAGAGAAAAGGCACCGGTAGAGACTGAACATGGAGCGATTTCTGCAAGGAAAGGGATACCACACAGCTTGGAGGAATTCTAGAAGCCACGCAGTGGCAGCCATACCCATGTACGATATGACGGCCGTTTGAGCGTGCAAGGCAAGACAAGGCAGAGCAAAGCAAAGCAAGGCGAGGTTGAGGTGTAAGAGATGCGAAGGAATAGACAAGCGGCCTAGGCCATGTTTCCGGGAGAGCGTTGTCGATGCAAGATTGCCTGCCTAGTTCGCCTTGCCAGCAATGGTTGGTTGATTAGCTTTGGTTGAGACAGCTCTATTGTTGTGTCGTGCGTAGCCTTGCAACTCTCCGAATGAGTCAAGGATCTGGGATGTTGACACCACCAAGTAGCCAACAGGACAAGGTCAGCCCCACGATCAGTCAGCTTGTCCTGTGAGGAATACGAGCACCTACCTGAAAACCACTAGCTCCGGAGGAGAATAAGATCCTTTGTAAATCAGCAGATGTGACTGTGCGTTATCGGTGAATCATGTCCACCCCTGGCATAGTATGAGATTCCCTCCGCCTAGAACTATGGTTGGAAACTCACAATTGACAACCACCATCACTGGTCGCTCCAGGGATAGACTACGTGTTTGTTCAAGCAACCTTGGCCTGAGTCCCATATTACTTGTCCTAGGTATCCCCGTCCAACATGGCGGGCCCTACAATACTATCCTCGCCCTCACCCCCTAGTGAGGAGGCCGGCACTATCCTCTTGGAGACGGAACGGCTCATCATCCGCCGATACTTCCTCTCCGATGCCCCAGCCATGGCCGAGACGGGCAACGACACCTTGGTCACGGCCAATCTCCGAGCGGGGTTCCCATCGCCATATAAACTATCGGACGCTGAGGCCTTTCTCTCCACGGCGTGTAAGCCTGATGGCACGGCCTACCCTTATCACAACGGCATCTTCGTCAAGCCCCTCACGGCGGACAACCCATCCCCGGAGCCGCGCTTCATCGGCGCCGTGGGCATCATTGCTAAGGGCGACGTCTACTTTCGGACGTGGGAACTGGGTTACTGGTTGGGTTCTGCGTCGTGGGGCAAGGGGTACGCAACTGAGGCGATCGGGGCGTTTGTGAGGTGGTGCTTCGATACGTGGCCTGGGCTAAACAGGATCGAGGGGGAGGCATACGGACGCAACGAGGCAAGCCAGAAGGTCATGAAGAAGTGCGGGTTTGTTGAGGAGGGGACGAGGAGGGGAGCAGCGGAGAAGCTTGGGGTGCTGATGGATGTGGTCAACTTCGGATTATTGAGGAGTGACCTTGAGGGGGTGAAGGAGTTGGTGAGAGATTCATGATGGGATTGGGGCAGAAGGAAGGAGGTGACTAGGCGTAGAGGCATATGGACTTCGTAGGCTTGGTTCGCGTGTTAGGTAGTCGTGAGGATATACATGGAGTTTATGAGTTTATGTCAAAAAGGCCTGACATAATTGTTGATTCACCTCTTGCGCCATACTCATACTAAATGTGTCATACATTTTAGTCGAGTGACTATCTCATTGTTACCGAAACACGATTAGCTACTGGTATAAGTCAAACTCATAATCAATTGCACTATACCTGATTAGATGAATGCTTGATTGTATTACACATAGACTATTGGACTTGGTGTTGAGTTGTGGCGATTTCCTAACTGCTCAGTACATAGGTAACATTATGTGGATGACGCCGTACATGGAGGATGAAACTTGGCTGGAAGTCTGCCTCACATTGCAGAGATAGTACAGGCCCAGGAACATTACTACTGCTTCAATTGTATTCGAATGATGTACTATAGATCGAGAATAATTTTATTTAATTTTTCCCGAGCTTTACAGTCACATTGCCATGTCTATCAACTCTCGGCCGAGATGGATTGGACAATTGGTGACGGCGGACGCTCGGGTAATTGTATAAAAACGAACGAGTAATGGTCGGACGTTGATTGGGCAGACCCCCGCATCAACAATAGTCCGGCCCACCACCAAGAGCAAAGCTCCCAGGTTTCAACAGAGATCCCCGGACCGCGGGAGATGACGGGCACAACCACCAAGGCGAATTCCCCTCCATCAACCAGCCATTGACCTCGAGCCAGAGGCCCTCCTGGGAGACTCTCTTAATCTCGCCTCACTCACGGCCGACCCTCCCTCTCCGCTCCTCTCACAATGGCCTCCCTCAGACTCGCCAGCCGAGGCGCCCAGAGCCTGTGTCGAATGCGGCCCGCTGCCCTCGCCGCTCGCCCCTTCTCGACGACCTCCCTGCGAAAGTACGCCGCTGCCGAGCCCGTCGGCACCAGACTCGTCCCCGTCGATGAGGACTTTGCCAATCCCAGCGATCCCTACGGCCTGTCCCGCCAGCTGCCCGGTGCCACCAGAAAGTCGCGCGAGAACTCGGTCGAGGACCGCAAGGTCCGACACTACACTGTCAACTTTGGTCCTCAGCATCCCGCCGCCCACGGTGTGTTGCGTCTGATTCTTGAGCTCAATGGCGAGGAGATTGTCCGCGCCGACCCCCACGTCGGTCTGCTGCACCGAGGTACCGAGAAGTTGATCGAGTACAAGACATATCTCCAGGCCCTGCCTTACTTTGACCGACTCGACTACGTCTCCATGATGACCAACGAGCAGTGCTTCGCCCTCGCCGTCGAGAAGCTGCTCAACGTCGAGATTCCCGAGCGTGCCAAGTTCATCCGAACCCTCTTTGGCGAGCTCACTCGTGTCCTTAACCACCTGATGTCCGTCCTCTCTCACGCTATGGATGTTGGTGCTTTGACGCCTTTCCTGTGGGGTTTCGAGGAGCGTGAGAAGCTCATGGTAGGTCAATGGCGGGCAATTGGTTGAGAATGACAGAAATTGACGACTATCAAGGAATTTTACGAGCGTGTCTCGGGTGCCCGTCTCCACGCCGCCTACGTCCGACCCGGTGGTGTTCACCAGGATATCCCCGTTGGTCTTCTCGACGACATTTACCAGTGGGCCACCCAGTTCGGCGACCGTATCGACGAGACCGAGGAGATGTTGACCGACAACCGTATCTGGATTGAGCGATTGAGGGGTGTCGGTGTCGTTCCCGCCTCCGAGGCGCTGAACCTCTCCTTCACCGGTGTCATGCTCCGAGGTTCCGGCGTGCCGTGGGATATCCGAAAGAGCCAGCCCTACGACGCCTACGACCAGGTCGAGTTCGACGTCCCCGTCGGAACCAACGGAGACTGCTACGACCGATACCTCTGCCGAATGGAGGAGTTCCGACAGTCCCTCCGCATCATCCACCAGTGCCTGAACAAGATGCCCGCCGGCCCCATCCGCGTCGAGGACTACAAGGTCTCTCCTCCTCCCCGATCCGCCATGAAGGAGAACATGGAGGCCCTTATCCACCACTTCCTTCTCTACACCAAGGGTTACGCCGTTCCTCCCGGTGAGACCTACTCCGCCATCGAGGCCCCCAAGGGCGAGATGGGTGTCTACGTCGTCAGTGACGGTAGCGAGCGGCCATACCGATGCCACATCCGAGCCCCCGGTTTCGCTCACCTGGGTGGTTTCGATCACGTCTCCAAGGGTCACTTGCTGGCTGATGCTGTGGCGGTTATTGGTACTATGGATCTGGTGTTTGGTAAGTTACTCTGGTTTTTTGCGGTAGAATATGCACATGCTAACAACCATCATAGGTGAGGTCGATCGGTAAAGTCGAGTGGAAAAGAAAGAAGATTAGAATGGGTTCCTTTTGTTTGTAATCATAGCTGATAGGGAGACCACGGTAAATACTCCCGCAAATGTCGTGCGCTCGAGCGAGAAGCTATGTAGGTAGAGGTGATGTTGTGCTGTGAGGTATCAATGAAACATGTCAGTTCCAACATTTTTGGCTTTTGACCTGCCCTAGAGTGATTATGTACAAGTCTAATGTTACAGATCAAAGAGTACATGCGTTAAGGGGAGTATAGAGGGGTTCTACAGCAGCTTGATGCCGGTGCCTGAAGCCTGCTGCATGAAGAAATTCTTCAGGGGTCCAAAGGCATTGACAGCCCTGAGACCAACTGAGCGCAACGGAACCAGAGGACCGCTCTCCACAGAGTAGAGCCTGTGGAGCTTGTCACAAACGCCGAGGATGACGTGGTTGGCAGCATAGCGCTCACTGTTGTACGACTCAAGAGACAGCTGCGTACCCAAGTCCTGACCGTGAGACACGGCGTACTCGATGGTCTTGGCCAGGCTCTGAACATCACCCTGACCCTGGTTCAGGCCCTGGCCAGCGAGGGGGTGAATGGTGTGCGCCGCATCGCCAACGAGGGCAACGCGTTCGCCGGTATAAGTGTCGGCATGACGCAGCTTGAGGGGGAAAGATGCGACGGTGCCCTCCTGAACGCCAACGACGGCTTGAGGGATCGACTCGGCATCAATGGTTGTGTGCTCCATGCGCCATGAGAACTCCTCCGCCTGGCCATCTGCTTGGGTGTGCATGAAGCCAATGTCGACAGGGCTGAGGCGGAAAGCGGCATTGACCATGGCGATAAAGTCCTTGGGGGAGAGGCTCTTGAGAAGGGCAGCCTTCTCTGGCGTGGTAGACCAGACCAGCGAAGCATGGTTACCAGGAAGGGGCAGCATCGCAACGGGACCCGTAGGTAGGAAGCGTTGGTAGGCAATCTTGCTGAACTCGCCGCCCCATCCGTCACCCTCCAGCTCGAGGGTTGCCACAACGCCGTGTCTACCATAGTCCCAGCCGCGGCTGTTAATACCAGCAAAGGTACGCACGGGGCTGTTGGCTCCGTCTGCGCCGATAAGAAGACGTGCCGCTAGGGAATGACCACCTGAAAGCTGGACGATCGGCCACTCGCTCAGATCAACCTCTTCAGTCTCCTTGCCCAGATCAATATTCTCCACCTTGGTCTTGTCGAAAATGTCCACTCCGCCAAGCTCATGGAGCCTCTTGAGAAGTCCAGACGTAAGATTGAGGTTCTCGGCCATGTAAGCGATCGTCTTGTCAGCGGCGGAGCCCGGAGGCCAGTCGAACTCGATGCGGGCACCCGTCACTCCATCCCACACCTGCATTTCCTGATAATCCTGGATACGCTCGCGCTTCATGTGCTGCCATGCGCCTATAGTGTCGAGGTATCGGGCCGAGGAAGGGGTGAGGGAGCTGCATCGGTTGGAGAATTGGGTGGGAGGGAGCGAGAACGACGAGACCTTGGAGAGATCCTGGGCTTCGACGAGGGCGACTCGCAGGCCGGCGGTGACGGGATTGGCCCCTGTTCGAGTGTTAACAAGATTCTGAATATAAATATAGAAACGTACGAAGAGCTGTGAGGAGACTCAGGCCCGCTGGGCCGCCTCCAACACAGACGACATCGTAAATGTTGTCTTGAGCGGCAGTGGACGCCCGGCGGATCTGGGACTGGTATTGGCGGACACAGCTCCGACAGACAAAGCTGGACTGTCCCAAAACAGACCTTCTGGCTAGCATGATGTGTGAAAAGTCAATTGAGCCCTCAATGCCAGAAAAACGCCGTCGTGAAAGGCAAATCACGACTCACGATGTGGGATGAGACATCGCTTGAAGCTCCCCAGCGAATGTCGTCCCTCAATCGTTCGATAGCTCGCGGGACAAATGTGGCGCATCGTGGCTCTGTGTGGCGGTGCAACCACCGCACGGGTCAAGTGACAAGGAACGTGCAAGTTCAAGGCTCCAGTTGCCACAGACAACGGCGCTATCAACTTATCATTGCGTCAAGGGTCTTTGTATCAACAATCTGTCCAGACGAGAGGGAAAAGTCCATCACCCCACCTCGAGCAGGAATTTCTCACGCCGCCTGGGCATCTTTTGCAAGACGCTACTCGCGACTGCGCTGCGACCATTGCGGTTTCAGGTGATAACGCGGGCGCAACGTGCAGCTATCTTTGTTGTTGATCTTGCTGCGTGACCTCACCTACACAACGTGGACGGTCTATGATCTGCGGCCATCCCACACTCTTCCATCCTTTGCAACTTGTCCTACCATATCCCAAGCTCCAACAGAGCAGACATCATGGCGGACGTTGAGGATTACCTCGAGGAGGGCTTTGACGCCCACAAAGTCACCATCCCGCGACTACGATCTATACTCGTCACCCACAACATCGAGTACCCCGCAACAGCAAAGAAGGCACAGCTGGTTGAGCTAGTCGAGGAGCATGTCTTGTCTCAGGCTCCCAAGCTCCGAGCCCAGCGGGCAAGAGCCAAGCGATCTAGCATGGGTATCGTCAATGCCGGTAGCGCCGAAGACACGGGTACCTGGGACGACTATGATCTTGCCCCCCCATCAGTCTCGAAACGGCGATCCAAGTCTCCTCGAAAGGTGTCAAGAGGAATCAAGACTGAGGACGATGTCCCAGCAACCCCCGCCTCTAGGCTTAGAAGCCCGACGAAGCGGAGCACACGATCCGTGAGCCGGGCACTCTCCCATGTCGATGACCACGATGACTATGAGGCTCCTCGCTCGACCCGTCAGACTCGGCGAACCGTTACACCTAAGATCAAGGCGGAGCCCGAGGAGGAGGAGACCATCATGCCAGATCCCGATGAGAGCGTCTTCACATACGATAACCCATTCCAGAGTGGGAGCTCGCCCGCTCAGAAGACTCCAACCAACCGACGACGCACAACTGGCGGCGGAGACACTATCCGAAGCGTCAAGTCGACTTCGAGGCGACGAACAGATGGTTATTCCGATAATTATGAAGAGACGCTTGAAGCCCCGACTCCCAAATATCGCGAGCCAACTCCCAAGTATCGTGAGCCGACTCCTGATCTACTTGAGCCCGGCGAGGAGTTCACTCCTGATGAGCAACTCGAGTTAGAGGAGGCAGCAAGCAGAGGGGAGACTACGATTGAGCCGCGCAAACCTGCTGGTCAGGTCGCTCGCAAGGGTGGTCTTGGCGCGCCCCTGCTGGTCCTCTTCATGGCCCTCTTGGGCGCGTATCTTGCCTGGTATCGACAGGAGAAGATGGCCGTCGGTTACTGTGGGATCGGAGCACCAGCAAAGTCGTTGGTTCCACCAGAGATTCCTGTTCCTGACGCTCTCCTCCCATACATCGAGCCTCAGTGCGAACCTTGCCCTCAGCACGCCTACTGCTTCAAGGACTTTTCTGTTCAATGCGAGCATGACTTTATTCTCAAGCCGCACCCCCTGTCCTTTGGTGGCCTAGTTCCTCTGCCACCTACCTGCGAGCCTGATGGCGAAAAGGCTCGACGAGTCAAGGCTGTAGCCGACAAGGCCATTGAAGAGCTCAGAGAACGTCGGGCCAAGTATGAGTGCGGAGAGCTTGTTACTGAGGATGGCAAAAAGGAGGAGTCTCCTGCCATCCCCGAGCAGGAACTTAAGAAGACTGTCAGCCGAAAGCGCTCCAAGAGACTCAACGAGGATGAGTTCGATGAGCTCTGGGCTGCTGCCATTGGAGAGGTTACTGCAAGGGAAGAAATCGAGATTGTCGAGACAGCACCGTAAGTTCCATCTCTTTATCCACACGCGTCGACAACGGGCTCCGCGACAACGACGACATTGCCTCAAACCGTTTCTGACCAAAACACTAACCAGATCCACTATTGACCCTACAGACCGCCCGGTTCCCCCGATCTTCCAGAACGACGGCTATCGTCCACGTCTCTCGCTCGCCTTCCGCTCACCTGCGCGCTCAAACGATCGCTCAGACTCAGCCTGGCAAGATATCGACTCACAATTGGACTTTTAGTCACGTCAATCTTGACTGTCTTGTACATGCGAGCCCGATATCGCAAGCATGTCGCTACCTCGGCTCAAGTTCCTGCTCTGGTTGACTTGGTCCTGGGAAGATTGGCCAACCAGAAGGAGCTGGGTGAGGAAGATATCGATGACCCTTGGTTGTTTCTGCCTAACCTGAGAGATGATATCCTACGCTCCGTGCACTCGCTCTCGGAGCGTGAGCGCATCTGGCAGAGAGTGCGAGTTGTGGTTGAGCAAAACAGCAATGTTCGAACCAGTCAAAGAGAAGGTCGCAGCGGCGAAGTCGGCCGTGCTTGGGAGTGGATTGGTCCTGTCGCAGGCGATGGAGCTAGAAGACGACGAAGTGGGCGCGTGTCACTCGGCCCCGGAGTAGATGAGTCTCCAGCAGCAAAGGGGACTCCGGAGCCCAAGAAGTGGGAAGATCCGAGGCCGATCTACTAATAGCTGTTCTCACAGCAGATTCTTCTGACCTGTTTTCACAACAGACAGTCCTTTACCATATTTCTTTTTTATCTATTGGTCTTGATGCGCCGGGCGGATGGGTGGGTGGTTACCTATGCTTTGGATCTTGAATCCGTGGAGCAGATGGCCGGCGTTGAGGATTGCTGGTTTTCTCGAGTGTATAATTACCCATGTACAGACGCACAATAATTTCTTACTGAACATTCTCAAGGTCATTTCGATCTGTGATCTGCTTCTTGTTGTCAAGCGTGTGCGCGCCCCGTCAGTTTGTCTGCCAGCCGCGTACAGCAATCCAATGCTAGATGGCATTACGGAAGATTGACAATTGATGTTGGCGATTCCAATTGAGTCACTGTAAAGAGAATAGACGACATCGAGTGTTGATATTTGTTTTGATTTTTTGCTCAACTCGGAAAATAGGATAGGCGATATCGGAGATCCCGACCTTTCCCGAAGAGCAAATTATAGCTCCGACAAACCCAATTGAAACGCAATTGACCCTGTCTTGACGTATCTCACAGGCAACAGCTTTCCAGCACTGAAGGAACTAGGGTCTTGATTGATTCGGCTAATGCACAGGTGTTGTTTTATGACACAAAAGGGGTACAAAGGGAAACCGTGGAATCTAGGGATCGAGACTCTAGCGGCGGTTGGTCATCTATTGCTTGGCGGCGACGATCTCTGTAAACTGTGTCAGCATAGTCAATTGGATGTCCAGGGCATATCCACGCACTCTCAACGTCGGCAACGCTCTGCTGGAGGATCTGCTGGAGGACCTTGGGGTTCTCGAGCTCCTTCTGGACCTTGGCGATGACAGACTGAGCGAGCTCCTTCTGCTGTCGCTGCTTGACCTGGCCCTCGTATCGGACCCAGGAGTCAAGGACGCTCTTGGCCTCGGCGGCCAGGGCGGTCTTCTGCTCGAGCTCGAAAGCCTCAGCCTCGAGCTTGGCGGTTTCCTAACACACAATGCCATCAGCACATGTCGCCTCGGGGTCCGACGGCCATCTCGGAATTACCTTGGAAACCTCGAACAAGTTCTTGGTGATCTCGACGACGCTGCCCATCTGCTTGACGTCCTCAATGCGGCCCTTGACGGCCTCGGTGTGGTCGGCACGGGCGCTGTTGAGGATGTTCTTGATCTTGTTGTTCTGCGACTCGGCCCACTCCTTGTAGGCAGGGCCACCGTACTTGATCAGGCCACCCCAGACGGAGAGCAGGCAGATGGCGATGATGGTCTCCTCGTTCATGACGTAGTACTCGCTGGAGATGCCGTAGATGGAGAGACCGGCGGCGGAGCTCAGGATAGCGGTCTTGCTGAGCAGGCTGTTTCCGGGGAGGGCGTCGATGAGACTCTGGGCCTTCTTCTTGGGCTCCTCGGCGGGGACATTGCTGTTGAATCGCACGGCGGCGGCGGAGATGGCAGGGGCGGCTCGGCGGGCGAGGACGGGTCGGAGGAGGGGAGCGCCTGTTTGGGGTCAGAAAGAGTCGTCGCGAAGGCCAATTGGGGTGGGAATTGGGCCGGGATCGAGTATCGAGGGCTCTCAGAACGTACCGACGGCGCTTCGGGCCAAGCGTGACGCCATTGTGAGATGGTTACGTGATGGGGGTATCGTGGGCTTGTCGTTGATCGGGGAGCTGGAAGTGAGGTTGAGGTTTTATCGCGCTAGCTCGGCAACAATCAGATGCACGTGACCTTGAAAATCGGAGGGGATCTGGCACGGCCGGGATTTTGCCGTGGGAGGGTCTTGGCGCCGGGGTCAGCTGTGATTGGGCGAAATTTCAACAGTCAAGTAAAGATTTCTAGACGTTGAACTTTATGAACTTGAATGAACCGAAGTTTTGAGACCTGCAACAGAACCGGCGATATTTGGGTCTTTTTTTTTCTTTCTTTTCTTTTTAATCTTATTGTATAGGAGATACATCTAAGGAGACGCGACAAAAATGCCCAAGGCCGCTACAGAGGAGCGCTCCAAGCGCAAGCGGTCCTCAGCTCAAGAGAAGCCCACCAAGAGACGGAGGTCATCAAGCGCCAGCGATGAGTCCGAGGATCCCAACGCCAAGATCCTGCTCATGGAACAAGGCATCCTAGAGTCGCGGAAGAACTACAACGACATCACCGTCCTTCTCAGCACCGCCAATGACTTCAAAAAGGGCGAGCCCGAGAGCATGCTGGCAACCGTCGCGCTCTGCCGCATCTTTGTGCGGCTGCTCACCCAGGGCGCTCTCATCTCCAAGAAGAGCCTGTCCGAGAAGGACTTGGTCGTCGTCGGCTGGCTCAAGGAGCAGTTCGGGGAGTTTAAGAAGACTCTGCTCGCAATGCTTCGGGATGAGGAGCTGGCCCCGACCGCCCTGACTCTTTGCATGAGGACGCTCAAGGCTGAGGGGCAGTTTATGTATGACAAGGAGGAGTACATTTTCCCTCGGGCATTCCATCGCGACATTATGGAATCACTCCTTATGAGTGAGAATGAGGACGCAAGCAAGGTCTATATCGAGGAGTTTGCTGAGCAGTATGACGACATCCGCTACTTTACATTCAGCTCAGTCAAGTACGTGATCTTTACAACCTCTGGTCAACAGCCTTAATTAACATTTTATCTAGGTACATTGTGGAGAAACATTCAGACAATAATGCTTCACCAGAACTCTTTGATCGATGTTTTGCGCTCTTGTCTGCTCTAGATGGCGTCCCAGAGTCCGCTGATGAGCTGGAGGATTACTACGTCCCGCGGCCAAAGAAGAAGGCTCATCCTCTTCGAAATGTCACCCAGCACAAGAAGCAAGGCCAAGAGGCATGGCTTGCCATTATGACCCTCGCTGAGGAAAAGGAGCAGCGCAAGCGGATACTCGACATCATCTCGACCGTGATTGCTCCCTGGTTCACAAAACCGGAGCTGCTCGCCGACTTCCTGACCAACTCCTACGACGTCGGCGGTTCCATGTCCCTCCTGGCCCTTTCGGGTGTCTTTTACTTGATCTCGGAGCGGAATCTGGACTACCCCTCCTTCTACACAAAACTCTACTCCCTTCTGGATCGCGATATTCTTCACTCCAAGCACCGATCACGATTCTTCCGCCTATTGGACACCTTCCTCGCCTCAACCCATCTTCCGGCAGCGCTCGTCGCTAGCTTTATCAAGCGCCTCGCCCGGCTTTCGCTGAATGCGCCCCCCAGCGCCATCGTATTTGTGACCCCCTGGATCTACAACCTGCTTAAGCGTCACCCGACATGCACATTCATGATTCACCGAGAGGAGAGGGACCCCGAGGTCAAGAAGCACATGAGCGAACATGGCGCTGAGGACCCATTCCTGCCGGACGAGACGGACCCAATGGAGACGCAGGCGATTGACAGCTGTCTCTGGGAGCTTGTGCAGCTCCAGTCTCATTACCACCCGAACGTTGCCACTATTACCAAGGTCATCTCTGAGCAGTTCACCAAGGTTTCTTACAACATTGAAGATTTCCTCGACCACTCATATGCTACTGTAAGTTGTTGCTACGTGTGAGATTAATGACAAGGTTCTAACCATTGTTATAGCTCCTCGAGGCCGAGATGACCAAGAACGTCAAGAAGGCACCTGTCGTCGAGTTCCATATTCCCAAGAAGGTCTTCCTGCCACATGAGACCGGTGACGCTGAGCCCGACAGCCTGCTTGTCAAGCTGTGGGACTTTGAGGGATCGCCCCAGACCGCTGAAGTTGCGTGAAGACGATTTAAAGGACTGTAAGGATGGCAAAAGCTAGTTTGTTGCGTATACCCAAGTTAGACTCGCGTGTAATTCTTAGAGACGTGAGGAACATGGCGCAAATGGCAATGTGTTTGGGCATTCCACGAAAAGTTGGTACTCTAGAATGATATGCAATGGTTACTTTGTTAGTCTCAGTATGGACACAGGTTTCAATGTAGCTGGATAGGCGAGCTGCGGCGCTGAGACAAGCCTTGACGTCAAAATGCTGTATTTCCTTGCACAGCATGTGGTATTGGTCGTTGCTAGGGTTGCTGAGTGCTTCTTAGCAAGCCTCACACGAGGGCACAAGTTCTTAAAGCAGGGATACTCTTGCTATCTTGCAACCTCAAGTACCTAATCCTAGATAAGAGGCAGTGGCGACAAAAAGAAACGATGCTGAGTTGTCGTCCCGGTGGCAACAGAAACACCAAGAGCAAATACTCACCAATCGCGAAACAAGGCAAAAAAAGAATCATCAACAACAGCAAAAAGAAGCAAAAAACTAACCGACGTGGGCCTGATTCGAACAGACGCCTCCGAAGAGAATAGATTTCTAGTCTATCGCATTAGACCACTCTGCCACCACGCCTTTGCTTGTGATAGGTTGCATGGTGTTGCGGTATATTGCGCTGGCTTGACGGCGCGTACCGGACGTGATACCGAGCTAGTGGTGACAACCGATAGCTAGTGGGGCCGGTGATGTTGTACACCATGATCATGACAACTCGCTGGCTCCTCTTTGATGTTGCGGTAAAGATGAAAAGAGGAGTTTCGGCTAACATGTTGTTCAGCGAGAAACGTCCTCAGCTGGACACATGTCACCGGGAACCCAGCGAGTGAACGTGGTGAATCTAAGACCCAACAGTTGTCATGTGGTAACGCCTTGAAGCCCCAAGTTGGCGAGGGCCGGATATGGCCGATTGACTGGTGAGTGTGGAGCAGACATGCGCATCCAGGCTGCAAGGCATGACCGACATTGCTGGCCTTGAGTCGCATACCAGAAGAAAGGAAAGAAGAGACAAGGAGCTAGGTTCAACACCAGAAATGTTGTCGATCTACAGCCATGATGATATTCACTTCTGACATTGACCTCCTTTTTACCTTTCTCTGCAACCCCAACTCTCATCGCCCCCCGCTGCGGGGATTGACCCGACGGTAACTTTGGTGGCCGGTTAGTGGGAACCCAGCTAAAAGTGCCCTGGGCCAATTATTGCTCCAGGCGAGCGCCCCCCTGTAGCTGGCCGATGCAGGCGCCAAACTGTAGGCAGGTAGCCCCAGGTAGCTGACATCATCACTGATCCATGGATTTGCGGCTTGGTGGCACGGCGCAGTCATTCCTACGACTTTCCCACAACCTTGGACGCTTCCTTTTCTTCTCCTTTTCACATAATTCCATAGTGTCCCTGTCTTCAGGAGCACGATATGGCTTCGAACAATCGCTTTAGCAACTTGGCCAACCCAAGCAATACTCAATCGCCTGGCACTCCCACCCAACGACCGGCTGCCTCTGGCTCCGCCTCCGCCTCCAACTCTACCCCCGATCGACCCAAGCCCAAGAAGAGGAAGGGACACCGAGGTGGCAGGAAGAAGCGCGCTCGCAGAAAGAGTTTTGCGGCGTTTGACGAGGATGATGGACGCGACGAGGCTGAGGAGGCTGCCGGGGAGGGTTTCTTCAACCTCCCCACGGCCAATTTGAGCGACGCGAGCATTGATAGCGAGGCATTGTTAGATCATCGGTGAGCTTGGCTTCCATGAACAATTGCTTCCATAACACCCAACTAACATGTAACTTAGTGGTCACCACCCTATGCGTCCCAGACGATCATCGACGGTCCCAGCCCCGGTCTCGCCCTTTACAGGTCCAAGTAGCAACCGTCTCCGCTCGATCCCAGCCGTTTCCGCCGAAGAGGAGCATCCAGAACATTCACAGTGGGATGAATCCGCGCCTTTGCTAGGCGAATCGAGGCTACGACGTTCACAGACTGGTCTATCTGGCTACGGCGCAAGTGATGCGGTATCAAGTCACAGCCGAAGTCGACGACCCTCCAACAAGTCCTCCATGACACGGCTAGGAACTTCATCTGGCGCAAAGGACCGTTACGATGTCAACCATCCGCCATCCATGCCGGGCTCTCCCACGTTTGGCACCGCCGATCGCATAGAACTCAGTCTAGGGGATGTCATGATACGGGATGAACTCGGCAGCGTCCGTGACGACTCCCCACATCGCTTGATAGGCGAGATTGACGGCCTTTCTGATGTTGGGAGTGTTCTAAGGGATAATCGACCTGAGCTTGGTCGAAGAATGGTGACTGAGGCTGAGCAGGATGTTTGCTTCCCAGGTCCTGGTATGTCCGAAATAGGAGATGACGAGCCTCAGTCACGAGGTCAGGAGCAACGCCAGTATCGAACACGCCGTCGTCGCGGTCAATGGCCCGACTTGTCCATCCTGGAAGAATGGAGTCACATGGAGAAGGAGGATCGAACTGAGGAACGTCGCGTCAAGAAGATCACGGAGCCGCAGCTCATTAATGGACGGCTCCGCCCGTTGCGCAAAGGCTGGTTCCAGTCAGATGAGGAAACGCCTTATCGGTTCACCTATTTCAACGAGGAGTTCCAGAGCACGATTCACAGTCAGACAATATCCGAGCTTGTCCAGCCTGGTGGCGGCTTTCGAGAGCTCTTCATTCCAGATCCTAGAATTCTCTCCGACGATGAGTCTGATGAGGAAGATTTGGACCCTGTCACTATTCCCACCAAGGCTCGCAATCAGGGCTCGGGGACAGATAGCGAGTCCAAGGCTAATACGCGCCAACCCTCATTGTCAGCTACCCGCGATACTCTCGAGACCCGGCCTGAAGGAACGACATCACCCTCGAAAGATCCTTTGGCACATGTGACCTCGAGAAGCGAGTCAGGGCGCGCAACTCCGTCGGGCCGCAAGTCAGCAGAAGAAAGCTTGTTGCACATCTCACAGGACACTACGGCGGGTTCAAAAGACAAGATCATAAGATATGGCGAGCGACCAGTCTGGTGGCTTGATGTTCTCTGTCCCACAGAACCTGAGATGAAGGTCATATCCAAAGCCTTTGGCATCCATCCACTTACTGCAGAAGACATTATGCTACAGGAGGCTCGCGAGAAGGTTGAGCTCTTCCGGCATTATTACTTTGTCAACTATCGAACCTTTGATCAAGACAACAACAGCGAAAACTTCCTGGAGCCTGTCGATATGTATGTGGTTGTCTTCCGAGAAGGCGTCCTGAGCTTCCACTTCTCCAAGACGCCGCATCCTGCCAACGTTCGTCGACGAATTCGTCAGTTGCGCGACTACTTGATACTATCTTCGGACTGGATCTCGTATGCCATTATCGATGACATCACGGATGTCTTTCAGCCCTTGATACAGAATATCGAGGATGAGGTCGACGAGATTGACGATGCCATCCTCAAGCTACATTCATCCGCCGATAAGCGGTTGAAGGAAGATAACTCGAAGCCAGACGACGCTGTCACAACGTCTGATCCTAATAGTGACATGCTTCGACGTGTAGGTGACTGCAGAAAGAGGGTCATGAGTCTATACCGCTTGCTGGGCAACAAGGCGGATGTTATCAAAGGATTCGCCAAGCGCTGCAATGAGCGGTGGGAGGTTGCGCCTCGGTCCGAGATTGGCCTCTATCTTGGTGATATCCAAGATCACATCATCACCATGACTGCCAACCTTGGTCATTACGAAAAGTGAGTTGTCTATGTGTATAAGACCAAGGGACAAAGTTGTACTAACACGCATAGAATACTTGCTCGATCTCATGGCAACTATCTCGCCCAGATAAACATCCGCATGAACGAGCGCCAGGAACAAACAGCCGACGTGCTCGGAAAACTCACCGTCCTGGGCACAATCGTGCTTCCCATGAACATCATCACCGGTCTGTGGGGCATGAACGTTTGGGTGCCCGGTCAAGAGTATGAAGGCGACCTCACCTGGTTCGTCTGGATCACGGCTGGTCTCCTTTTCTTTGGATTTGCGTGCTACATGATAGCCAAGAGGGTATACAACATTGTATAAGGGGCGCTCCTACATCTAGGAGAGCCAAAGCGAAGGATACACACAAGAGTGCTACTTTCAAGAGTTGGGCACACATGATATAGCGGTTGGCACACAGTACACAGTCTTGCCGCCGTCCCTCTTTTTTTCCTTTCAATTTTGCCTATTGGCATTTTCAACCTGTAGGCCTGGAGTTTATCACGGTACAGTACTTGTTCGTCTGGAAATGGCTGGTTGGTTTAGGGGGCTTTGGGGGCGCATCCAGACAGTACATCTGGCGCTAGGCAGTTCGGGTTCCCAATGCTTTCCGGTGAGCGGTTTACATGGGAGGGCATACATAAAATTGACATGTCTTTTGGGGCGCGAGCCGTAGCGAAAACCAAGTATCTTAGCTATTGTGACCACCTTCTTAATTGTAGTGTTGAAGATACGCAAAGGAAACCCATCTCCAATGTGCCCTAGAAGTACTTCGCACCAAATCTAAAAATCGGAAACGAATTGCATCAACGAGCCTCAACATAGATCAACTGGTTCATGCACGGCTGAATAGATTGATTACGTGGAATAGAAGCTGTCATTCTTGCCCACTACCTTTAGTCCTCACTACCCTACATCACCCCGGAAGCACAACTGGGTTCGCATCGGAACCTAGACAATTCGTAGATATTTAAAATGACACCGGGAATAGAATACTGTTTCATTTTCTCTTTGGTAAACCTCAGTCGCGGGTATCTGTTCAATCCCTGTCCGATAACTATTGCAATCGCGTTGCCTCTCTTACACCATCATGACGATAGCCCTCACAACGGCAACTGGCTTTAAAGACACCGCCATGTTACCCTCTCCTCCCTGGCATGACGGAGTTGTGACCACCAGAAAGGACGTCCGGACAACTGCAATGTCGCATCATCTGGCTACCAACCCTCACCCTACGACCAGCAACTGGTTAGGAACCATGCTTACGCCTGGACTATGTAAATCAATGGCCCACATCTGCGCCTGAACGCCTAATACATCCAAATACCCTCCAAGTGCATGATGCGAGACGCCTCTGGCGAGTCTCTTGACTCAACACGATTGGCGAATCACTGCGCACGAATGTATCTATACATGGAATCACCTCCGCTGGCCAGCAAATGTAGCCCGGAGAGCCAAAATCTGTTGCCTCTCAGCCTCAGGAAGCATGTCGATCTGAGATTGAGGAAGCTCCATGACAGCTCGCATCAGAGCATCAGGATCTTGGGCAGCCGGCGCGGGCGCAGCGGCAGGAGCGCCGTAGGGCTGAGCAGGCGCCTGATATGGCATACTGGCGACTGGAGGAGTGTTACTCGCTCCGGGGTAGCCAGGCATTGGGGCGGGAGGATAGGCAGCAGCCGGTGGGGGTGCTCCGGGCTCGACGACCGACTGAATAGCTTCGGGGGAGACGAGACCCATGAGAAGAAGAGCCTGAAACACTGCGTATGCCAACTGTGGTGCTTGCTGGAGAAGCTCGGCAGCTCGCTGAGGTTCGTTGGTCGCGAGTGTCTTCATCTGGGAAAGAATGTCGAGCAGCTGGGGAGGCGGGAGGGTTTCAAGAGTGCGCGAGATAGCATCGGTGCAGGTGACGCCGTGTGGAAGCTCCTTTCCGGCGGGCAGAGGAGGGAGAGTGCTTGGCTGAGAGCTGTAACTGGGGCCGGCGCCATTAGAGCCGTGTGGGTTATAGCCTGAGCCGCCCTGGTGTCCAAGGTTAGAGTATGAATCTGAATAGAACTCGCGCGCGTAGTACCTGGTCCTTGTCTTCATCGGTGCTCTTCTGCTCGTTAGAGAAGTCAACGCGAAGCTTCCTGCCCATGATCTCGTAGTCGTTCAGATTGCGCACAGCTGAGGAGGCCGAGTCTATCAAGGTCGGTTAGAAGTGAATGTATGTCGGCGATCGAGGAATCGTACCGGTATCCGGGTAGTCTGCAAAGCCAAAGCCCTTTGGTCGTCCAGTCTCGGAATCGTAGACGAGGCGAAAGCGTTCGACCTTGCCGGCGCTGCTGAAGATTTCGGTGATTTGCTCCTCGGTGAGTCCTGCGAGCCTAGTCAGATAGGGTAAGCCACGAACATAGCTGGCGGCGCCTACCATATGGGATGTTGCCCACAAACACAACGCGAGAGGGTGGCCTCGTCGACATGTTGAATAGGCGGCCGGGGAGGCAACAAAGAAGATTATCTCGTATACGAAAAGAGAGATGGCGTGTTTGTCGAGAATGCGTAAGTGCGGCGCAGAGTATGGAAACGAACGAGGAAACTATCTAAACCGGAATAGTTGGTTTAGATGGCGGTTGCAGAGAGAAATGGTGATGGTGTAGGAAAGTTGGAAGAGAGTGATGGGTGGAATTTCTCAGCCTTGCGATCTGATTTAGTGGACCTACAGCGGCAGGCTGAACCAGAGCTTCCCTCCCTTCCCGTCTGCAGTACCTGACGCATGCGAAGCTCCAATAGAAACCGGAGATTTTCCGGCCCAGTGCCTTGAAGCTCGGGATCAAACCCTTTTAGGCTTAGCTCAATTGAAGATACCACGGAGGGGGGACCCTGTTCTGAGGCGGGCAGGCCCCAAGCTAGGCGCGGAAGGACCAAGAGATAGGTACCGTACTAGGTAGTCAGCCGCAGTTGGAAAAAGGTGGCCTTTAAGAAATGTAAGAATAGGAACAGCCAAACTCTATTCTCGCATTGCTTCGATTCTTCCTCTTTTTGCTGCTCGAGTGTGAGGTACCGGTCCGCAGCCACTCTCGACGAATGCTGTCTCTCATTCACTGCATTTGACCCTTTTCTTGCCCATCTTCTTGTGGTTGCTCCTGAAGCCTGCTCTCCTTTTCAGCTGCTCTTTAGCGACCTGCGCTGCTGTCGCATTCATACCTACCAACTTATACCCGTCTCGAACCTCGTCGCATCCAACAAGCGACACGCTTCTCCCAAAATGCCTCCCAAGTCGAGGTTCACAAGGCTCGATGCCTTCACCAAGACAGTCGACGAGGCGCGAATTCGAACCACAAGTGGTGGTATTGTCACTATCGTGTCTCTGATCGTCGTCATATTCCTGGCCTGGGGTGAATGGTCAGAGTATCGCCGGGTCGAGATACACCCCGAGTTGATTGTGGATAGAGGACGAGGTATGGGATAACATCTAGGTCCCCGGGGATAGAACCGCGATTGCTTCCCCGTTGCGACTTTAGAACCGCGAGTTGCTGACGTGGATGTGATTTACAGGAGAGCGAATGGAGATTCACCTCAACATCACATTCCCCAAGATGCCCTGTGAGCTCCTGACCCTCGATGTCATGGATGTCTCTGGCGAGCAGCAGCACGGCGTCATGCACGGTGTCAACAAAGTCCGTCTTCAACCCCAGTCCAAGGGCGGCGCCGACATCGACTCCAAGTCCCTCTCCCTGCACGATGATGCTGCCGCCCACCTCGATCCCTCCTACTGTGGTGGCTGCTACGGTGCTCAGCCCCCTGCGAATGCCCGAAAGGCCGGCTGCTGTCAGACTTGTGACGAAGTTCGTGAAGCCTACGCCCAGGCGTCGTGGGCATTTGGCCGTGGAGAGGGCGTCGAGCAGTGTGAGCGCGAGCACTATGCTGAGAAGCTGGATGCTCAGCGTGAGGAAGGTTGCCGCATTGAGGGTGGCCTGCGCGTGAACAAGGTCATTGGCAACTTCCACTTTGCTCCTGGCCGAAGCTTCAGCAGCGGCAACATGCACGTTCACGATCTGAAGAACTACTGGGATGCTCCCAAGGGCAAGGCGCACGACTTCACCCATATCATCCACTCCCTTCGCTTTGGCCCTCAGCTCCCCGACGAAGTCGCTCGCAAGGTCGGCAGCAAGGGAACGCCCTGGACCAACCACCACCAGAACCCTCTTGACGGTACCCGCCAGGATATCAAGGATCCCAACTTCAACTTCATGTACTTCGTAAAGATTGTCCCTACATCATACCTCCCTCTGGGCTGGGACAGCAAGGGTCTCAAGATCGCCGGCCTGCTCCAGGACGACACGAGCCTCGGAGCCTACGGTTACTCCGAGGATGGCAGTGTCGAGACTCACCAGTACTCTGTCACTAGCCACAAGAGGAGTTTGGCTGGCGGCAACGACGCCGCTGAAGGCCACGCTGAGCGCCAGCATACCAGCGGTGGTATCCCTGGCGTCTTCTTCTCCTATGTAAGTGCCCGATGGCATTTGTCTTGACAAGTGAATCGTAACTAACGCTGGCTGTAGGATATTTCCCCCATGAAGGTTGTCAACCGTGAGGAGAAGGGCAAGACCTTTAGCGGTTTCCTTGCTGGACTCTGCGCCATTGTTGGTGGAACTTTGACCGTCGCTGCGGCGGTTGACCGCGGACTGTTCGAGGGTGCCGCTCGTCTCAAGAAGATGCGATCCAAGGACATGTAAGCAGAGAGTATATAGATGCGATGTGGGGACGAGTGAGTATGAGCAAGGTACGACCAGCTATGGTGAGGGACCTGTGTAGCTATTGTAAAAGTCCAATGCTCCCTATGCATTGGTGGGTTAGGCGTTCTGGAATAGTTGGGAATTTTTAAGGAGCATTATCAAATCATGAGAGGAGACGCCATGAACTTGATGGCACATGCATCTTGTTCAGGAACCTTGGTCATGGAACGTCAACTGGAGAGAGAGAAGGGTGAATTATAGGATGGGCTTTCACATGTCTCATGAGGGCGGCTATGTAAAACAACGTCCGATTGAAGACAGTTTCAAATACGGCAGCGGGTGGGAATTGAGATCTGCAAATCACCGACATCGTACCTGGGAGATTCTGTCATCCTCGCTGGGCCAATTGCGCGTACTTGTCCGTATAACCCCTGAAGCAGGGGATCGATCGTTGAAGACGCTGTGGAGAAATGAAGCACATCCTTGAGGTTGGCGAACCTTGGCTTGTGCCTGGCCTTGTGCGAGCACGGAGATTAGTGACGAGATTGTGAGATTGTTGTGCACAAAGTCCTCGTGCCCAGGGACCAATCGAGGACTGAGTCGAGCGGTGCTGTCAGCAGGGGACCATGTCCCTGGATCATGGGCAGTCGAGAAACACCGGCGGGATAAGGACCGGGGTCGGAAGCTGGACAGTGTGACGGGAGGTGTTTCATTGGTAGGTGCCGCTGGAGAAGGCATAACAAAGTAAAGAGGCTCAAAATGAGACTTGAATGCGTCTTGACCAGTTGATTCTCTTATAGAGACAATGGCTGTAAGATAGATGGATGGACTGTGTAAGAGGACTCAGGAGAAGTGCTGGCAGAGTGTCTGATTGGCCCATCTTGGGTGATCGTTCATTTGCGATTGACAGGTGAGGGACAGAACAATGGCTGCTAGCGATCTCTGCGCTCCCTTGCAGAGTACTGTACTACACACTGTCGGGTGGAGGAAGAACTTCAGATGATGTACAGTACCCTTGGTGGAACGGGTAGATGCAAGATTCGGCCATGACAGTGGTGAAACCGTAGCCACATGTACGGAGTACCTAGCAACCGGTTTGAGGTGTGATCCAATTGTCCCGTCCGCTGTCGGCAACAAAGGGCCGCCTGCGTCATCCCCTGTGCCCTTGCGTCAGGCTCTGTAATACGTGGGCCGTCGTGGCATCCAAGGCCACACTCCATCTGGCACCAGTGACACGGCGTGGCTTGACCTTTGAGGTAAACAGAATTATGATTTGCGCCATTCGCTGCGGCTGAAGTAGCAGTTGCAGCGCTCCACGTCAAGGCTCCGATAAAGACGGAAAAGAAAGACGTTTACGCGTGCAATTTGCCTTTGTGGCCCGGGTCGCCGTCTTGGTGGACTAGCGCTGGTCATCAGTTGCTATAAAAAACTCGTGAGCGAGAGAGAACTGGGGTCGGGCGTGAACTAGTCGTAATCAAGAGGCAGAGGCGGAGGCGGAGGCGCATACAGTACGGATATGCTGAGAGGCCTGTTGACGAGACCTATGTTTGTGGCTGTTTTCAACTCGGCTGGCATGCAGAACTGGGTCTTGGATGGACCGCCAGAGACAACAAATGGGCCTGGCCAGGCGAGACTGTTGCTACATACGTGCGTGCGTACGTAGCACACAAGGCTAAACGAGATCGGAAGAGTCCAGACAGCCAAGCAATCATTGTCTAAACCTCTCCTCTGTACCAGGGGCCGAGAACAGACAGGCAGACAGGAAAGGGTAGGGGAATCCTGGAGAGCTGAAAGGGGGCGATGAAGAGAGGCGAGGTTCAGATACCCGACTCGAGGTGAACCATTGACAGCGGGAGCCAGCGCTAAAAGATGTTGACTGGCAGATGTAGACCGCTCTCGAGGCTGAGTCTGACCTGCAACGGTTTATCAATGGCCAGGTAGTGCACCCATCACCAGGCATAGGCCTTCTGATGGTCAGATAATAGACTCCTCATAACAAAGATAACAATGGAAGGCCTAGAGCATGTACCCCAGACTGGGAAGTGGCTGCAATAAGACAAGTACTTTACACTGGAGCCATGGAGTCTGTGGAGCCTCAAGCCGGCCGACCCTGGTCTGGTCTCATTGTTTTGCCGTCGTCTTGGGTTGGGGTCTGACAAGTTCCCCTTTGCTTTTGGACGAGAACAAGGGAGCAAGACAGTTATTGTTGGAGATGGGGGAAGAAGCAGGGGATCAAGTGGTAGAATAAAGAAAATAATGACGGCCGTAGGGTGGTAGAATGTGCAAGACGCATGCAAGGCACCGAAATGAGGCGTCGAGGCCGTTTTTTTGCTTGTGCGACCGCGGCTGCTGGTCCTTGGAAAACAGCGAAATTGGATGCAACTGCGAGCAAGAGGTTGCCTTCCCGAGTTGGTAGCCTTGACGGGCGAGCAATAAAATCTCCCTGGGTACGGCTGACTTGAATCCATATTACACTCGAGATCCCCTTTACTGTAGACGGACATGCCTCCGTCTTCAGTTGGACTCGGTCCCCGCCCGTCAATATCAACTCGAACCCTGGTGATGGTCCTGGGGCCTGGGAGCGGGTGGGACTATTCGAGTCCCAAGAGAACGCCTCCTTTCGGTCATGGGGGGTGGTCTAGAGGGACCAGCTTATTAGACTTGCCACGAGGGTCGGCGTTGTGCAGAGCGGGGAGAGAAACATGCAGCGTAATAGTGCAGGTCAAGGGCCTCGTATTTTGGACATGGATTGTCGGTGCATCGCTGCGCCGCCACGCCCTCTGAGAGAATTGGATCTTGTGCAGCCTTTTGGCCAAGAGTATGTACAGAACACCTCATCAGCACAGACCCGGTGGAGAGAGGGCATCCACATCAACAACATTGAAGAGAACTTGAGGCGAAGTTGGCGAGATCAAAAGGTCAGTCAGCACTTGGATCCATGACATGACGTCCATGGAGGCAAAGCCCCTTTGATAGTCACTCTCCGGCTGGGCTGGCTGGATGCAGAATACAGCGTAATGCAAGACCGGCCTAATCAAAATGCCTTGTCCTCTTGGAGTGTTGCACAGCACAACGCCAGAGACCTCCCTCTCCCCATCCGGTATCCCTCCACCCTGGGTCCATCCAAAAGGGACCCGACGGGATCCATCCATGATCCATCACCTCCCTCTCCACTCTTTCCACATCGCATCCATCAATCTTCTGCACTGTAACCAAGGTCTAATAAAGCCACCCAGGGCAAGGTAAATTAGTTCCCTGTTCGCGCTTGGGGGCTATTGCTTGGGGGGAAGGACGAGAGAGACACTACCTTAGCTAGGGCCGCAAGTCTATGCTCTCTACAGATACCTTAGACCTTAATCCTACTTCCCGTCTACAAACACCATTCATCCTCCCTCCTCTACTCCGACTCCCCTGTTCTCGCCGCTTCCTCTTTTACTCCGAGTCGTCATTCGCATACTTGGCCGCTCGTTCTCTCGGTGTTTTCCCCCTCCCCCTCGTTCTAATATTCGTTCGCGCTTCGTCTCATCTTGGCCCCATCAACGAAGGAAGGGCGTCGCCCCGTCACCCCACGAAGACCCGAGACCCGTCAACAACACCGCCGCCGCCGCATAGCATACATACATAGCATAGCACGGCTCCGCGTTGCGCCGTTCACATCTCCGACAATCTCGAACCCCGTCTTCCGTCTGCGTCGCCGATTTCCTCTTGGTCATAGTGGCCGTCGCTCGTTTCAACTCCGTTCCATCGAGCTTCTCGTGGCACTAATCGCATAGCGCGGCCCGCGCAAAGATCCCTCTTCCGCCGCCGATCACTGCTTGGCTGTCTTTCGCCGTCACCCTCGTCTCGCCGTTCCTGACGTCTGTTCGCCATCATCCATTCTTTGTCGACCCCCAATGTCTGCCGCAGCTTTGTAACGCCTTGTTAATACCGGTGCCCCCTGCTCATTGACAATCGCTCGGCCTGTTCTCCCGACCATCTCGGATCCTGGTCCTTCCTCGCTGCAACCGAGCGTCAAAGCAACGAAATAATACAACCAACTCTCCTGCTACACTCTCTGGCTGCTTTGGTTTTTGGGGAACTCTCGAGAGGGACAACCTCAGTTACGCTTCCGCATAGCGCATTCGATTTTCCATAATAGTAATATCTGCATGGGCACCAGACTCTACCGCTAGAGTTGTACTTCAGAGCGACCAACCATGTCGACACGACCGTCCATTTTGGACTTGCGATCCGACTCGCAGCATTCGAATATTTCCACCGTCTCCAAACCTCTCCGTTCACCTCGCCTTCATGTCGCCGGCGAAATCCCCCCCGAGTTGTCCCCATTGGACGCCTTTGCCATGCAGAGCCGGTTGCTCGCAAGGCAATTACAAGAGAGCGCCAAAGAGGGCAATAGGATGAGCCGACTCCCTCCCCTCACTGTTGAGAGCCCTTTGATTGTTCAGGGGCGGTCTGAATACTTTCGGTCCATGTCCCAAGATTCGGGGTCTGAGGCTGGTGATCGCCCTGGTTCTAGTTTTGGCCCGAGGACGGACGTAGAGCTGGAGGACGCGTTTAGCGATGATGCCGACCGACCAGTCTCGATGCATCCACGAATGAGCCGCATACCCCCTACTCCAGATGAGGATATACCAGCAGTGCCTGCTCGTGATCCAGCTCGGTCTCGTCCTCTGCTAAACCAGATTGACGAGACAGACCCCTTTTTTGGTGCTAGGAGGGAACGCTCACCTTCACCGTTGCGCAGTGAAACTCAATCGCAGTCTGATAAGCGAACCGAATCATCTCCTTCTCGAAAGGAAGACGCTGCCTCACTATCTTCTCACCGACGACCTAGCGGGTCAATCAGTGGTTCTATCCATGGATCTGTCAGTGGCTCTCCTCACAAGCCGAAGCAGCCTTCGTTCGATGAGCTTGGACTCGCGCCCCCTCAAACCATGTTCACGAGGAGATCATCCAGCACCGTTTCCACCCCCCTACTACCTACTGATGAAGAGTCAACCGGTAATATGGCTAGCTCATTCCATTCGTTACCTCCACGAAAGCTCTCTTCTGGGAGCGCCGCCTTTAACGGCGCAGTGACGTCCCCGGGCATTGGCTCTTTTCAAAGATCGCCTTCAGTGAGCTCGGAAACGTCTGCTCTCCCCCGACCGTCCTTCAACTTCTCAAGACCTCTCAGCAGGTCTGGCACGCCTGGTATGGAGTCACCTCTGAGACAAGCCTCTTCCGATAGCCAACCCTCATTCATCTTGGCTGATGACACGGCCCATACACCAGTGAGCATGCATAGCGAAGCCTTTCTAGAGCAACAGACCGACGACAAAGGCGCACCGTCGTACATTTACTCCAAGTTTTCACTACCCAGAGGCAAGACTATTCAGCGAGCCGAGCCCGCTGAACATCCAACACAAGCCTCTTACCGATGGGAGCAACCCATGCTTCCTCCTAGCAATGTGCAGCGAATCCATGCTGACGCTCCTCCTTCGCCTCCCACCCGCCCATCTAGCTCTTCAGCCAAGATTGTCCCAGAGGATTCCTTGACACCTAGCAGCCCGATGCCGAGACCATCGACAGATCTGAGAAAGGTCTACTCAGAAACAGCGGTGCCCCCAATGCCGCAGGCACCTTCTAGTCCCGAGAGACCTTCAATCGACGACCCACGATCTTCAGAAGATGCACCCAGGGGCCGAGGCAGGACCCCTGTTTCCACCACAACCAGCGACACCGCTAGCACGATCCGACCACCGCCTACGGCTCGGTCTGCGGCTCCCACCGCTTCAGAAATGTCGGCAGAGGAGCATCTCGCAAAGGGCATAGAATGCCATGAGAACGGATCCCTGAAGGAGTCGACATATCACCTTCGATACGCGGCCCGACTGAACGATCCTACCGCCATGCTCCTGTATGCGCTTGCCTGTCGTCACGGATGGGGCATGCGGGCGAACCAGAAGGAAGGCGTTGAATGGCTCAGGAAGGCGGCCGAATATGCCAGTGTCGAGATTGCGGATGACGAGGATCAAGTCAAGGAGGGCAAGCATGTCGATGTTGTTGAGAGGAGAACTCGAAAGGCGCAATTCGCTCTCAGCATTTACGAACTTGGTGTTAGTCATATGAACGGATGGGGCATCGAGCAGGATAAGTCTCTGGCGCTGAGGTGCTTTGAGATCGCTGGCAGTAAGTCTATATGCCTCAACTGTCGATGGGTTGTCACTAACTGAGAACTAGACTGGGGCGATGTCGATGCACTGGCTGAGGCTGGCTTCTGCTATGCACAGGGCATAGGTTGTAAGAAGAACCTCAAGAAGAGTGCCAAGTTCTATCGTATGGCTGAAGCCAAGGGTATGAGCATGGTTGGAAACAGCTGGTATGTATCTGCTGAGACAGGCGTCTCATTGTGACCCGTTACTAACTGCCATGCTACAGGATTCACAAAGCCAAGTATGATGATGACGAAGACTCAAGCGCACCCAAGAAGGACAAGAAGAAGGCTCGGAGTAAATCTCGAACCCGAACCATGTTTGGACGGAAGTGAGCTCACGAGCCGCTTTATTTGACACGCCTACCACGATAATGATGAGATCTTCGACATACCCATTTCATCGGAGTTTGAGTTGCGCATCGCATTTGGGATTCATGGGTTTTCTGGGAGGAGTATTCTTGTGCTCTATGCACCGACTTAGGCGCAACACTTGACTGATTATACGACATACCACAAGCGCGACGTTGCTCAGGGAGAGCAATGATGTGGTTTGGACAAAGGGAGTTAACTTCGCTTCTGTACCGGGCTTGGATTTTGGGATGGGGGGTTTTTAGCGATGATTTAATCCCCAGCACGGGCTACGGCTTTCGTGGCCTGGCAGAGGCGATTGTATGGCACCGATTTGCGCATAGCAGATCGGTTGGCTGTTATTATTCTATTCTATTCTTGTAACCTTCTTTGCACATAGAGATAGTGGACATATCCACGGGGTGCAGCCGGAAGCATGTATGAAGCTTGGATGCTTCTTTCGAGAATCATAATGCTAGCCAAACAAACAAGCTGAAGCTGTTCACCTCTAGACGAACATCAATGGTCACCTCTTGGAGATCGAATGAAGACAGGTTCAGTGCTCCAGTTTATAGTGTACCCGGATTGTGTTGTTACATGCCACGCTCTAACCATCTAACTGCCCAAGCATAATCCAGGCGCTTAGGTGTCGACATCCATCTTTGAGTCGTCAAGAGGCACCTCTTCCACGCTAACGTACCGTCCAATCTCGTTCTTGGTAATGATCTTCTCGTTCAGCACGGCTGTCGTGCCCTTGGGGAAGGCGTAACTCTGCAGCTTGGGCTCCTTTTCGTTGGGCTTGATGTAGTTTCTCTTCAATGTCGTCTTCTCCTTGGTAATGATGGCCACATCCACGTTGGAACCAGAGCCCAGATCGTTCCAGATACCCGCCAGGATGGCGTCGCTGGCCAGCTTCACCGCCTCCTCCTGGCTGAGGTCGGGCTTCCACTGGGTCTCGAAGACGCTCATGGCGGCCAAGCTACCACTGCCCATGGTGACGTAGGGGAGCTTGTCGGTGCTACCGTGGGCGTGAACGGTGAAGAGGTGGGTGCCGGTGGGATCGACACCGGCGACGACGAGGTAGGCGCCGATGTATCCCTGGTAGCGGAAGAGGTGCTGCTTCAGGAGGGTCATGCAGGTGACGACGCGGGGCTTGCGGCCGGTGGAGAGGGAGTGCAGCTCGAGCTGGGAGGAGATGAGGGCGGTGGTGAACTCGGTGTCGGCGGCTGTGCCGGCGCCAGCGCACCAAATCTGAGGTGAGATGTAGTGAAGCTTCTCACAGTTCTTGTCGGCGACGATGGGGCCGGATGTGGCTCGAGTATCGGCTGCGATCTATCGATGGAGGCCATGTCAGTGGGTGATGCTTGAGATGGGGAGCTCTTATCGTCATGACGATAGTCCCGTCCAGAGAATTAAAGCATGCGCCATAAGAGGGACGCAGAAGTACTCACCACCACACCGCCATCAAATATGCATCCAACAATGGTTGTTCCAGTACTGGTGGCCTTTGGCAGAGGGACTCCTCGGGCGTGGAGGGCCGCATTGCGGTTGTAGTTGGAGAAGTCGAAGCCGGGCATCGTGGGTGACGTTGGTTTCCCCGATTCAATATCTCAATTTATGCGTAATTCCAGGCGTTATAAACGGGCACGGTATCGCAGGTTGGGACAGTCGTTCGGGGGTATCTTTGTGGTTGGGACGTGGTTCACAGCGACGAGTTGAGGTTAACAAGGCAGAGCTGATGACGAGGCTAAAAGCTGCCTTCCAGAGGCAGAGGCACGTCGTTGAGCTACCCCAGGGACACGCTCTGATTGGGCTGTGGCGCGCAGGTAGAGGCTGGTAGTTGGCGGTGGCTCGAGCTTCGGCACGTGATGATAAAGCTCCAAAAAGTCACCAGTCGAGGCGAGGCGAACTCTTTGAAGCAAGCAGTTGCGAATCTCGTCGTGGAACAATATCTTCGTCCCAATTCACACTCACTTTGTTCTTCTTTGGACATCATCGACAACGCGCCCCAGATTCTGGTTAACCATCCGTCTCGATCCATTGCTTGCTGGGCTCCTGGCGCTTCAGCTGGCCAATCACGATTATTTACTGGCGCTCGCACTGAGCACGTCCCCTGGCCTACCACCGCCTGCCTAAGCCTTGCGCGAAAGCAAAGCAAAAGCTCCCCCGGTCTTCCCAGCCCACTCCCATGCGAAGGGCAAATTTATTGAACTCTGGGTCCTCTTCTCCAAGTCAAGGCCGGCTACTCTGCTACAGTCATGGCTTTCGGCTTCGGTAACTCTGGAAACTCCATGCTTGGGGGCGCCGGTGGAGCAGGAGGGCTTACTTCAGGTCCTGATTTGGAGACTATCCAGACAGAGGTGAGTTTGCGCTTGTGTTGATGGCATCTTGAGGCTGGATTTGTTTTGCTCGCCCATTGAGGCCATGCTAACCACTTGCGCCAAACACAGGATCTAGGCTTTCTTACCATCGCCGGCGACGCCAAAGTTCGTCTGACCTCTGCCTGGTCATCTCTTCCATCTTCAACCGCGTCGCTCCTGAGTGTTGCTTCGCGAAAGGGTCTTGTCGCTGCTGCCGGACCCGACCAGGTCATCATCGCCACCACTGAATCCGTCCGAAAAGCATTCGAATCAGAAAAGAATGGCGACTCCGACATTCGCGCATTCGAGCCTCAGCTCAAGATTGCGATGCCCATGCGGGTGTCGCAACTCGCCTTTACCGCAGACGAGAACTACCTGATTCTCTCAGCGGAATCTGGTGGTGGATTGGCCGTTTACGAAGTGCAGAGCCTCCTCTCAGGCTCGACAAACTCTGCCTTTGAGCTGTCGACGAATGGCGAAACCCTTCGAGCTATGATCCCGAACCCGACACCTGAGAAGGCTGAGCTGTGTGCCATTGTAACCAACGGCGGCAACTTGCACATGGCGAATCTGAAGGAGCGTCAGATCAGCAACCCTCTCAAGAACCAGGTCAGCTGTATCAGCTGGAGCTCCAAGGGCAAACAGCTGTGCGCGGGATTGGGTGATGGCACAATAGCTCAGATGACACCGGAAGGTGAGGCTAAGGGGGAGATCCCCAAGCCCCCTAACATGGGCGACTTTCACGGTAAGCGATGTCAAGACATCTGACAAGACCTCAGTAAGGCTAACACCCTGATAGTATCATCTCTTACTTGGCTGGAAAACAATCTCTTCCTGTCTATTCACACATCGAACAACGAGTCTCCACCAACATCCATTTACCACATCATCACGCGCCAACCGCCATCATCTTTCAACTTCCAAAAGCTAACGGATCCCGTTGAGCCCTTTGGTTCAGAAAAGACTCCCCACCACACTATTCTACGACTCCGGGATTTCCCACCAGCTCTCCAGGACCTTCTCATCGTCTCTTCTACGGCTGCTACTGAGATGGGTGTATTGAGTCGATCCAAGACCGCTTTGGCTACCGATAAACCGGCCGACTCCATCACCGGTGTTTTCACTACGACTGAGTTCTTGGATGACACCAAGAGACCGACTCTCCCTATGACCGACTCCATGGATGACTCAACACCCGTGGGCGTTGCGCTGGACTTGTCTGGCACGGAAAAGGTCTATAAGCCCATCCCTTCGGATGTTGAGCTGGAGGAATCACCAGGGCCCCTTCCTGGATTTTGGGTTCTGACACATGAGGGTATTCTATGCGCGTGGTGGGTAGTCTACAACGACTCCATCAGGCAAGGTACATCCTATCCTCACCTAACTGCCGTAGAGGGCTCTGCTGCCCCTGCACCAGCTCAGGCGGCTCCCGCGGCAGCAGCACCTTCTGCATCTCCGTTTGGTAACGCCTCCACCTTCGGCTCATCAGCTGCCGCTCCTGCTTTTGGCTCGTCCTCTCAACTCGGACAGAAGCCTTCGCTCTGGGGTTCAGGAGGCTCCGGCGCCGCAGCCCCCAGCACGGGTGGTGCTGTGTTTGGATCGAGCGGCTTCAGCAACGCAGCACCCTCTTCCGCACCAGCTTTCGGCAAGCCCAGCGCTATTGGCTTTGGACAGTCGTCACAGCTGGGCGCGAAGAGCTCCCCTTGGGCGGCTGCATCAAGTGGAACGGGATCAACTCCTGCTTTTGGACAGTCTGGCTTTTCGAGTTTTGCGAATAACAACAACAACACTAGCCCCTTTGGCAAGGCAGCCTCATCTAACCAATCAGGCGCCTCTGGGGGATTTGCTGGTTTCGCCAGCCAAAGCGGCTTCGCTTCTGTTTCTAACAATAACACCAGCAGCAGTGTATTTGGCAGCGGAGACAAGCCAGCAGCAAGTCCTTTTGCCTCTACCTCTAAAACCGAGACAGCTTTCCCATCCAAGCCAGATCAACCTTCCAGCAATCCATTCGGCTCCACTCCTTTCAAGCTACAGAGTTCATTCAAGCCGGATGGATCTGCCAAGGACGATGTTAAACCAAGTGGACAATCCTCCATGTTTGGAAGTGGATTTGGCTCTGCTCTTAACGACGCTGCTAGCAAACCCACCATCACTACATCCGCGGCGAAGGATGATGATATGGATACTGCTGCTGAGACGCCTCAAGAGACTCCTGCTAAACCCAAAAGCTCGTTATTTCCTACGCCCCAGAGCCCCGAATCTACCACCCCGACAACTACTCCAGCACCATCCAAGTTTGGGTTTCCTACCTCGCCTGCCCCCCAAAGCTCTGTCTTTGGACAGCCTTCCAAGTTTGGTTCGTCGACTCTCTTCGGAACCAAGACAGAAACTCCAAAGCCCGGTGGCTTGTTTGGATCCTCATCCGCTACGCCCAAGCCTGGAGGTCTATTTGGATCACAGCAAAACACGCCCAAGGCAAGCATATTTGGAACTCCACAAACGGCGGCCAAGACGACTGGATATACAGGGATTTTCGGACAAAAGTCAGTCCCTGATGCGGACACACCAAAGGTCAAAGTGGAACAAGACGCTCCCCTGCCTCCTGATACCACGAGCAGGACTGCCTTTCCTCTCGGCGATTCGTCTTCTTCATCGGCTACTTCTGCTGCTCCTTCTAATCCATTCGCAGTGGCGACAGCTCCTGCTAAACCCGAAGCAGCTCCTTTGCCGCCAGACTTTCTGTCGACGAAGAAGACGAGCAAGCCTGCAGACTCAACAGACGCCCCACTGCCGCCCGACTTTGTCAATGTGTCCAAGCCCTCAGAAAAGTCGACGGCTGCACTAAGTGCCCCCTTGCCACCAGACTTTACCAAGCCAGCAAAGAAGCCCGCTGCGGAACCAAACGATGCTCCGTTGCCTCCCGATTTTGTTGCTCCCAAGGCCCCCTCAAAGGAGCCTTCCTTTGTGCCCTCTGTTCCCGAGTCAACTGAGGATGAGAGTGATCTGGAGGATGAGGATGAGGATGAGGATGAGGATGACGACGATGGCTCCGAAGGTAGTGGTATCGACGTTGCCAAAGATCTGAGCCCAAGCGTCAGTGGCCTAACCCCCACGCCTGGTTTCACCCCTCAAAGCTCGTTTGGTGGTCTGGGCGGACCTGCCCTTGGTAGCAGCAGGGCCAACCAAGAATCATCCCGGCCCCTGTTTGGCGAAATCAGCCGCAATGCTCCCTTGTTCCCACGCCCAACTGCGACCAGCCCCAGGTCCCCTAGCCCGGTTCGGAGTGCTATACCAAACCGAGTGATGAGGTCGGAAGCTATGAGGTCAGTGAGCGCCCCCGGGATGGCATCGCAAATCCTCGGACCCAGACAGTCTCAGATGGGGGCTTCTATCACAAGTAGGGATACCAACGCGCCGGAGGATCCTTTCATGGTCCAGCACCGGAAGTTGAAGGCGAAACAGGAGGCAGCGGAAACCCAACCACTCGTGGATGAAGAGGATGACGAAGTGCAGAAGATTCTCGCATCCGAGGTTGAGGGCAGCTTGACGCTAGATGAGTTCGTTGCTCACTCCAACGTTGCACCTCCCGCCAAGGAGAGTATCCCAAGCCAAGTCGAGGCAGTCTATCGAGATATCAACTCGATGATTGACACTCTCGGCCTCAACGCGCGCACTGTCAAGTCATTCATCAAGGGTCACACTGAGGAATGTAAGCAAGGCGGACGAACCAAGGATGATCTCGAGGATCCCGATGATTGGGTTCTTTGCGAGATTGATGAGCTTGGGGAAGTTCTGGACAACGAGCTGTACCCGGATCTTGAGGATGGTCGTGTTCGTGACTTGGAAGCTAAGCTCGACGCATGCCACGAACTGACAAGAGATATGCACCGCCTACGGGCTAAGCAGGAAGATCTCAAGAAGATCCTCATGATCAGGACGGACCCTGACCAGGCCGAAGTGACGCGGTCTATGCCACTGAGTGCGGAGCAAGCAACACAGCAGAACGAACTCAGACGGGAGTTTGCCAAGTTCTCGAAGCTTGTTGCTGAGGCGGAAGAATCGCTGACGCTGCTCAAGACACGAATTGCATCAGTCTCGAGCGCTTCAGGCAAGGGCAAGACAAGCGTGCCAACGGTGGACGCCGTGATCCGTACCATCACCAAGATGACGGCCATGGTTGAGAAGCGAAGTGGAGACATTGACGTCCTGGAGAACCAGCTGCGCAAGATCCATCTGGGCGGTTCGAGCCGAGAGGGATCCCCAATGACACCTCAGGCAAGGAAGAGCATCATGTTCTCTCCTGATTCGACGCCTGCGCGAACTCTTCGCCACAGTTTCGCGGGCAGCGTTTCCTTGGGTGCGTCGGTGCGGGCCACCCCCCCTCGCAAGAAGCTCAGTGGTTTCAGCCGGGAGGAGAAGGGCGACCTGATGGAGAAGAGGGCGCGCAGACAGGCAGTTCTCCAGAAACTCAAGGGGAGCGTCGAGAAGAGAGGCGTCAATGTGTGGAACATGGAGGATATTGAATAATGGCAAGAAGACTGGGATATGGGTAGAGAGAAGTTGAGGATGAATAGCACATGAAACAAACGAAATAACCAAGCAACTGTAGTTTAGAGCTTAGATAGTGTATCAATTGGTCGGGAGAAGCACTCAGCTAATGTATTCTTTGGATTCTGGACTTATCCTGGGTTAATCAAGTTGTTGGAGATAAGAAAACAAGTAGTTTGAGGATATCAAATGATGTGAGGTTTTTATTAATTCCTTCTTTCCTATTGCTTGGCCCAAAAAACACCTGACTCCATGGGTATTCATCCCCAGACATTAATTAAGATACATGATGCGTATGAAGCCGAATTGTCGACTCAAGAAGTAGTGGTAGAGGGAGTAGATCGAGGGACGGCAGGCTTGGACTCGACAGCCGGGGTCTCGGTGGGCATGGTGCGAGGGATAGCAGCCGTAGGCGTAGAAGGAACCCGGCAGTGGTCCTTGTTCTTGTGCTCGGGGTGGGTTCGAGGAGTGTAGCTGAGTTTTGTTAGTATTGCGAATGTTTTGATTGGAGCTGAGGTGGGGGTGAATTACTTGACGAAGGAGAGCATCTTGAAGGCTGTGGAGGGTTGGTTGTGGTTGTGGTTTTTGTTGTGTAGTTGATTGAGGCTTTGAGAGTCTTGATTGTCAAGGCTGATTGATTGCTTTGATGGTGATGATGGATTGAACAAGCAGATCGAACACCAAGAGGGAATTGGACAGGCATTATATAGTTTTGGAGTCTGGCAGAAATCTCCAAGGCCGGACCGGTTACGTTCTGGTGACTCCAAGGGAGCCTCTACGTGTGACCGGCATCATCTAGGTAGTACTCTGCTGGGACAGGGATGGGCTACTGGAAAGCTGGGCACGGGACTGACGTCGTCCGGGTTGCCCGGACAGGGAAGCGATGGGGGAATCTCTGCTCTGCAGCGGGGGATCAGAGTGCGCGTGACGCCTTCTGCTGCGCAGTTGCTCGTCCGTGAGATCCTTGCCCGAGAGAGGAGAGCGAGTCGCAGCCCAGGGGTCCAGGTCGCGGAGAATGCTGGGGGTGTGGGCATGTGCTGATCTGAACCTGGACAACGAGGCCGGCCCGGTGAGCGGCGAGCTGGACAACGGAGGAACCGCACCGCAATTGTGGCCGTGTAAGCGAGAGGCTCTGCTTCTTGCTTTCCCAGGGATCTCTATGGTTTTTCCTTGTTTAGAGGCGAGGCCGAAGTCGCAGGTCTTGATGAGAGCAAACACAACACCTGCCGAGTATGAATCATGACACTTATCATAGTTTGTATTGATAATTCAATTCTGCGATTGATTGCACTTTTTCCATCCCACACACTCCACATGATTTTGACATCTGCCCCTCGACTCACGCTCGTCTTGTAAATCGGCCCATTCGTTTTTCTCTGCTTTCAAAACTCCGGTCGTCCTCTGGTGGGGCTCTCCTGCGCCGGTCCGCTTTCGCATTTCAATGGAACAGCCACCGAAGCTTAGGCCAGGTCACCGGTCGGCGGTCTCGGGGTGGGGCCATCTCTGCGCCGTGCTGCAGTGGGTCTCCCTTTTTTTTCCTGCTCCTTCCTTTCCCAAACTTTTGTGTGGGGACCTTCTTCACCTTGGCTCACCTTGATTTTTTCACCGCTCACCGAGGAGGGGCACCCTTCAAAAAATTGTTTGGTTCTGGTTCTCTACCAGCCATAGCCCTTCACTCCAACCTGTCTGTACCTATATCCAACCCGCGCGAGCGCATAGTGATTTCAAGATGCATCCCACACAGCAGGCTGCGTGGAGGAGGGCTCCCGATGCGGAGGAAACTGCGCGCCGCCAGGTAACGTCAATTGATCCTTCTCAAATTATTGTTCTAACTTTTCCATGCGCCAGACCGTCGGTATCAACAAGGAGACGGTGACCAACATCTCTTCGACCGACTACCCCGGACACCACCCCGGCGAGGACGCCGCCTTCACCATTGAGCGGTTCCGCGAGGGCTTCTCCGTGGGCTTCCACCAGAACGACCAGTTCCTGTCGTCCTTCTCCCTCGTCGGCATCGACGCCTCGCTCGCCAACGCCTTCCGCCGCATCCTCCTCGCCGAGATCCCCACGCTCGCCGTCGAGAACGTCTACATCGAGAACAACACCTCCGTGATCCAGGATGAGGTCCTCGCCCACCGACTCGGCCTCGTCCCCTTCAAGGGCGGCCGGGAGGGCCTCCGCGACTTCCTCAAGTGGTATAAGAAGCCCGAGCCCGGAGAGGACCCCTTCTCTGGATGCTTCGACTACAACACGGTCCGCCTCGAGCTCAACGTGACGTGCACCGTGAACCCGGACGCCTCTCCCACCGAGAACGACCCCCTCAAGGCCTACAACAACGCCCACGTCTACGCCCGCGACATCGTCTTTGTCCCCACGGGGAGGCAGGTCGAGTACTTTAGCGGGGAGGACGCCATCGCCCCGACGAACCCGGACATCCTCATCGCCAAGCTGCGCCCGCGCCAGACCATCAACCTCGCCATGCACATGCACAAGGGCATCGGCGCCGACCACGCCAAGTTCTCCCCCGTCGCGACCGCCTCGTACCGCCTCCTGCCCACCATCACCATCACCAAGCCCATCCTGGGTGCCGACGCCGACAAGTTTGCCAAGTGCTTCCCCCAGGGTGTCATTGGTCTTGAGCGCGTCACCGCCGAGGAGGCTGCGCAGGCTGGCAGCGGTTACGAGGGCCACGAGGGCGAGACCAAGGCCGTGGTGGTGGATGCCATGAAGGACACGGTCAGCCGCGAGGTCCTACGGCATGAGGAGTTTGAGGGCAAGGTCAAGCTGGGCCGGAGGAGAGATCACTTCATCTTCTCCATCGAGAGCACAGGGCAGTGGGACAGCGACGAGCTTTTCCTCGAGTCGGTCAAGCACCTCAAGCTCAAGTGCAAGAAGCTCGAGCAGCAGGTTGTCAACATGGTGCGGTAGTCAACAGGGCAAGCATGCATGGTTCTTGGGGAGTCTTGATTGTTTAGGTTGTTCTCTATTGCGGCTGTATCATAATCGTCTTGTCTTGTTGCTGCTTCATCTTTTTTCTTGCGGTCTCTACGGTTAGATAAAAAGGAATGATACCATGACCACCTTCTTCATCTTCGCCAGTCATTTCTTCTCCATTTCATCATGACAATCGATGCTCACTCCTCTATTCTTGGTTGTGTCTGCGTCGTCATAGTCTTTTCTGCATCATCATGTCCAACGCCCGAAAATGCCCAAAAAAATCCCAAACGCCGTGTCTATCTCCTGACCCCCAATCAGGAACTCGTCTTGAACTTGAGGAAGAAGTTGAACTCGAGGGGGAATGCGGGGTCGGTTACTACAATTTCCTGCCCTTCCTCAAGACCAAGCTCATTGAGTGACTTGCTCAGGTTGGGACGTGTCTGCTCTTCTAGGCCAGGGGGGAACTGCATGTATAGGGTCTTGCTCTCGGCGCGGATGGATGGCTTCTTGAGCTGGGCTTCGGGTCGTACAGCGAACGAGTCGATAAGGTCTTGCAGAGTAGTCTTGGGGTCGACTTCGAGAGGGCGGGCTTGGCGTCCGCAGACGGGGCAGTCATCCTTCTTCTCATGCTTGAAAGTGTAGGTGTAGATGCTGTCGTTCCCCGAGTACATCATATAGTTGGACTCGAATCCCAGACATGGGGCCGAGCCAGTGGCAATCTTGAAGGCCTCGTTACAGCAGGCGGCAGCAATGATGGCATTGGTGGATGCAATGGCCGGGATAATGTTCTTGATGGTACCTTGCGTTAGGGAATACGTCACGCCCGAGATGCCAAACTCTTGGGCGCGGATCAGGGCCTTCTGGAACAGCCAGGTGACGTGCTCCGGATCATCCTTGTCGAGCTTGGGGAACGGCTTCTCCTGCTCCCAGGCAATGACATGGGCCCACTCGATGCAGTGCTCGGGCTGGCGCGGGATCGAGGCGATGGTGCAGAGCGGGACAGCTGCACGTGGGGCGTGCATGTCCAGCTGGCACTCGATGCACGAGGTTATGGATGGTATGATGACTCTGGCCTGGCCCTTGAAGCCCTCGGTGCCGCCGTCGATGAGTGGCTTTATCGCATCGGGGTCCTTACCCTCCTCCGCGATGGACACCAGCATGGCGTTGATCCACCGACGCGCCTCGATGCTGTCCAGGCCGCAGATGATGAGCTGGAACTGGTTATAGAACTCCTCGTCAAAGTCCTGGATGCGGTTGTTGTGCGCCGTGATGGACACGCCCTTGACCCTCTTCTGCACGAACTCGGCGGCCACCTCGGCCTTGTACTTGCCGACATCGGACTTGCGGAAGAGGAACTGTCGGTTCAGGTTGGAGATGTCGATGGTATCTGGAGAGCGCCGTGAGCTGATGGTCATGTCAGTAGCGGTGGAGGGGGTGGCGGACGGACCCATGTCTATTACGTGAATGTTTTTGAATCGCGACATGGCGAGGTTCTTGAGGATTTCGCATCCTAGGCCACCAGCGCCGCTGTTGTAGTCAGTACGAGTACGGATCGAAGCTCGGGGGGTTATAGACAGACATGACGCTGGCTAGGTTAGCACGATAGCTCTAGATAGCTCGGACGGGACGACTTACAGAACCTTGAACTTGTCAAACTGCTCGAGAAACTCGGGACCGGTAGCATCGGGGTCGGTATAGGGGCCTGGATTTCGACGGATGTGGTTGAGATACTTCCTTTTGGTTGCGGTCAGCAGGTGATGGATCGTCGACTAGGTAGCTAGCTCCCTTACCATCGTCTCTCTTCAATGTCGGCCGCTGAAGCCGGAGCCGCAGCAGCAGCAGGTTCTAGAGTATCGACGCTCATGGCCTAAGGATTCCAATCAGGCTTTCTAAAGATCCAGGGGGAAATGAGGTGTAGGAGGTGTAAGATGGGGGAGATGGTCGAGGTGCACAAGGCAGAACAGATCTGGGGGATCCGTGCGTTCGCGGGGAGCATCATGATTGCTCCAGGTGGCGCGGTGAGCTTCGGTGAGCGTCGGTGAATGTGGGGTTGACTGTCTCAGGTTGACGGTCTTTACCAGGCAGGAGCGGGAAGGAATGACGACTAAATATAGGAAAAGACAGAGAAAAGAGAGGGAAAACATGTTTGTTTATTGTTTTGATTGAATTCCCAACGGATCTATAACTGTGATCCTAAATCTACTGATATGAATAAGTTTTGAGAATCAAACCTGGTAGCACAGCCCAGCTCCACGAGGTCCCTGCAGTGGAAGCTTCTATTGTGGCGGCTCGTGGCTGCAGAAGGCTCACACCCCACCAGAGCCCACTGAGGCACCAGCCAGCTTAGTATCACAGTTACCAGCTCCAGCTTGTAAACTTGACTTTGTCAACTCCAGCACTCTATTTGCATTTTAATATTTATCTCCCCATACAGCATGAGCCGGTTCTAAGAACTCATTAAAAGACCTCGGGCATTTGTTGCGCATAATCGATATATGGTTTGCCAACCATCACCATGGACGACCTACTCACCCCCGTCAGCACCACCTATCTCAAACCTCGAAACGAGCCTCAACAGTTCCTCACAGAAGTGAAGCCGGCCATTGAGCATAAAAAGATCACTTCCATCTCGACTCCGGATGAAGCTTTGGACGCTCTCAAGAGCCAGCCAGATTACGACACTCTCGTCGCAGTCCTAGAATTCCTAAATGGCGACAAGCCCGCGTCCGACGGTTTCTCATTCCAAACTCCAAACCCGAAGAGCGCCGCCATCGTGCACCTTCTAGTTTCCGAGATCGTGCCAAACTACTACACGCTTCTTGTCGAGGGAGCTCCCGAGCACGATGGCTCGTCAGAGGAACCTCATGTTGAGCTCCTGCTACGCTGCCTCCGCAGCTCAACAGGTCTCAACGCGACCATGACTCAGATCAGAGCTCTCATTCAAGAATCACGGCTCGGTGGAAAGGAGGAGAAGCGCAGCGATATTTCTCTCAACCTCGGCATTCTCCTGGATATGCTGGCCTCTCTCCTGCGTGGCTTCGAATCGATCCGCGACATATGGGCCTCGTCAGTTAAGCAGCTTACCAATGCGGGTCTTCAGAGAGTTCAGGCGCAGAAACTTGGCTCTCTACTCACAAACGGCCAGATCGTGTCCGTCTCTGCTGAGGCCCTCGAGATTGTCGGACGTGATCGAGTGCGTAACGAGAGTCAGCGGATAGCCGATGGACTGGAGTATAGCAGATGGATGGGAAACAGCATTGTTTCATGGGTCAAGTCCTCGCCCGGGGCAGAAGAGATAACATTCTGCTCTGATCTCTTCCAGAAGTCATTATCCCTTCATCACTCAGGTGAGATTGTATAGCATGCCTATATTGATCTCTTTTGCTCACCATGCCCTAGAAACTCTCATCAAGATTGCCATTGATGGGCTTCTCCTTTCTAAAGGTGTTTCCCCAAGTTATTTCGTCAATTTGGCCTTCAGCCAGCCACGATCATCCAAGAAAATCCTCCATCTTGTTCTCCAGCATATTTCCCAGAAGCATCTCGGCCACCTAGACCTCGGCGACACATCTTCCGACGAGAAAGTCTCTGCAGCTGCAAACATAATCAAGCAACTAGCCCTGGACAATGAGACGAGAAAGAATATCCTGATAGACTGGTGCGCCTCATCATCTGGTGCTGGACTTGGTGATGGCATTGGTATCCGCCGTGCTGTAATAGCTGCCCTTTCACAGGACCGAGATGCTATTACTACTGTCTTGGAGAAGTCTCTTGCACAATTCGGAGATGAGTTGTACATAAAGCATGCGGCAATACTACAGCAGGATGGTAAGACACACCTGTCCAAACCAGTAGAATCTGAAGCGTTAACAATTTCCAGTTCATACTCAAATCTTGCTCCTCGCCGCTGGCTATGTGCACAGGCTTTCGCCCATCAAGCTGACTCTGCTCATGCGGGCAGGCTCATACATGACCACTATCTCCAACAGAATCGGCTCTAGCCAGGCCAGGGCGCAGTTCCTCGGTCTAGTTGTTGGAGAATCCCTCTCGGCTCTTATCGACGACAACAAGAAACGACTGGATTTCAAGATGGAAGAGACGGAAACCGAAGAGGCGCAGCAGCTCAAGAGCCTCACAAAGGTCTCTGATGCTATAGGACCCATTGAGCCCATCCTATCAGATCCTGCAACAGAGACGTTAACCCAGTCTCGGAAGTCTACGACAAAACCCAAACCTCTGCAGAAGAAACAAAAGCAGAAGAAGAAGCCTCTTATCGCCGAGGTCAAGCCAAAGGCTATCATCGAGGAGATCGGTTCTTCTGATGAAGAAGATGACGATCTTGCTCCCTATTCCAAAGACTCTGACCCCGAGGATTCCGATGACGATGCTACGCTGGTTGAGCGCAACAGACCAAAGCCTCCCGTCTACATTCGAGACCTCATCACCTTCTTCCGCGACTCAGAGTCGTACGACAAGCAGAAGCTCGCCCTGCAAACCGCCCCGGTTCTCATTCGCCGCAAGGCGAACTATGGCACCGAGGTCAGCTACCATGCCGACGAGTTGGCTGGGCTGCTCGTGGGCATACAGGACAAATTCGAGATGGACGACTTTCAAGATCTGCGGCTTCAGGGTATGGTTGCCTTGGTAGTCTCTCAACCCAAGACCATGGCACCTTGGTTCGCACGCACTTTTTTCGAGGGCGACTACTCCCTTTCTCAGCGAACCTCGATTCTTATCACCATCGGTCTATCGGCGCGTGAGCTAGCTGGCTTTGAAGTATCGCAGTATCAGTCAGCTGCTGCTTTCCCATCCAAACGACTCCCTGAGAAGATGGAACAGCTCTACCTCGAACCCGCCAGTAACAGCAACACCAACGTCCTCCCTGCCTCCCAGCTCAAGGCACTTCCGCCCAATGCCCTTGACAGCATCTCTCAATCCCTAACATCCTCTTTCCTCGCCCCCCTAGCCGCAGAAGCTGCTGATGCCAACACGGGGCCTGATATCCTCAAGCTGCAGAGCTTCACAGCACGTTACAAGTCCAAGACCAAGTTCAAGCCTCGTGTGCGCGCCATCCCCAACACTACAGCCGCCCTCCTCGCGTCGTCCTTCTTCTCGCCGCTCACGGCTCACTTCCAGGTCGCCCTCCGCTCTGCAAAGCCCATCATCCTCAATCCCGCACTCCTGGCGCTGTATCTGCAGACTCTCGGTATCATCGTCCATGCCGTGGGACCTTCCACACTTTCACTTCCTCAGCTGACGGCGGAGTTGTGGGATCTGCTTCTCGGCGTAAGGGTACATGTCTTGGGCGATCTCGGTGCTATGAAGGGATGGCTCGTGGCCATGGCTTCACTCTTAGAAGTCAACGGTGGCGACATGCGTCGACTCTGCGAAGTGCAGGGCAGGGAGGTGATGGAGACGAGAGAGTGGGTAGCCATGGTATTCGAGAGAACGAGAGGAGAGGACGGTGGGGAGGAGAATGAGGTCAAGATGTTGGCTGCAGGTGTGTTGATCAAGTTGGGCGAGGCCATTGAGAAGTATCAAGCTTTGTTGATGGGAGACATGATTGGGTTTCAATAGGCAGTCCAAACAAAGAAGCCAGAGATGGGATCAAGACTATTATTGAGGCATTCTATTCGTGATTAAGATTCATGATCATACGTCATGTCATGCAAGACGGCATCCGTCCCAGATCCAAGGCCCAAAGATGCTACTAAACTCATTCCGAGTGTGATCGAATTATATCATCTCTCCTCCCTATCCTGGCTTGATAATGCAAACTGTAGTAGATCAAGGTGTGTCGCCGATAGACTCGACCCTGGTTGTGCTCGCTCGACGAATGGGCAGGCCTGACAGATATGTATTCGCCTGATTGAGATGGTCGCTGAGGCTCATGGCCATTCGACGAAGTTCCTCCTTGACCTGCTCAGACGACGCCTGGCCCTCCATCACCTGGGGTGAAGGCGCAGTAGGGGCAGGTGGAAGGAATGGCCTTTGCTGGAACGAGCGGGTGTAATCGTCTTGAAACGATGGTGGCGGCTCCTGTAGAGGCGACGGTTGGCGGGGGATCTCAGCGATTGTTGTTGGCTGGGGGGTGAATGACTCGGGGTCCGTATCCACGAATTCACTCAAAGAGTATGGCCTCTCGCTGCCGTTTGTTTGCGGGGGTTGGGATGGCCCTTGTGGCGGTGGCTGCTGGGCTTGGAATAGCGGTTGTGGTTGCTGGAATGACGGCTGGGGATCGTGCCGTTGGGTGTCGTTGAGGGAGAGATCCGCGATGGCATTGGCGTACTCCGAGTCGTCTGATACATAGATGGAGGGTTCCCGGATAGTATTGGGCATCACATAAAGAGAGGCGTGTTTCTCTAACTCGAACGGGTTCGCTCCGCCCATTTCTGAGCCAGCTATCGAGCCCACGTCTGAGTGTGATGTAGACGGTCGGGGATAATCATTGATAGGATCTGCCAGACTCATATCCAAATCGATGAGACTCCCTGACGACGCTCGGTTGTTTATTGGCGAAGGAACTGCCAGATCATTAAACTGAGAGGACGGTTGGATTGGCTCAGTGGGTGGGTGAATGAGACGGCTGGTGCTCGGCCCCTGGTCATCATTGAAGGGGAACCTGAACATCTCGGGGTTCGCTGAGGCAGGCGGGGCCATGGATGGGAATTTCCAATCTTGAGTCCGCCGATTGTTGTTTAGTTCCGGATCACTAAGTGGCGGCTTGTTGTAAGACACATCGCCAAAGTCATAGTCTGTCGATGCTCTAGGATCCCCCGCCCGGATGGTGTTCATATCAACAAACTCGGAGAGGTTGCTCCCGTCCAAAGACGCGTCAAGATCAATCAGAGATTCCCTCACGCCCTGGGACTGGGACGAGTCATCTCGCAGGGGCAAGTCCGAAGCCGGGGGAGGAGGGGGAGGGGGATAGTCTAGGGAGGGAGGAGGAAAACGACCATAGTACGCCCGGGAGTTGTCCTCATAGTTCGAAATGGTATTCGGATCAAAGAGCTTCTCCAGAGGCGCTTTAACCGAAGGCAGATGTGGCGGAGGACGTCGGCGCGACTTTGGCTTCTGGGTGCGCGACGCATCGTCGTAGCCATCTTGCCTGAGGTCGATACTAGACCCATAGACATCATAGACCGCTTGGTCATTATCCATCTTAAGGACTTGTTGATCGAATGCAGCGGTCGTACTAAAATTCCACTCATCGTTTTCGTATCCTGTCGGCGCGAAATCCGACGGCCCTTGAGCTCCTCCTGCAGAGAAGAGAGATTTGCGGTTTCCGCCCTTAGCTTCCCACAACTTGTAACCCTTAACCAGCTGTGCGAGAGTAGATGTCGGGAACATCTCCTGCGTGTTATGTAAGTATCGATGATGTTGAACCTCCTCGATTGTTGGGCGCTTCTTGGGATCGTCCTCCAAGCAATACGCCACAAGGTCCTTCAGGCCCGGTGAATATCGATCACCTTCAAGGCGAGGGATATGTTGCTTCAGATAGGAGCCCAGCCTGTTGAAATCCATGCCAGCCGCCACATTAGGCGGCAAGCCCGAGGCAATCTCGTAGACCATGGCGCCAAAGGCCCAGATGTCAACTTCAGTGCCGTACGAGGCAGCAGGATCAAAGAGCTCGGGGGCCATCCAATGCGGCGTGCCGATGACGGTTGAACGCTTGTCAAACTTGGTCTCGATAACACCGGCGACACCGAAATCGCAGAGCTGAACGTCTCCAACCTCGGTGACGAGAATGTTTGCGCACTTGATATCTCGGTGGATGATGCCCTCCTTGTGTACCCAGTGGACTGCCTCAGCCACCTCGCGCAGGATGGGTATTATCCATTTCTCTTGGAGACCACCGGGTGAGGTTGGCTTCATGAGGGTGGCCACACTGCCTCCAGCGCAGTACTCTGTGATCATCCACATGGACTGGCCTACCGGCAGGGCCTCGATAACATGATTGATGTTCTTTGCGCCCGTGTCGCTCAACAACTTCAGGGCGCTGATCTCCTTGAGCAAGTCGCTGTATGTGTCGGCGAACTTGGGGTTGGGAATGGCAGTGTCACTCTCCTCAATGTCGATAATCTTGACAGCGACCAGTTGGTTTGTTGTTAGAGAAGTGGCCTTGTAGACGCGGCCGAAGCTGCCCTTGCCGATGAGCTCCGATAGGCGGTACTCAGGGGGGTCCTTTCCGGTCTTTGAGCACTGCTCGGTGACGAGCTTTTGCATCTTCTTGGCATCCTCGATGGCCTTTTGCTTGGTGACGGAGAAGTCCGGGCCTCTAACCTGGAGCGACGCCATATTGATGGGATCTTGGTGCCCGTCTGGGGCTGAGCTGCCTGAGCCGGGGAGAAGACGGACTTGGGCTTGGGGCGTTTGGCGGGACTAGAGAGCTTGGGGAAGGACCGTTTGGTTCACGTCATGGTATCCTTAGCCTGATCACGTGTCGCTAAACTGGGCGGCCGTGATCCTTGACCAGAAAACGAGAAGCGAAGATGGGTGGTGTTGAAACTGAGATCGTTGGACATGTTGGAAAGGGGCCACTTGACGCTTGTCGTTCAGTGTCTGACACGGCACGCACGAGCCTCGCGTCACAGCAGCCGCCATCCTGGTAGCCAATGGGCGGGGGATGTGGCGGTGCGGGACAAGTCAGGGTGGCTAGTGAGTGTGCCAGTACAATAGAAGACAACAAAGACGATGGGACGGGAATTGTCTTCAAAGCAACCCCTGGCTCGGATTTGACGTATTAGTCCCCCTCCATTATCAGTCTGGCCTGAATCAAAATCAACCAACTTTTTAAGTTCTCTCGTGCTTTTACCCAATTCATCTATGCCACAGTTGGAAACCAACACGCAAGCTAATTCTTCAAGTGCATGAGTCAGCCCAGCCAACTATCGAAAGGCCCTTCTTCGCACCGCTAGTGTAACCAGCAAAAGTGCAATGAAAAGCAGCCAACTAAAGAAACTTCGCGTCACTTGGAGGCAGTGTGATACCAAGGACACTCTGAGGCGGGCTCGGGCTACGCAAGCGCAACCAAGAGCTTAACCCCGACGAAGCAAAAAATTAAGTCAACTTGTTTGGAAGGGCGATGAACCCATGCCAGGGGTTAACCTGTGCAAGAACAGATACTACACTTGATCTAAGCCGAATGGCAAAGGAAGCTGAGGAGGAAAGAAGAGAGTGCCAGAGTCGGGGAGCATGAGGGCTCTTTTATACTCGGACACATCGTCTATGAAGCCTTGAATCTGAGGATTGAAGTACAGAACCTGACGATCCCACGTCAATGTCAATCACTCTCGTCGAATCGCAGGCAGCTGCCTAGTCAGGGCTGAGACGGGCGATCATCGCTGCCTAGAGTTTCCATTAGAAAACTGTGGGTGGGGATCGACAAGCATACAGTACCCCGATAAAGACCGGACATTTGAAGACCACGCCGACCCGGGATCTCGTTCGCCGACCGGTCCCAGGGGCTGGGGATTCGGCCGATAAAGAGGGCCCAATAGTCCAGTGCGCGATGGCGCCGTCAACTAAACAACTAGAATCGGTCACTTCGCCAAAGAACGATGCCGAGGCTTGCAGATACAGAAGCTGTCCGTGCGCCGACCGAGGCAACGCGCCACGGAATGACACTGAAAGAAGTCTGTTTGATCGCGACGTTTATCGAATCTCGAGCTCATCGCCACATGAACTGACAAACGGCATTCTGCAAATGTCTCGGGCTACTGGTCCCCCTTGTTGTCAAGGTGCGCCTTTATTTCCACGGGCTGCGAAACAAGTCCGCGGTCATGGCCACCAACAGCCTCTGTTCAGCGTCAAAGCACACCTGCAGCCGCCTTCCCCAGAAGGACAAGGCTTGAAACAGAAGAGAAAGGGGGCTCACATTCGAGAGCTTCTAATGGCTGGCGGTTTTTTGGTCCCAGCTGAACGGACTTGGCCAACACCAAGCAAACGCCAACCGTTGGTGCCAGCTCGGAATGAGCGAGCCTGCTCTCGGTGGTTACTAATCGAGGGGCGAGGCTTTATCCGTCGATCACCTCTCGGCGGTTTGACTGGTTTCTGCTGGTATGGCCCATCTGACCCATTCCAAGGTGCTGGGTAGTGCGGCCTGAAGATGATATCAGAGTTGGAAGCAATACCGAGACCATCGAAACCACTACGAGCATGACAAATATCGACTCGAATCGTTGAAACACACATCGGCGGTAGGTCCCGACATTGTTCGGGTTGACGTCATGTATTCATCTCCCTCATCACAAGCAAAAAGCCCTCTACTAAACAAGCTCCCAACGGAAAGCCTCTCCATCTAAGCCATCACTCCCAAGATCGCGGTCATCTTGGCTAGTCCCGTCAAAGCCCGGCCCCTAGCCTCGACTCCCCGCGACGCCGATCTCATTCTCCACGTCCGTGCCCCCCTTTTTCCTTTGAGATTCACGAGTCAGTACCTGCATCTGCATCGATCCCCCTGGCTGGGAGTGTGCGAGAGTGCTGAACGGTGCGTCCTTGATGGCGTCCGTGATAGGCTCGAGCCACACCTCGCCTCATCATCGGATGCTCGGCTTACATCTGGCGCGAACTGTTGGATCGAAGGGCCTCTGAAATGCTACTACCGATACGGCAGCTACCTTACTGTAGCTAGTCCTGCCCGGGAGGTGGGACGGCGCATGAGGGCTGGATCCCACGCTCAGGGTCGTTCAAGTATTACAGTACGTAGTAGGTGATGATCCTCAAAAAGAAGCTTGTTCCATGTCGAGGCTTGAATCCCCTGGCCCTTTTGGTCTGTATCTATCTTCAGTATCCATCATTCAGTTTCCCATCTCCTTCCTGATGACTGCCGGACTCCATGCAGCCCGAAGCCCAGCAGCATCACCACCATCATCATGGCAACCGTAGGTGAAGAGTACTTGAAGGCGCACTCGGAAAGCGAGTCCATCGCGCCTCTGCCAGCCAGCCTCCGCAACGGTCTCATCGCCATCTCCGTCTTTGCTCTGCTCTCCTTCCTCCTCGCCTCAACTCTCTTTCTATACTTGACCTACAAACTCCTGGCATGGCACATCCAGAAGAAGACTCGCGCCGACAACATCGCGAGAAACATCCCCGACCCTGAACCCGTGACCGACTTTACTTATCAGGAGGGGCCGTTTGGGCCTCAGGGGCAGTCTTCGAGGGCAGTACACGGCCAGAGCGCCGAGCGCATCAAGGCTGCCGGAAACAGCCCTCCCAACCAGTTCCTCATCCTCGTCTTCAACCTCATCATCGCCGATATGCACCAGGGCGCTGCCTTTCTTCTGAGCGTTACCTGGATCCAGAGAGGCGGCATCTTTATCAACACTCCTACATGCTTTGTTCAGGGTCTCTTTGATTCCAACGGGGACTTGTCATCTAGTTTGTTCATTACAGCCATTGCCGTCCACACATATCTCTCCGTCGTCAAAGACTATCGACCACCCCAAAGGATCTTGTATGCAGTCATTGTAGCCATATGGATATTTGTCTACTCGCTAGCCATTATCCCTTTGCTGGCCACAAATAATGGCAGGAATGTCGGGGGTTACTATGTTCGCGCAGGCCCATGGGTAAGTCTCCTGTTAAGGAGGTCACTCATCGATTGCTACTATACTAACACGGTTCAAGTGCTGGATTAACGACGCCTACGAAAATCTTCGACTTCTCACTCATTACCTCTTTATTTTCCTTTCTCTCGTCACAACCAGTGTTCTCTACATCGCCATATACATATCGCTTAGACGACAGGCCAAGGAGACCGCAGAAAAAGACGGCTCGAATAACACCCGAGTCAGGTTCAACCACAACCCGGCCTTCCTTGTGTACCCTCTGATCTACGTCATGTGTACTCTTCCTCTCGCCCTCGGCCGTATCGCCACCATGGCTGGCGCCCACGTTCCTATGGGATACTACTGCTTCGCTGGAACCCTCATCGCCAGCAACGGATCCTTTGATTGTCTGCTGTTCGGCACGACCCGACACGCCATTGTTTTCGGTTCCAAAGACGATGTCGATATTGAGGACACGGGCCTCGAGACCTTTGCCTTTATGCGTACCCCTGCCAACCGATACGGCAACACTGTCTGGATCCAAGGCGGAGAGTCCCATTCCGGCGGAGTTGGGGGATGGTGGCAACGACTGGGGAGCAGGTCTGACAAGGTATCAGGAGCCCTGCGCACCCGGACCATCAGCCAGGAGTCTCTGAGGAGTGCAGCACGCAACGAGATAGCCATCCAGATGGATGTGGTCACGTCCGTGGCGGTGGAAATTGAGGCGGACAAGGATAGAGATCCGAGATTCCCTGACCCGTCGATGAGCCAGACTCCATCGCTGAGCAGCGGAGAGAAGCATGTCATGAGGAGTTTCTAGGGCAGGCCTTTGTGACTCGCTCAGACCCCATTCATTATTTGATTGAGGGTACCGAGACATGCTGTATATAGACCGAGAACACCTATCCATACATACCTAGATACCCAACATTCTGTACTCTTGGATCATACCATAGCCAAGATCTAGTCTTTTAATCTAAGCATTTCTATCAAGACATCTCTATAAAACAAGTCCTGTGAAGCCTTCTACCACACCGCACACACTGTCTGGATAAGCTTACTTGGTGTCACGAAGATCCCTTTAGCCTCTCGACCATCTTGCCATGCACCCCTTTCCACCCATCCTCGCACGAACCTTTGACCACACCCACAAGCAATCTAGAACATGCAATGACGACATCCTCGACGATCTCGCACCTCCCATCTTCTGCCTCCTCGATCTGCCACACCGTCTCCAGTACCATGCCCATCGGACCTCTCATACGGATGAAGACCCCCCTCTCAAGGTTAAAGAACTCTGCATTGCTGACAACGTCGGAGTCCCAGAGGCCCGCCGGCAGGGCATGCACCCTGTCTGTGATTGAATAGCACTTGGGCGAGGCGACGACGGGCTGACCCCCGGGAGGAGGTGCAGGCGCCGGATCCTGGGACGTCTGCAGAGCCTCGTACTTGATCATGTGAGGGTCGCACTTGATGAAGAACTCGTGGTCGTGCAGCATCTCGACACCCTTGGACGCTGGGATGCCAGCGGGGATGGCTGAGACGTGCCGGATCTGGGCCGTAGTCCGGAACATGTTTTCCTCGAGAAGAAATAAAGAGGCGTCACGGAAGTGGTGAAAAGCTCATGTGGCTGCAGCTGTTGGAGGGAGGGCTGGTTATGGTTTTGCGCGGGCGTTTTGGTGTGTTGATTGCGGGATGATACAGTAACTGTAACCGCTGAGCCAGTGACAGGTTTGGAGTTGGAGGGTAGAGGCTGAAGATGGCGGCGGAGGTGGCGCCCTGGTTTTAAGAGCGAGACATCATAGCGTAGCGCATGGTAGAGTAGCATTTGCCCGGGTTAGAGGTATGGGGATTCCAGTTTCATGGGAGGAGAGATGCAACCCTCATCTCCTCATGTTGCGCCTCGGTGGTGATTAGCTACAGTAGCTGCGGCTGCGGTTACAGCCCGGACGGTTATTGTCTCGTCTTGTCTGAGCGTCCATGCGTTGGTGCTTGTCAAGTCGTGGCGGCACGGGTCGAACCGCAGTGATTGTTGTGAGGATATTGTGATGTCGCATTCAATAATGGTAAAATCATCTTGCCCGTCATATTCTGAAGTAGACACTCCAAGAAGGACTCGTATTAAGGGTATGTGCTCTTCTTTTCCCTTCTCATGACATCCTAGTCTGTTCAGATTTCGAAGTGGTCATTGCTTCGCCAAGGAATTCAACGACGAGCCATGGCTAAAGTATACAACAAATCAAGCAACAAGGCTTGAAAAGATGAGTAAAGTAAAACTGACAAATTTCTCCCATCGAAATCAATGGGCAATAGCACAATTCCATTTGGGTCACTAAGAACTGTATACGTCGAAATAATTGTAGTGCAAATGGTTGCCTACGATCGTCAGGGCCGTCATGGCGATTCCCAAGACACCACATAGACGTCATGTGACTTCGCGATTCCCGCTTTGCCTCCCAGCGCGGTCTCGCGTGTAGCGTTAACCCCCATCCCACTTTGACTGATTCTCGTGCTCCTCGCAAGTCGTCGTGTCTGCCCCTTGGGCGTTAACCCCCATCTCAATCCTTCCCGATTAGGCCTTTCTTGGATTTTTCATGCAGTGATTCAACGCCCCTGGTTTCCGTCGTCTCAAATCACCCTTCACAATGGTTACGTCAACCAAATCCAATCGATCCCGCACACCAAGGAAGCCCGCTTCCAACTTCTCAAAAAAGCCCGTCAAGGCCAACCAGAGCATCCTCAGCTTCTTCAAAAAGGAAGGGAAGCAGGAGACGTCGCTTTTCTTGGGTGCAGCGCCGCAAACTGTCGATGATGAAGACATTTACACTGCCGACGACACGGCTCGATACAACGAGGATGAATCGCCCAGCAAGAGAAGGAAGCTAAGCGAAGAACCCGAAAATGCAACAAAGAAGGAATCAATTATAAAAACTGAGACGGCGGTCACCGTGAATCAACCCTCGTCGCCTCCCAAGGCAGACAATGCCTCACGGCCAAAGCAACCCAAGCCCAAAATCAAGACCCCTTTCGTGATGGACTCGGATAGCGAGGACGAAGGCGAGGACGAACCCGAGACAAAAACCGCCAACAAGGAAACTAAAGAGACTGGCCAATGTACAAAGCTACCCCCAAATCACGAGGTCCAAATGGACGGTTTTGCTAAGGACGACAACAAGGACGCAGAAAGCAGGACCCCCACGTTGAAACAGGACGACTCGACATACGAACAATTCGACCACCTCCAGGACGTCGCCGATGAAGACTTACTCGAATTAGACGACCTCGAAGGTGAAGAGACACGTGAGATGCGGTTCATGAGGGAGCAAGCCCGGCTCGAGGCTGAAGAAGCCGGGGGCGTTGAGCATGAAGACTTTGCAGATGACACCCTCGATGATGGTTCCATGATAGAGAGTTGTCCCATTTGCAACGGGAGTCTAGCCGGCATCTCCACGGATGAAGCAACTCGACATGTCAACTCTTGCCTCGACGGAAATCCGATCCCCTTATCAAACAAGCAGAACCAAGCCCCGACAAAGCCACCCGAGCCCTCCAAGACAGAGTCGACTGAGGTCATTAAAAGGTTTGAGCGGGCTGCTATTCCTAGGCCCGGCCAAGCCAATCCTTTCAAGATGAATCCCTCAGGCTCCGCACCTAAATCAGCATTTGCAAAGCTCATGTCAAACAATGCTGAGGATTCGGCGTGGGCAGAAGCCGCTGCTGCTGAACACTCTTCTCGAGGGAAGCAGGCTTATGAGAGGACGTGCCCCTTTTACAAGATCATGCCTGGCTTCTCCATCTGCGTTGATGCCTTTCGTTATGGCGCTGTTGAGGGTTGCAAGGCGTACTTTTTGAGTCACTTTCACAGCGACCACTACATTGGCCTAACAGCTAAATGGAGACATGGGCCTATATACTGTAGCAAGGTTACCGGTAGTCTGGTCAAGCAACAACTTCGAACCGCAGAGAAGTGGGTTGTCGAGCTCGAGTTTGAGAAGCCCTACGACATCCCTGGAACTGATGGGGCATCAGTCACCATGATACCTGCAAACCACTGCCCAGGGAGCTCCCTGTTCCTCTTTCAGAAGAATATGAAGCATGGGATAGGTAGTCGAGTTCAGCGCATCTTGCATTGTGGAGACTTTCGGGCTTGTCCTGCTCAAGTCCAGCATCCACTACTCAAACCAGAGATCGTCGACTCCATCTCAGGAAAGGTCAAGCAGCAAAAGATTGACATCTGCTACTTGGACACGACATATCTCAATCCCCGTTACTCGTTCCCGCCCCAAAACGACGTCATCAAAGCCTGTGCCGACTTGTGCGGATCAATGTCGCCTGACCCTGATTGCAAAGATGATGTATGGGACAAAGCCAGTGCCCAGGGAACTCAGGGCGTCAGCAAGTTCTTCAAGGGCCCAAAATCCAACGAAGCAGGGAAAGACGGTGCCAAGAAAGGACCTCGGAAGCGCTTGTTGGTAATATGCGGTACCTACTCGATCGGCAAGGAACGCATCTGCATCTCCATCGCCAAGGCATTAAAGTCCAAGATCTTTGCGTCACCCGGAAAGATCAAGATATGCAAGCAACTCGGTGACCCGGAGTTAACGGCTCTCCTGACTTCTGACCCCCTCGAGGCACAGGTTCATATGCAGATGCTAATGGAGCTACGCGCCGAGACTCTCCAGGAATATCTCAACAGCTACAAACCTCACTTCAGTCGCATCGTGGGCTTCCGTCCCAGTGGCTGGAACTTTCGGCCCGCTGGCAAGGCTATCGGGGCAAATACTTCACCTGGAAGCATCCAGACAGAGCAGATCCTTCACGGCAAGGGTTGGCGAACCCGTTTTGGATACAAAGACTTTGTGCCGCAGAGGGGCAGCACCAAGGAGGCCATGTGCTTTGGCGTGCCATACTCGGAACACAGCAGTTTCCGGGAGCTGGCCATGTTTGTCATGAGTTTGAGGATTGAAAGGGTGGTCCCAACCGTCAACGTGGGCAGTGAGCAGTCTAGAAAAAGAATGAAGTGCTGGATAGATCGTTGGATGGCAGAGAGGAGGAGGGGAGGCATTGTAGTGCCACTCATTGAGGGTGAAGACGATGAGAGGATATCAGAAAAGGATTTGTGGGATGGTAAATCGGGCAAGGGAGGGGGGGCCTATTGGTAGCGAAATGGTTGTAGGATAGGATCGTGTATAGTAGCCTGTAAAGTAAAGCCTCGTTTGGCCCTCTAATGTCTCGTCATGACAGCATCACAAGCACGGAATGGGAAAAGAAGAGCATTTCATTATCCATATCAGGAGCCAACGCCACATGAATCCCCCTTTTGCCACTCCAAGTTATCCATGCATCTCTCCCTTGTTGGGAATCTATTCCATGACACGTCGCTTTGCTTTCATAATACTCTGTTTACTTGGCCTTTGCCTGCTGAGCCGCAGCTTCTACAACGCATCCAGTCAGTCTTCTTCTCTCTCCAGTAAAGAAAATTCAGGACTACTTACCCCTTCGGGTGGCATCCTCCAGCAGCTGCGTGTCCACCGACGCAGCGGGGAGGTGGACATATCTCACCACGGAACCACGGATGAAGACGTTCTTAACGGAGCTCTATTACAAGGTCAGCGTTGCAAAAATTGATAACAGTAAAGGGGGCGCACCATGTGGGGGTACTTGAGCTCCTCGACAACCTGGATATCGTCGAGCTTGATGTTGAGGTACTGGTCCACGCTCTTGAGGATGCCCTTGAGCTGGATGTCGTTCTTGAGCTCGACCGTGACCTCGTGGTCGATGAGGGTCTTGAAGAAGCTTGAAAATTCATGTCAGAACGTGAACAGGTATGAAAGGTTACGTTGGGAGGAGGGCTGAATGAGTACCTGAAGAAGAGCATCTTGTCGGCGGTAGAGGGTGAGTGAGAGAATGAGCCGGGGTTTCTGAGCCTCGCAACGCCTTAGTCTCACGTTTAAATGGAGTATTTGTCCGTGTGCAAGAGGTATAGGGACTTCTTGATTGATTCACGGACTTTAACGGCGTAAAAGAATGGTTCAGATGAGGACGTGGGCGATTTAGTTGGTTGGTGGTGCAGGATCTCCATCATGAACGCCTAGGCACACGACGGTGATTGTCACGTGACTGTATCAAACTCTCAATCGCCTCCCATCAGGGCACGTCACGCGTGAATCAAGTGGTAATTCAGAGAAAACGAGCAAAGGTGACATGGTATTATAAATATAATTCCTATGCTTGGGTCTCTTATTGTTGATTCTATCAGGCATTCAGTCTACTTCATATTCACTCTGTAGTTACACAGTCCTTGAACAGGACGAACCATTCAACTCCCCTCCCCGCGCCTTGGTACACCTCCCCTGGATGTGGTCAAACATCTCAGGAACATGTCAAATGGCATTTTCTTTATGCAGCAGCGAGTGCCTTGTTTCCCATATGCACGCCCTCGCTTTCCAATACAGCTGGGCCACACAGTAAAAAGCGCTCCCGTGCCCAGTTCATGCGCTACGTTATGTAGTTAAATCAATCGAGATCCATGCCCCCTCCCAACGCCATGCAAAGCCCAGTAAATGGTGGTTTTCACTTTCCTCCTTTCGTGATTTCGTGACATTAGCCATGGCGGATTTAGGCCACGTAGCGGTACAGTGATGGCATGCCGTCCTCGTCGGGTCGCTCCAGGTACTCTCTCGCGATGAGATCCTCGATACGCTTCTTGATGAGGGACACTTCGGGTCGGAACCGGCCAGAGAGCTGAGTGAGAACTTCGCTGACGAGCTGCGAGTGGCTGAGTTCCTTGCGGGACCTGTAGCTGGTTAGTATGTCTACACGCGTGTGGTTCACCATCCCAAGTACGTACTTCATGATTCTCACAACCGCCGCGTCAACGATGTGAGCTCTCGTCTGGTTGTTCTTTTCCTCAGTCTTCTTTCTCTCACTCGTGTCCTCAACCTTGGATACTGCGTTGATTATGGGCGCCTTGATTCTGATCGTCTTGCTCTGGAAGGAGGCGTTGAAGGAGAATTTGTCAGTGGGCTTCACCGACTTGGACAGGGGCTCCTTGGCCAGGACGCGTGATTTGGGTGCCACAGCAATGGCCGTTAGAGTTCGCATAAGATCCGGGGTCGAGATGTTGGTCTTGGCTTGAATCTCCTCAAAGCTGAGAGACTCGCCCTCGGCCAGGTCGTTGAAGAGTAACAGAACAACCATGCCAAAGGTTGGCACATTGATCTCATATCTTCGCTCCCGAGACAACGGACCAGATTTGCCAGGGATAGCCGGGAATGTACACTTGACATCGGCACTTCCAGTTGTGCCAATCCAGGTGAGCTTGCGTCCGTTGCGGTTGGTAAGATAGAACTGCTCGAAGCTCGCTTGTAGTCGTTGCACCTCCGGTGGGTATTCGCACGTCACCCGAGAACCCTCGCCAATCTGTGCAGTTCGACCCATAACTTCAGGAGGCCAATAGTTTGTCGTGAGCACGTTGATGTTGAGATCTATGACCTTGGCACCGTCACCAACGTTGCGGATGTGGTCTCGGTAGCCGCTGCTAAGATCAGAGGAAGTGGCCAGGTCTCTGAACATGCCCTCAAACTTGCTAGTGAACTGCTGGCCCATTTCTTGCTTCATCCGAGAAATGATTTGTTTTTCCACGTCATGGCTCTCCGACTTTCCGTGGAGAAGTCGTCGTGCTAGGTGTCTCTGGTAATACGTCTGGAACAGGTCCCTATCCTGCAGGTACCGAATCAGAACAATTGCCTTTTCAAGGACGACATCGACCTCAGCCTCCGTCTTGCCCTTGATGCCTCTCTTCAGGTTATCATCGATAAACAACGAGACGTATTCAGAGCACCGAGCAAACATGTTGATAAAGTCGGAGAAGCTCTTGGTCAGGGCGCTCTGGATGATCAAGTCGTTCTGGAAGCACTGCGTCCAGAGAGCATCAAACTTGTCCTTCAGACGCAACACATCATCCACCCACTTGACAGCAGCAGCTGTCTGCTGCGCAGCAGGGTTCAAAGTCTTTGCCTTGTCTCCTTCGCCACCATCCTCGCCTTCACCATGGCCAGTCGAGAAATCGGTGCTCTTGAGGTTTTTCTCAATCTCCAAACCAAGCTCAACCACACGGTGCTGCAAGATTTCTTTAAGTGCCGTTTTCTTGGGGTCGACTCGCGAGATAAGACGGTAAAGGATAGAGAGTTCGTCAATCTTGTCGTTGTCGATCATCCACCTCAACCCGCTCCCTTCCAGCGCAAGGAACTCGGACATGTGGGCGACAATGAGCTCCTGGTCGATGGTCTCCGTAACCTTTGGTAACGTCTCCAACTCAATCGTAGTTCCGCACCGGTCAATTTCCTCGTTTAGTCGCTGCTGCGTGTGTCGAAGCCAGGTGCCGGCATCTGACTCACGTAAAAGCTTCTTGCCTTCCGCGGCATAATACGCTTTGCTGTTGGCGAGGAATCGAGGCTCGAATACGGTGAGGTATAACTTGTCGTTCTCGCTCTCCTCCTCAGTCTCGTAGAGACAACTAAGCATACGACTGCAGCTTCGAACGAGGTTTCTGTCGATAATATCTCCCTCACGCTCCATATCGATCTGGTCAAGGATGACGGATATCAGGATATCAATGACGGTATCCTTGGTGTTGGAGTTCAGGCAAGAACGTAGGATGTGATCTCGGAAGAGGGCGATGGTGGTGGCGAAGATGGGTACTCGCTGAGCCTCGAGATGTGAATAGCCCCGATCGAGGTACATGAGAATATCGGCCGTCATGTTCATCGACATGTTGTGATCCTCCCACGTGTCTCGTAGTCCCTTGAGGAACTTTTCTCCCGTTTGACGTCTCTCGTTGACCGACGTCACCGATGTTCGCTCGACGCCGATGTTGATCAGGCTCGTGGTAACGAGGTCTCGGATCTTGGGGATAACATGATCGGCAAACCACTGCTCTTCGAAAGCCTTGACCCGATCATACAAGGCCTCACCTTTCTTCTTAAGAACAATTTTGTAGGCTGCGCGATAGAGTTCTTCGAAGGACAGTCGGCTGCAGTTCTTCTGGTGGATGTCGCGGAGGGCCTCCTTGAGCATGTTCCAGCAAGCCTCAAAGTCGCCTCCTTCGTCGCGTTCGTTCGGCTGTAACGGTGAGATCAGCATACTTCACCCAAGCACATAGCCTCCCCTTGCATAGTTCGAATTCTCGACATGCCCGTGGAAGGGCGCTTTCCAGACTTACACGCACGATGCGACGAGGGGGCCGAATCCGCCCAGCTCGTGCGCCAGATCCGCCTCTTCCGGATATCATGTTGCCGTGCCCAAGATCTCTCGAGATGTCGTCGTCAAGTAGCAAATTAATGCAGGCAGAGCGCGTTCGCGTGGCTCGGGTTGGCTTGAACTCAGAGGATAGTGGGGTAACGGTAGAGGGGAGTCGGTCTCGAGGCGGGGGTAGAAGGGCCGCTGCGCTACAGGCAAAGAAGCGAGAGTCAGTTAATGCAACGGAACGGAGGATTCTGACCCCGAGTATCCAGCGGATGGTCCAGGGGGAGAAGAGGAAACTCGGGGCACAGGCATCAGGCGAGCTTCGTGAAGGATGACATGCTCAGGATTGACGAGACGAGGCTGCAATCCAATTTATGGGTGGCCATTCGGTCTCCAGCTGGTCCGCGAACTGGGTTACTGAGCGCCCCGAACTTCTTATCGATAAGGCTGCCCAATTAACTTTGGTCCGGGGCAGCATGTGGGTGCTTGTCCGAAGCTCAACCGGTCACGTGGGGAACTCTCAAGCAAACATTGACCTTCCCTTCCAGCACAGGAAACGTCACGTGCACCTTCCCAGCTCCCGAACCTGGATTTTTCCGACCGACTTTCTCGAGGCCGTGTTGCAGCCTCAGCCTCACGCCGAATCCACGACGCGCGCGAGACCCAACCTCGACCGACCGACTTTTAGAGCATTCACCACTCAACATCTCTTAGCGGCTGAAGCGCATTTTACACTCATAAGCCGCCAAGATGAAGCTCGTTCGGTAAGCTCAAACCCCCCTTCCATATCATGCGCCGCGCCGCAGTTGGGAGATTATGCTGAGCTTTCTCTTTCAAGCACGAGCTCCTGGGCTAACATGTCACGACCAGATTCCTAATGAAATGCGCCAACGAGACGGTGACAATTGAGTTGAAGAATGGTACGGGAGCAGCATACCCCTCATTCACAAACTCTCGAGCTTAACACTGACCTTGGTACAGGCACCATCGTCCACGGCACCATCTCCTCCGTCTCCCCCCAGATGAACACGGCCCTCCGAAACGTCAAGATGACGATCAAGGGCCAGGACCCCGTCTCCCTCGACACCATGAACATCCGAGGCTCCACCATCCGATACTTTATCCTCCCCGACTCGTTACCCCTCGACACCCTCCTCATCGACGATGCGCCCAAGCCCAAGAACAAGGCCCGCAAGGAGGCCGAGCGGGGCGGTGGCCGAGGGCGCGGCAGGGGTGGCGGCAGAGGACGTGGTCGCGGCCGCGGACGGGGAGGACGACCTTAGAACGGCTACACGGATGGGGCCAATGGCCACACGAATGGAATCAATGGCCACACGAATGGGTATACAGACAGAGAGATGGATGGGAGAAGGTCGAGTAGGGCTTGAAGAGATCGGGACCGCGGACGGGGCGCGACGACGTGAGGGGTTTTATCAAACGGTATCGCGACGATATCAACTATTCACCAATGGATTGGCGTTCGGGATGCTTGGCCCTAAAAACTGTATGAATCATCGGCGGGTGGGTATCGCTTGTTTGGTATGGAAAGATATCTGAATACATGCTCTTGCACGCCTCCAACCCGGCATTTCCTTCTCTATACCTATTCCTCTACTAGGTTCGCATACTCTCGCCATATTCGCACGATCTGCAGCTTCTCCCAGCCAGCCTGCTTGCCGCTGGTCCCCACGGTAAGAGTCCGCCACTCGGGTCCGAATCTTTGGATGCGCTGCTTGACCTCTTCAGGCTTGTTTTGGGCACAGAGGAGGATGTAGGCACATCCACGACGGGACAGGACTTGTGGTAGCCCTTCGATAAGCCTGTCGGTCGTCTCCATACCGTCTAGTCCACCAGCGTACGACAAAGCCAAGAGGTATGAGTCTTCATCAAAGGAGGGTTTCGCGCTCACAGCCAGATCATCCGCTGTAAACGACTCGGGTCGAGCAGGCATCTCGGGCGTGGGTACATACGGCGGGTTGAAGATGAGGACGTCGACAGAGCCCTCACGCCAAGGAGTGACGAGGTCGCCCATGCACGAGCCCAGGTACAAGCCGTGGGTGTCGGCATTATCAGACTCAGCCTTGCCAACGGTGCCGACAGTGGCGCGGCACGCAAAGGCATTCATGTCGACGCCCGCGGTGAGGATGTTGCGTGTGCCAAAGAGAGTCTGCGCATGGGCGTTGACAAAGGCGAGGACGACTCCTGAGCCAGTGCCGACCTCCACCACGAGGGGGGCAGCATCCGGGAAGGCTTGGTTGAGAAATGCAGTCTCTGTTGCGGATGAAAGCGTATCTAGGAGGAGGTAGGAGTCCTCTGCGGGTTCATAGACTCGCTCGTAGGGGACGTGAGAAGTGTCCGGGGTCGGTAACATGGTGTATGCAATTGGGGAATTTAGGGATGTAGTTGAGTTGTGAAGCTTCACAAGCTGCACGATGAGAAAAACTATCACGGAGGAAAGTGGGTGTGGCACGTGATGCAGCTGGAGTTCAAGTATCAGAGCTGTCAATATCAACCGAGGGTAAACCAAACAAGGGAAGAGCAATGAATTGTTGAATTTCAGATGCCTCGATGGTATGCGATGTCGAAATATGAGGTCGTCTCGAGAACATATAGGACCTCTTCAGGGCTTCGATCACAGCCCAGCTTTGGACACTCTTAACTCAGGTCCTGCTTCAACAAGCCATCTTGACCCTCCATCATCACCCATCCGTTCATCATGACTCATGAAAATCCTCAAAGAACCACACACTTCATTTCGCAACCCCAATCATCTCTCCCAGGTCCAACCCCCCACTTGATCCCCCATCCCATACCCTCAACCATCCGGACCAGGTTGCGGTCGTACTCGCCGTGGAGATGGCAACGAGGGCAGGGTCGACTCTTCGTGCGATAGTATTTGGGAGGTTGCTTGGCCGTGCCATCGCAAAAGGTCGGGCAGTTGTTGAGACCCATGAGCGGCTCGCACGGCTCCGTGAGGACGACCCAGATGTGCTTGCAGTCTTTGTGCTCGAAGCAGGTTAGGGTGCACATGTTGGTGGCTGTTTGAGGTTGGGCGAACTTGAAGGTGGGGAATATCGCATGAGATGTTGGTTAATAAAGAAAGTTGTATTGTTAAGAAAACTTATTGGGCCAGGGCCTGTGAATCAGTATCCAAGCCCTCGCATACAAACGCCGAGCCAGTGCCTCTTTCTAAACGCATTCTGATGAGAATCACACCCTAAAAAAAACTCCACGCAATGCTTATGAAACCCGATCCATCAAGCCCCTGAATGAAGATGCTGCCGTGTTGTCGTCTCTAAGTGTACCGCTCTCGTCTAGCTCCGCATCGTTACTATCGTCTTCAATTGCTTCCTCGCTGGATGGGACGAGCCGTGAGAGCATGGTTTCCATTCTGCGCATGGCCCTTTCCATGTTTGCGAGCCTCTCCGCCGTTCCCTCTAGAACATCGGCGTCAGAAAATGACCCTCGAAGCTTCTGTGGGATGCCCGGGAACATGGAGTCACGTCGGGACGGACGTCGAACACTAGGATCGTTCGGGCGGTTATGGTCGAGCTCAGCTGTCGCATTCCGCGTAAACTGTCTTCGAATAAGATGATGTGTCAAGTCGTCGTCGACGGCGATATCGTCGTGCACCGTATCCGGTGGTGGAACCTGGAACACGGCACGCAGATCTCGGTGGACGGTCAACCGCCACTTCTTCCAAAACCGACTCTTGGTCGGCGGTGGAACCTTGACCTCGGTAGGGTCCTCGACAACCCGAGAAGGCCAGAGCAGGCGACGCTCGGCAACGGCGATGAGGATAAGTACCGGGAAGTTGAGGGTTTTGACAGCCGCGACGTGGATCTTGTGGAACCACCGGGGGTTGACGATGAACTTGAGGGGGATGAACAGAAACACTGCGAGAATGTTGAACGGGGGCTGGTACGCAAAGACGGCGTCAGCCTTGACGCCCTCGAGGGTGAGAACTGCTCGTCGAAAGTTGATCTCTTGTAGGGCGTTGGATGAGATGTTGCTAAAGGTGTTGGACAACATGGACACCAGGATTGTGAGGAACAGTGTGTTACCCAGGAAAGCAAAGGCCACCATGACACTCGGTCCTAATAGCCAGTGAAACTCGGTCTGGACATATGTTAGACATCTCTATATTGAGAAAACTCGATGGGAAGAGGAGTGTCATGTACTTACCGATCGTTGGATGCCTGTACCGTCAAGCCCAAACCAGATGTAGATCATCCATTTCGAGATGGTCCTAGAATATTGTGAGTGCAAGACTTGTCAAGGTGTCTGAGCGAGACATACACTATGGGGTGAGCTCCCTCGCCGAGCCAGAGAAGCGACAGCAAGAAGCCCAGGAAACACCAAGCTGACAGCGCCGTCAGAAAGAAGAAATCAGCCATCATCGACCTCAATGACAAAAAGACCAAGTTGTCGCTAAGCAGGTTGAACGCCAACCGCGGAACCAGCACAGGGGCTGCGAGCGCCAGCACATCGTATGCTTGCTCAATCATGTTTGTATCACCAACACGCCATCCGTAGATGCGCAAGACGAGGTATACCCAATAGATAAGTACAAAGGCGACATCGAGAAATGACCAGAGGTTCTGGGTATACACGCTCCTAAATACAGTCAGCAAACTCCTGAAGTATCAAGTGGTGATAAGCGTAAACTCACCATCCGTGTGCTAGGATGGTAGCAAACTGGTCCAGACCCCATCCAAAAGCAAAGATGGCAAAGGCAACCTCGACGCCATTGTGTAAGCCCTGGCTCCTTAGAATCATGACGCTAAAATACAGAGCGAGTAGCACTGCGAATTGGAGAGACTCGAGAATGTTCCGGGTGCGAGGAACAATGAGCCGGTACTGGTTGAGAAGAGGTGACTCGCGAGGCTCGTAGATGGATATAGGCTTCAGCTTGTAGTGATCGGGGATTATGTCCCAGAAAGTTGAAGGAGTATAGACGATACGGCCCTCGTAGATGGCATTGACAACCTTTTGGCAAGTAGCAGAGCTCAAAAAGTGCTTGCTCTCAGTCACAATGGCAATCTCGAGAGACGGCAGGGTCTTGTGGTGAACCCAGGTGGTGATGCGCTCCGCCTCGGCGCGGATCTCATCAGGGGCGTTCTGGAAGGGTTCGAAGCCGGCGACGAGGATGTGGGCCAGCAGGAGGAGGCCTTCGTGGCCGCCGTGAGCCTCGCCGAAGCGACGGAGGATGCGTGTCGCGATGAGCTCGCACAGGGTGGCGCGCGTAAAATTGACATTGTGTCTGTTGTTGAGATGAGACTGCTCATCGAGAAACTGAGCACGGTTGACCAGCAGACAGTAGACTATGATAGGTCAGTAAGAAGTTGTGAGAATAAAGTTGAGTCTGTCTTACTGATAGAAATGTCATTCAGGCCATAGAACTTGTCCACCAGCGGCCTCACAACCGTGACGTTGATCCTCAGGTCCTGCAGCTGCTCCAGGCTCAGATAGTCCTCAACCACGCTGATAATGTCGCGACGGATGCGGTGGATGTTGGTGTACACGGGCAAGTGGCTGTGAGGATCCGTCATGCAGCTGTAGACGGCCTCGGCGTTCTCGACGCCGCCCGTGCTGAGGCGGGTGCCCAGCAGAGGACGCCTCTCGTCCGCTCTCGGATCGAATCCGGGGTCCGGCAGCGTGATGCGCCGGCGGATGTTGCCAGCCATTGACGGGCCGGCCTGAAGTGGTCAATCAAGTGAGGCGTTGGAGATGGTGAAATCCAGCCGATGATCGCGTCGTCGGGTTGTTGAAGAGATAAGTTTTCAAAAGTCCGAAGGGCAAGCGAGCGATTAACCTGGCTACCAAGATAAGAAGGCTCAGGCAGTATCTAAGGGTATTTAAGCCTTGGCAAGAAGAGTCAATCAAGATCAAGATTCAATGCACGTCCAAAGCCTTGAAGAAGAGAAAAACTATGCAGGAAATGAAATCGAATCCCTTTGGCAACGTGCAACGTCATAAACGCTCAGTGTTTTGGATCTTGAATCTCGCTGATGTCGCACTAGAACTGCGCCACTGATTGGACGATAGCTGTGCCCTGGGCGAAAAAACGTGGCGAACCTGGATCGGCTTGGGCCAAGTTTCTTATGCATCTTTTGACATGATGTGACAGAAGCAAATCAGATCAGGCATTAGATAAGGGACCCTGAAGGGAGAATGGGAGGCTTCATTTGTTGGGTTGCAGTCCATCGTTCATTGGAGACTTGGCGTCCACGTGCATGAAATGTGCACAGAACCATGGAGAGACACTAACAAGAAGACAACCTACAATCACCATCTCTTTCATGCGCATAGATCTAGATAGTTATGATCTGTATCAACTCTCTAAAACACATGCATACCCTGTCAAAGCACCACCCTAATTACACATCCCTTCCCTCACAGCTTTGCCTCCTTGCCAGCCCCAGCCTCCTTGGCCAACTCCCAAGCGACCTTTGCCAGCGGTCCCCTGGTCATCGAGTACTGCTTGGCCTTTTCGCTGCTCGCCTGCCTCGCCGCGTACCGCGCCGCGATCCCCTGGCACACACCCGCCAGCTTCCAGATGCTAAAGGCCATGCCCCATGGCACCTCGGCTCGGGGGTCGTACCCGCTCTCCGCCGTGTACCACTCCAGGATCTGCTCCGGCTGCGGCAGGCCCGGCGTCCGTCCGGGGAGGAACTTGGACACGTCGTAGGGCGTGGTTCCCGGGTATTTGGAAGTGTAGAAGTTGGTCAAGAAGTTGCACACGTCGGATAGAGGATGCCCGATCGTGGACATCTCCCAGCTATACCAGAAAGTCAGTCAGATGTCACCAAACAACAAGGTAAAAACATACTCTAGAATGCCAATGACTCTCGGCTCCGTCTTGTGAAACACCAGGTTGTCGATCTTGTAGTCGCCATGCACAAGAGTCGCCCGGTCCTTGGGCTGCAGTCGCTCATTCTTGAAGAAGCGCACCGTCTCGTCAAAGTTGGGAAGCCTTCCAACCGCCTCCTTCGTCTCCACGTCCACGGCCTTCTCCTGGCTCCCGCAGATGGTGACCCACGTGTTGATCTGTCGAGGGTAGAACCCTGATGCCCTGCCAAACTTCTCCAGACCAACCTTTTGAAAATCGACGGCGTGGAAGCGCGCGAGCGTCACCACAGCGTCGCGCCACATGGCCTCACGCTCAGCGGGCTCGATACCCGGCATGGTAAAGTCCTCAAAGATGCGCCCGTCGAGAAACTCCATGATGTAGAACGGGGTGCCGATGACCGAGTCATCCTCGCACAGGCAGTACGTCTTGGGCACCGGAAGGTCAGTGTGCTCAAGAGCGTGCATGATGCGATATTCACGCTCAACCTTGTGCGCCGTCTTGGAGAGGAGCTTTCCAGGAGGCTTCTTTCGCATCACGAAGCGCTGACCATCAGCGGCCGTGATCTGGTACGTGGGGTTGGATTGACCAAAGCCGAACTGATTGACGTCACATGGTCAGCATCGCAGCCATTCCTATCATCGAAAGACGGTCGTGAACTCACCTGCTTCAGATCAATCGGCGTCTTGATAGCTGGCACATTATCCGAGATGTACCTCTCGAGCGCCGCCTCGTCGACGGGCTGCCGTACCCTGCCAGCCATGACCAAGAGTGTTAGTTCCTCGTCTTAATGGTGTGGGCTGCTCAGTGATGAAGGGAGCTTCCAGGTCTCGCGAGACGTAAATTGTATGTGACAGGAGAAGGTTATAAAAGTCTCGACAGCTAAACAAAGCCCAAGTCAGTCTGACCGGGGTCGCCAGGTCGCCTTTACATGCTTATGTTGCAGCTGAGGTCCCCGTACTAGGACATGCCGAGGTCCAAATCTGGGGTCGGTCAGGTTACATACAGTTCATCGCCGCGGGCCATGCCTTGCCCCTCTTCCCCAATCTCTCCACATTGTGTCACGTCTCCTCGGCATCTTGCCATGGAGACTAATAAGGGGCCGCATTTTGATCCCGAGCCAATGAACAATCGATTCATCTGGCTGAGTTCGGCTACGCTTATCAAAGACGTTCATGGATAGCTAGACAGTGGTAAGTGGACAAGCCAGACACGAAGGGTTGGTCACCATAGCTTTACCATGTGTTGTAGTGACAGTCATTCACTTATGCCAAATACCTAGGTAGATGAGAATCTTGAAGAATCTACCAAATGTTATGCCTGTTTTCTTCCCATGTTAATACAGCCACTTACACATTCACAACAGAGAACAACAAGCCAAATTAAACAACAAAGTGTAAATCATGTACACGCTTAGATTTTCAGACACTGTCTCCCTCTGCTACTGGTGATCCGGCATTGAATCATACTCGGCGGCAACTCTAAACTTATACATCCATGGGGCCACGAGGAGCACCAAGTCCATAAACCAGTCCTCATTTCTTCTCTCTTCCCGAAGTATTTAACATGTGACAAAATATTCTTCTTTTTTCTTTTTTTTTCTTCTTTTTCGCATATTCGGGTTTGTTGTTCTCCTCTCCATCCCGCCCTCGCTTGTCAACTTGTATTGGAATGCCTGCCCACATACATGGGCAATATGCATCAGCAGCCAAGTGACTGACTTCGTTGGTGCCAGACCCACGTCGCACGAGCTGCGAACCATCTTCAAAGAGTTCGACAAAAATAAGAATGAGAGAACCGAAAAAGACAAAGGAGAAAGGCCCGAACGAAATAACAAAGAGGGGGTATCCATCATGTTGAATCGTCCATGCATTCTGTCCATCCGATATTCCTGAGGCCACACCCATCCGAGTACAGGCGTGACATGCTGTTGCCAGTCCAGTGCTGTATTACAATGAAACAAAAAATCAAGAGAGCTGCCGGGTCCTGGCATGGCCCCGACAGCCCTGTAAGAGCCGTAAACGAAGGTGTCAAAACTTGAGAAAAAAAGACACAGACCCATATTAACCGAAGACACCCCCGTCCGGTCGACAATAAACCCCCTCGCCCGTCGCCGACCCCCTAGATAGACTCGAGTGGGGAGTTGAAAAGAAGGAACAATCGTGCTGCTGTCGTGACGTCGTAAACCGCTTATAGGTCAACAAAGGAGACTTGGGTGATTTATACATATAGTATACGATCAACCCTCGTCTTCATCTTCGTCGTCCCTTGGGCTCGCTGTGTCCGTCTTAGCTCTCTTGTTCGTTGACGAAGAGTCGGCTGCAGACTTGCGCTTGGTTCCTGCGGATCCAGACGCCTTATCTCCGGCCGCGGAATCATCAGCTTTGCCGTCTCCCTTGCCAGCGTCGCGCTCCATGGCGGCGACTTCTTCTGCTGTGAGGAATCGACCACCAGGGCCACGCGGACGGCGCATTGCGTGGTTATGTCGCGATTCGTGAAGGTAGGGTTTTCGGCCTTTCGAGGTCAGTCGAAGCTGTTCCTCAAGCTTTTGTCGGGCAACACGCCGCTTGAGAATTCGATGAAACTGCTTGGCATTGACATATAGTGGCGATTCCTCAACGCCGCCTCCGGCCGGCATCTCCGGGGATTGCGGATGTTGCATCTGTGCGGCCGGCATTTGAGGTGGGGCAACGCCCGGTCGCGCGCCGGCGTGGCTCATCATGGTCGACGCGTTGGGAACCCCAGGGCTGGTGACCTGGCTCATTCGGCGGGCGGGAATCTGTGTCATGTTGTTCATGCGAGGAGACTGGCGATTGTCCTTCTTAGCGGTGGCGCCGCCCATACGAGGGGAGCTTTGAGGCATGTTGGGATCTGAGGGCATATAACCATAATTGGAGCCAGACGCGGCAGCGGTCGCAGCCATTGCGGCCGCCTGGATTCCGGGCATGCCATAAACTTGCTGCATGCCCTGCTGTGGCACGCCGTATTGTGGTTGATACATGTTGTGTCCTTGAGGCTGAGCCTGGTGCGGCTGCTGGGGGATAATGGGCGACGTCTGCACCGTGTGCTGGTTGATGTTGTTTGTGGGCGAAGTGATGTTGTTAGCAGCACCAGAGTTCGCGTAGCCTGAGTTCGTGTTTTGTCCTTGCTGTTGATATTGGCCGTAGTCCATTATCCGCTAGCAATCCAGTTTGATTGGCAGGTGTCGAGGATAGGCGTCCTCGTCGCGTTTCAATTCGTTGATGGCGTGTTGGGGTTCAGAGCTGGATTCGACCAAAGATGTAAGACGCGTAACAATTCTGACGTCCAAAAATCCGTTCGACAGAGAAGCAAATGACGAATAGTTGCAATGCAATGGGAAACCGAGTTGGAGAGTTGTGGGTTTAAGGTCCAGCTGTTTGGCTTGGGTAGAGTTGGGCTGTCGAGTCAGGAGCCCTCTCTTCAAGATGCTCTAGTCGCGACAGATCTGGGAGAAGGCGTACCCAAGTGATTGGGCATACGTGTGTGAGGTGGCAAGCTGAAATGGGGCAGAAGCGGTCTCTCAGACGGTCAACCACAGCATATGCGAGCTGATGTCGTGGCTGGATACTGCCTGTAGTGGCTGATGCGGCGGTTCACACAGCCACGTGAGAAGTAAGCGATGCCGTTTAGGCAAGGGAACAAGATGGCAGCCGAGAAGACGGCAAGGAGCGACGAGAGACAGCACTGGCTGGTCAGTTGCTTTGTCTGGAGAAAACTGTCCAACCATAGGCGTTAGCTACGCTGTATATATGCTAGGCTAGGATGAAGGGGTGGGACGGTGGAAAGAAAAACGGGGGCGGGCAACGGGAGCGGGAAGGGGTGCAAAATGCGCGTCTGGAAAGCCACTCTTGATGCGTTGGCAGCCCAGAGTCCCATGCATGACGGAATATGCAACAGGCGGGCCCACCAGCCCACCCCGGCGTGCTAGGCTGGCCAGGCCTCGAGTTGGAAGCAAGGGCTTTGACTTGAGGCCTCAAAGCAGAGGGAAGCCTGTTGCGCCGAGCAGACTGGTGACGGCCATGTCAAGAGACACTGGTACTCTCGACACCAGCTTCTACCGCTTTTCGTCACGTCCCTGGCCAACCCCATGTCTGATCGTCAGTGACGATGCCGAGACGGATGAGGTTGAATCGGTCCGCTATGGCCATGGGAAGCGACCTGCCTGCCCTTGGGCTGCACTCATCCAGATAAGCGCCGTTGGACTCGCATCGAGGCAAGGCAAGGCGGCGCCCAAGCTGGTTGGTGGCGGAGACTCGATTCCCTTCCGGGACTCTGGATAGCTGCGGCCCTGCGCCTTGCAACAGGGTGCCAGAGCGGGTTATTGGCTGGCCAGAGGAACGGGACGCAAACAAAGGGACTGGTGTGCATATCAAGGCTGAACGACAAGGATAGGGGTGAAAGCGAGAACCAGGGGACAATATCTCTTTCAACAACATCATTGACTCTGTGTCACGAAGCGGACACCCGAGTAGGCTGTTTCGTGGGGGAAGAGGGGATGATGCTTATGTGGTGGAGTGGAAACCAGAGTGGCATGTCTGGTCGGTGACGTTTGAATCAGGCAGGTCGGCGGCGGGCGAAACGAAAGAGGGCGTGCTCGAATTCCACGCGACCGCCCTTCTGCCAGAACACTGGGGGTAAAAGAACCAAAATGGAAAAACTTGTACGTACAGCAATGGCGTGTAGGAGCGCCTCGCTTGAATTTCAAGCCGTGACAGAGGTGCGGCAGCTGTGATCGCGTTGTCAGCATGAAACGCGGTAGATTATCGGCGACGTCGAGTCTGTGTAAGTGACACCAGAACCATGCAGTGCAGCGCAGCGCAGTGGCCAAGGTTGGAGTGAGCCGTGGGCAAGCGGAAGAAATGCGCGCCAGTGAAAATGCCAAAAAGAAAAGACGCGTTTTGGAGACGAGGCAGAGACAATGCTGGGTGTGCTGACACGGTCGACTGCCTGCCCCAGCTGCGAACGACGCGCTGTCGCGTATGCACCCAGAAGAAGAGGGATGGCCTCAAAGGGAAGTGCTCTGGAAGGGGAGCTTGGGGAATATGGTGAAAAGCAAGCAGAAGCGGCTCTACGTACCTTTTGTGATGCAGGAAACCGACAGATGCACACGAGGCGCGGATGCACGGTTGATGAGCGGGAAACGTAGGAAGCTTCGGCGCGCTCAGAGCTTACTCGCACGACCTTGATTCACACAAGGCCAGTTGAGACGAGAGTTGAATCTGGGGTAAATCGGGATCCGCAGGCAGAAGTCGTCAGGTGACGGACAAAGCGGCCAATGGAGAGGATCAAGACGATGCTGGCGACGATGATAGGCCTTGTGGTTGAGATGTTGAAAAGGCGAAGCGAGGTGAGAAAAGCGAGCTGATTTGCTGGTGGTGCGTGGTGGATTTGATTTGGGGTGGGTGGGCTGTCTCGGGCGAGTGACGAGGGTTGGTCGTTTTGTCGCGCGGCAGCGTGAGCCTTGCCAGTAAAGTAATTAATTGTCTGACGGGCCACCAGATGACGGACGGCAAGGGCCAGGCTAAAGATGGTCCGAACCGGAAGCGACCGTGACGGCTGAGGAATCGCTTTGTCAGAAAAGGCCAGGGTGCGAGAGATCCCGATGCTAGCTCGCTAAGTCAAGAGACCCGGACGCGTCTGGTCAGACTTTCAAAACAATTGTCCGCTGACAGCCGCGTGTATGAGACGAGTGCCCCACGAAGTCGCAACGTTGGCCTTGACTCGGTCGAGTCAAAGAGTAGAGCCGGGTGTGGAGAGGTAAGACAGGATAAGAGGGGGTTGGGAGTTGAATCAGATATGTGAGAGTTTGTGTGGAATGCGTGAATGTGCGAGTGGTGCAGACCAAGAGGGGAGGGTAACGCGGCAACGCGGCAGTTGTTGCGCAGCAGGCCTTTTTGGTTTAGCAGACGTAAGAGACCCAGGACGTTTAAGCGGAGAGCTGAAAAACACCCTTGGAGCTGAAAAGAAACAAGCTGAAACGTAGGTAGGTTGGCTGTTGGGGAGGGAGTTGGGCGATGGAATTCGCGGCTGAAGAACAGCACGAGTATCGACACCAAGCTATTGATTGAGGTGAGGTGAGGGTATCTGTTGTCGATAAGGCGCGTGTTAGTCCTATTGGTGAACAAGCTTTAAGAAACTGTAGTATAACTACAGTTTCTGGGCGTCGTGCATTACCGTTTGGGGCGGTTCGGCGCGCGATGAGCGAATGGCAGAAGCTCAAGGCGGGCGGAGGCAGAAGCTTGTCTCTCGGACGGGCCAACTGGAAAGCAAGGGCAGAGCGTTTATCGGTCGCGGTTCACGGGAGCGTTTGCGCGCGCGCGTGGGATCCAATCAAGGCGAGATTGGATGCGATTTGTGAATGGCTGGCCAGTAGACACAATTAAGTGTTTCGAGGCCTGGGACGAATCTGATTGCTTGCTGAGTGGATGAGAAGGAGAGCAGGAAGATTGATTGGCCGTGAAGGAGGAAAGGCCGCGAGAAAGGACGAGGGAAATGCGACGAGATGATTTGAGGGGCGGGCTCCAGACTCTTTGTAGACTTGTGACTGGCGGAAGCAACCTTGGGTGGGGCTCGCATAGGTGGCTGGGGTGCGAGGCCGAAATCTGATTCGAGGGGCATAGCGTGACGCAAGGGCTGAACCTTTGAGTCCTGAGGCAGCAGTCCAGGGGGGGTGTGAGGGGAGATTTTTTGGGCTGGCCTTGGCTCGGCCTCGGGCTCCGGATGACGGTTTCCCGCACCGTACCGCACCACGGGCAGAGAGCTTTTCACCTTGACCTGTGAATTGCGGCTTTTTGTTGGCCAGCTGCTCAACATCAGTCAATATCAGGTAGTTTTTGGCTCATCTGCAAGCTTCAAGTCATGATAGTCTCGGGCACCGACTTGTCTTCCATTCTATCTCTCTCCCTCCCGGCAGCACAAGCCTCGATGGCCCTGGCCCATGAGCCGTGATCCGGTGCCCCAAGTATCAGATCTTGGATACATCCCTTTATCTGACGCGCTTCATGTCCTGCCTTCCGTCTCCCTCACGACTGACCCCGCTCTTCGTTCAACTCTTTTTTTTCTCCTCTGCAATTCTCACCTTGGAATGCAGGACGGGGGGTGATTACGAAACACTCTGAAAAAATGGGGCACTCGCAGGAGCCAAAAAATGATTTTGGGCTTGTCTCGTATTGTCTTATTTTTTGTCCTGTCCTTTTTAGCTTGCTCAGCCACTCTTGTTTTTCCTCGTTTTCTCAGGCTGGTCCCTGACCGCTTCTCCCAACTTGTTGTCTCCTTGATGCCTCTGCTCCAGCAACAGGCTGCCTGCGAGGGTGTTGCAAAACCGGTGACGACAGAACTTGCAACCAAGCTCGAGCTGTCTTCACCCCCTCCTTCTTGTCGGCCGATCACCGCCCATGATGGATGGTGTGTGGATGAGCTGGCAATCCGGCTCGGGGACTAAAATTAGCCCCAAGACTTTTTTTAACCTTCCGGCGGACGACGGGGCACAAGGCCGTGTTGCTGAAGCTGCTGGGAAGCTTGGAGTGAGCTTGTTGGAGCTGAAGCTCCAAAGTACCGAAGCTAGAATGAGGTCAGAGGCAGCCTGTCCTGCTCTGGACCACGACAAGCGGTGACTGGGCTGGGCTTTGTTGACTCACGGGGCTGGCCGTTACAGTGAGCGTCCTGCCGATGATGGATGTCGATGTGCTGCCGTTCGATGTGACTTGTCTCACATTTTGAGTGTTGGTTCGCAGCGCCAACATGGTTCCAGCCTCAGCATCCCCTATCGATACGCTATCGATTTCCACCCCATCAAGGCTGGCTGGGCGGGACTTTGACGACAGATCCTGGACCTGGACTCATTCAGGCTGTTGCTGCTTGCCTCCTGCTGCTGGTGTTGCTGCTGCTGGCCTCAGCAGGCTCTCCCAAATTCATTACTTTGCTCCGTCCCGTGTTGCTGTGACTGGGTTGGGCTCCAGCGCCGGAACCGCTCGTGGCGTCGGGTTTCTCTGATCTGGGCTAGCATGGAGTTAGGCGTGAAATCACACACACCCAAGGACCAACTCGGCTCCACGTGACGACGCGAAATTCGCCTCTTTTCGGTCACTTGCACGGCAGCGAAACGGACCAAGCAAGCAGGCTGGGCTGGCGCTGGCGCTGGCAGAGCAAGGTAGCAGCCGCACAGTAGCAGCCACCCAGGGATCGAGAGTATCGATCACCAAGAGACGAATTAGAAATGTCGGTGTGCCGAACCTGAATCCGGCGATCTGGACACCTCCGTCACTGGTCGCATCTCATCAGAGACAAACGCAATGCCAGCCTCGTGTGCTTGATTTTGTTTTGGCTTTTTGCCATGGCCTGTGGCTCATTCACGCAGTCAGGCAGACAGTCACGGTACTGCACTGTAATGGCAGCTCCACACAACTCTCTCGGATCTGCGAGTGCTGGTTCCGAGTCCGTGTCTGCTGTTTGCTGGTGCCAGCTAACTGCATTGATGCCAGCTTTTACAACCCAGACGCCCGAGGAGGGGAGGGGAGTTGAGTGCCGTGCTGGGACTTGAAGCTGTCGAGGGCAGCAGATATCATGCAGAGGCACCCGACGCTCGCTTCCAATCCCATGGATGGATCCAGTGCCACTGCCGTTCGAGCCCTGTCGTCAACAACCTATGTACCGACCGTGTCGAGGGGATGGGATGGGGCCTTGGATGCCGGCCGCAGCAGTTCGTACGTGAGCGCTATGAGTCGGTGAGTGGCCGTGGATCCTGGCCCTGTGGATCAGGGTGGCACGGTCGTAGCACCTCGTTGGGATGGATGTGCGGGACGACCTGCCGAAGGGTCCGTGGGCCTCTGATTCTGCCTCTCTGGTGGTCAATTTTCACGCGTGGACGCGGCGCGTACATTACCTGCTCACTAATGGGTTTTCCGGTCAAGACGGACAATGGCATACGTTGACGCGTCTGTATCAAGGCATACAAGCTCGACTGCACAAGTCAGGTCAGACTGGAGACCGGCCAGCGAGGACGATGGGGGAGTGCTACGTTGGTGCGTTGTCGGTTGTGCCTCTTCTCACGCATCGCATGCAAAGCTGCTGCTGCTGCTGCTGCTTGCTTCTACCTACTTCTCCTGCTGTACAGTCATATCTGCTGCCGTTATGCTCCCCGCCGTGTTTCGCACGTCTCGGGTGGTGGGGCCCTACCGCGTGGTGGTGTGTATGCCCGTGTCTTTGGCGTCTTTCATTGCATTCATGGAGGGGGATAGTCTACTGCCTACGTAGGGAGGTGTTGATGTGGTTGGTCCCATGGGTGTGGATGGGCTTCAGTGTGGATGAGATGAGGATGGGGTTGGGCTGCCAGCTTCTGAAAGGCGGGAGCATCAACGGCATGGCCGCTCAAACACGCCGAGGCTTCAAGGATCGATTGGACAAACAACGCACCCGTCTCGATAATCTTCCGATTGGCCATGCCCAAGAGGCTCACACAACTTCTTTCTCTGCTCTCCAAAGCCATGACGCATTCATCTCTGCCGTCCCCTTGCCGCATGTGATTGATTACGGTGATGACGGAACACATGCGCCATGCGTTGATGGCATCCCAATCATCCCACATCACAACGCGATGCACGTAGCCGCCCTGTATGATCTACGGGGACGGACAAAGTCTGGGCCTGAGGGGGCCAACGTCGGTCGGCCTGGCCTGGCCACCTCTATTGTATGGGTTGTGCTTGGGCTTGACACGTTGTCGTCTCAACAGATGTATCAGAGTTGCCAGGCAAGGTAATGGATGGATCGCATCAAGGCCCGATGAATTGCATCGAGGGTCGGGTCTGCACCCCTAGAATCGGCCTGTCCGCCTCACCTTGGCTGTGCTGTATGTTGGCGTCGCTGGCTGCAAGCCCTGGATGTGCCATCAGGCAAGCAAAGGTCCGTCTGGCTTGACAGAGATTGCGGGCGTCTTTGCATGGCAGCGGAGGAAAACCTACGAAGCCGTATTCGCGTGCCTCCTCTGTTCCAAAAGTTGTTGACTTTTGTCTCCCACTCATCAGCCCACCTGCGCTGCCAGCCTGGCACCACTTCGAACTGCTTGCTCCCAACATGCACGCAACATTCTCCCTTTCTGACCTTGACATCTGCTGCCCAGTAACTTGAGCAGCCTCACCTTTTGCCCGGACGGTCGGTCGGTCTCGGGGCTCGTATTGCTCCGTCATCCCTTTCAGCTCCTCGACACGGACGCCCGTCACGGACCTGTTTCCATCATCCTCCTCATCACTATCACCGCAACACGACTCGTACCCCTAGAGATATCACCTACTATCACACAAGTCACAGCTCGAATTCTAGAGCCCTTCTCCCGTCATACTCGGCGCCCCTGGGACTAGGCCCGGGTCGCACGCGGCCGTCACCATGCCGCTCCGATTCGCCTTGACGAGGGAAGAAACTGCCCAATGCTTTTCCTTGCTGCGCGCTTAACCCGTCCACTCAGGCAGGATATCACGTCCCAGACGCGTCCCAAAACCGCAATTAGCTCTCCCCTGTTCGTGACGAGCCCGCTCCCCTTGCGACGGCCTCTCATTTGTCGCCACAGCTTTTGGCTCGAAATCGACCAAGAGAGCTCTCACCCATCCGAGCTTTCGCGGGGCCGCACGCGGCGATCGTCATCTCGGGCCAGGGCGGCTCTAGAGCCTCGGGGGTTCCTTGCTTCTGTCTGTTAGAGCCGAGGCGCGACGCGGTATTTCCGTGTGATATTGATGACGGGCTTTTTTTGATGCTGTGACTGTAATATCACTCTGCCTTGAGACTTCAATTGAGCCCCTGTGACATGTCACCAGCTCGTAATACTATTATGATTAATCACTGTAATGTCTCGCCACTTGTAAAATGCAACTGAAGAGGAGGCTGGTGAGTTGCTTGTTGAGAGGTAATTTCCTGTCTTGGCGTGGATGTAACTCCACAGCTATCGTAAGACTTGAGTGTTTTTCATCCCAAACTCGGTTGGCTTCACTGAAAAACGTCTCTAATGATCGACCAATGGCTTCAGTTAGTGGCGAATTGGCTACTGTATAAACTAATGACAGAGTTGTGCATTCCGGTTTGGGCGAGGAGGCTGGATGTGGTCGAAACTCTCATTTCGGCGGAGATGCAGGGTAGACAACGACATCACGAACACTGGTCCTCATACTCTTGTTCAAAGTAGCTAGTTATAGTAATTTTGTCACTTTTGGCATGCAAAGACGTACAGTTAAAATATCTCCCCTGCGCAAATTCGGACCAGTGTCTAATGGCGTGCTATGTAACTTCAAAGGGGGTGTGTTCACTTACATCAGTTAGGAATCGGTTGTGAATTCAACCATCCCATCAAAATACCCTCACCGCAAATGCGATACAACCACCAATTAGACAAAACACAATATCCGAGAAGCACACTATCACTGGCGGTTGTCGCCAAATGATGTTCACTGAGCAAACCCAATCCCAACTTGGGTGTTGTGTACTCAAAGCTTGACTAGAGCTGGTGCTTTATTGTCCAGCAAGAGTCAACGTGGGCCAATAGATTCAAACACAACACGCATGATAAGCTCGAGGTGTCTATCATAGACCCGTCCGGGCCATATACTTTCCGCCACTCTCATCCACGGCATACACCTAGAGTGCCCTTCACTGGTACTGCTGGACTTGGCTGAACAATACAACACACCCCAAAATGGACCAAATTGGAAGGTATTCCCGGTATGAAATGCCACAATCAAGGCAACTGACCGAGAAATCTGGTCTCATCGGGTCCATGAGCTTTGCTCTGTAATGAAGATGTCATTCGTGCCGCCATTAACCGGTCCCCAACAGCTCGAGTCACTCCCCGAGGAAGGTAAAGAGACAATAGAGACGAGTAAAGGAGAGACTGCAAACGTCATAATGAAAACCCAGATTCGATCTCGACAACGAGTTTTGTGAGTGACTTGAGCTCGGATTCATGTGGTAGACTGGCGAATGGGAGTGGAAGTAAGGTCAAAGAAGTATCCTGCATCAATTTCCAATCCACTGCACGGATTCTATCTGCAGTTATACATATTCCATACAGATGGCACTGGAGTTCGATGTTCGCTCCGGGACCATGTCCCGTACTTAACCCAGCACCTGCTCGGCCATGGACACTGGATGGTAACGATGTTAGCCGCGGAGCCGGAGCGGAGCCGATATCACATAATAATGACTTACCACTGCTTCCAGTGTTGTCAGGCTCAACATGCGCCTCCTTGACCTTGCCATCCTCAACCTTGAGAGCATAGCGTTTACCTCGCATACCTCCGAAAATGGCGTACGCATCAAAGCCAAGATCCAGAGCCTTGGTGAACTCTCCAGTAGGGTCACCGAGGAATCGGATCTGTGGAATGAGTTAACTCAAAAAACACATGCCCGTGGCAATATTCATTTACTCACCCCGGTCTCCTTGGCGGGATCCAGCTGCTCGCTCCAGGCCTTCATACTGCGGGATGAAGTCAGCATCGGGCACGCAACGAGGCCGGCCGAAAGATAATTTGAGCCAGGAAACTCACACGAAGGGGTCGTTGACAGACACGACAAAGACCTGGCCGGCCTCCTTGAGCTTGGGGTGGTTCATGTACGAGGGTACATGCTTGCTGGAGCAGGTGCCGGAGAAGGCGGCGGGGACGCCGACGATGTAGCCGTTGCCCGACTTGAACTCCTCGGCGAGGTTGACCTTGTTTCCGGGCGAGTCCTCGACCAGGACGTCGAGGTCGGGGATCTCCTGGCCGACGCGGACCATAGCTCGAGGGGTCGAGTGGAAGCTGCGTGCGACGGTGGCGGGCCTGGCGAGGGCGGCGCGGCGGAAAGAAGCTCGGAAGGCCATTTTGCGAGGGTCAATTGAAGTTGCTCTGGGGATACGCGATGTTCCTGGGGGGCGTCGGGTTGCCAATTGTGTCTGGGGGTTGTTTGCGGGGAGGTTGTCGTTGAGGAGCTTGGGGAGCTTGAGCCACAGGGCAAGTCCAATGACATCACGGGTTTGGGTTCACGATCCACCACGCTAAGAGATACGTACTCCAACCTCACCCTTCAAGGTTCTTGTCTCACTGCTGGCTCTTGCATGTTTTTGTTGAGAGTAGATAAATATTGTAGAAGATTACGGTACTTTATAACTTGTAACTATGTCCACTACTGGAAGGATGCTTCAATGCTGACTTGGCTGTGACTATACATTTGCTTCCGGAAGCGAGTGCGAGTGAACTCTAGAGACACTCTCGAACCCTTTGTTGGAGCCTATCGAAGTAATAAGACGATTATAGTCCGAATATAATGAAATCCAAGTTACTACATGAATGGAGTGAGTCTTTCTGATCTTTCGATAGACAGTTTGCCATCGAATGGGATTCAGGGCCTTGTGATGCTCCTGCCGGGTGTTGGCACCTGCCAGTGCGATGCCCACCAGGCAGAACAATCCAGAGCTTTATCCGTTTGCCTGTTGTAGAAAACAAACGCCCAAATTCACCTAATTCGGCTCGTTCACACTCCTCAACAGCCCTCAATAACCCTCAATAGATAAAATGCACTGACGTGCGCTCCTGCCCGCGACAACTCTCCGCCTTCACACAAACAACTCACCCAACGAGCAACACTTCCCTTCCACCTTCTCTGCCTTTCGCCCACAGCTTCCTCCCCCAAGCCGAGAATACTTCACGACATAAACTGTGCCTACACTACCACTACGGCGCAAGAAACGAGTTCATGTCACTCCCTCGTTGCCAAGGCACCAACTCCTCATCCTAATCACCAAGCAGCCACTCCGATCCTCTCCCCAAAGCACTCGTTCAGTATCGACTATGGCTGCTGATAAGGTGGACTATGTGGCCTGGGGACGCTTACGGGGTTTCTTCGCAACGGAACCGCCTTGGCTCGAGCATATCTACGTTGTGCGTATCGTCGACTTCACTGTTGGTGTTCCCGCAGACGAAGGAGGCACTTGTGACGATGGAATTAGCCCTCGACCGGATGAAGAAATCAGAAGCGCCATCTTCATCCAGACCTCCGAGGATGAAAAACTCGGCGGTATCCTCTACGAGACCCATCGCTGGCCAGGCTCCAGCAAATTCAGGCTCAGCGTCACTCAATACGCCAACATGGGGCGCCACACTCACCTGGCCACCGATGCACCCATCGGTTTCATCTGGAAGAAGGACGCCGAACAGCACCTTCCCGACATTATCAATTCGATCCCAACTCCTGACCCATCCGCCATCTACGCCCCTGGGAGCGTCCCCGATGGCCCAGACCTCCCACCTCAAGACTCGATTGAATAGGTGACACGCGTGATTGAGGCGCTGGGAACCCGGGGCATGCTCATAGACAGGAAGCCCAAGGACTGGTACATTGACGAATCGGGCGTGTTTCACGAGCGTGGCCGCGCGGAAGCGGGTGTTGGAGAGACCATCCACGTCGGGACATCTACGCTGGTTGCGCCGCGGACTGGGCAGAACTGAGGGTTGCCTGGGAACTTGAGGGAACGAGATTTGCACATGTGTACACATCATGCGATGGAGGCAATACCTAGAGAAATGCGCTGAACATGATACTCGTCAAGTGTCTTTTCCTACCTGGCATGACAACTCCCCGTGTAACTGACCTGATCATCTCGGCAAGAAGCATGGAACGCAGCATAATGATATAGAGGTGACGAAACACGTTCTATTAGTAGCAGGTATGCTAAGCATCTAAATACAGAAGCAAAGCGTATATCGCACCATGTGCTATAGTTTCACATGCTAGTTTCAGCGACGCTGAGATCAGCATACGTACGCCCTCCCCTATAGAAACAAGGTAGTCAAGCTATTGGCCGAGCAACCCCTGGCCTGTCGCAAGGGGTTGACGGTGAACATGGGAGACTGAGTAGCATCAATGCGTCAACCTCTGAGGCTCAGCCCCGACTTGACACGGAGGAGTTGATCATTCAAGCAGGTTTAGAACCTGGCACCGGAATCAACCGAGGGCAAGGGTGGCAGGCTACATATACCGGGTGCACCACACTGCGTCGGATGAGCCGGCCGTGATGGACCGGGTGCGTCCCCGTTCAACGGTCTTCGTTTCAGAAACCTGTACTTGTAGATGTTGGCTTAAACGGCTCGTCCGGAACCCCAGATGTTGGGGTTGGCAGGGGCAGAACCTGGAAGTGATGGGGAAACCTAATACTAGGCGGGCGAAGAATATCAGGAATAAGACAAGACAATGACGCTCGACTCAGCTCAGTCGACTGGACGTGCAAGGCGCCTCCCTGCAGTCGGAGTCGCGATATCGCGTGTTGCACAGTCGTCGGTCGAGAACTGACATGTATCCCGACAAGGTTGCGCTGCAGACTCGGACGCAATTCTCCCATAGGTCAGACAATATCGAGTCACGCACGCACGCGCAACGCAACGCATGCACGGCAGTTGGACGGTTTTGTTAGACGTCAACCAAAGAAAGAGAGAGAGAGAGAGCGCAAGCGCAAAAAGCCGCCGGCACGTGGGAAGTGGACTCGACTCGCATACGCAGGCAGGATTAGCATCCCGGGCTCGAATGCGGGTGAAGCCAGAAGTGACAAGCGCTGAGGCGGGTTGGAAATGACGACTCACGCGGAACATTCTCGTCGACGACGGAGGCTAATATGCCGACGAGGGAATACTACCTAGTTGCGTATGTCCAGAGATAAGGATAAGGGACCTAGGCTCGCTTCTCCTTGATGCACAAGGCGGTTCTCATGGACGCCATCTCGTTGTGCATCTGGGCGTTGGGACTAGGACTGCTAGTTCAACACCCGCTTTGACATCTGCTTTCTTTTTCCATCGGGCTCTAGATCCGACAGGCTGAGCAGCGAGCTGAATCCATGCGAGGCGTCTTGTCTTGTCGTGTACTGCACTGCAACTTGACGAGAAGTTGCTGTCGAGTCTCCTCATCCTCCCGTTGGCGGCGGAGTCGGGGTTGCAGGCTCTCCTAATTAAACGAGAGTGGACGTGATATATCAGGCGGGTGACGTCCATTGTCTGTAATGGTTGTGTGGCACGAAGCCGTCTCTGAGCCATGACTTGTTGATTGGCACAATCCGACGCCCAGTTATCCAAGCAATCCAAGCCATCTCGAGGCCAGTCAAGAGTTGGCGTCGTCTAGGCCCTGGATCGGACTAGCCACCTTGAAAGTGCAGCGTAACCACGCCGGGTCTAGGCAAAACGACCACGATCCGTTAAAGAAAGACGTTGATCTCTGTGGCCGAGTGGCACATGGCCCTTTGACAAGCCTGGTCGTGCGCCGAGGTGGTGATGGCCACTAGCCCGTGATGTATGGGATGGATACGAAAGTGGCTTGACCCGTCTCCCTGGTGGACGAACTGGGCTTTTGGCAGGACCTGGGCAACACGACGAGGCTTGAGACGAGAATGTGGGGGTTTGTGTTGCATCTTGGTATGGATGGATGATGGGATATGCTCTTCGGGCGGAGGCTTTACGTGTGGATTTAACCAACGACCGCTCGCTGGGCATAGGGTCTTTGAGCCTTGAAACGGGCATCTGAAATTGTCGGTGCTTATCTTCAACAGCGACCCCGAGTTGATCTTCAGGGCTCGGTTGCATCGCTCCTTGATGGTGTCGTTTTGCCCACTTGGCCGATCGACAAGGCCCTCTTCGCAACTGGAATCGCCGCCCGCACGACAGGGAGCCTGGGAACCTGGGCACATACATGGCAAGGGGAGGTCGCATGGCAGGCCGGGGGGACGATGGCCTGCCAAGAGGGCACAGCACGGAACAGGGGGACATGGGATCCTAGAGGGAAAGACACAGAGAGTGATGATGGATGATGCGAGACATGCAGCAAGGGGATTGCATCTAGGTAACTGTACCAAGGTTAATAAGGTGCTGTTGGCGCTTGGAATGGGTTGACTGACAGCCCGGACATGGAAACAAGGTATCTCTCTACCTAGTCAAATTGCGGCGCAGAAGACGGGAGCTTGGACTGTCCATGGAACAGGGCAGGCCCACGGAAGGAAGATCACTTTGTGACCTGGAAGAAAATTTCTCGATAATGGCCTGAAGTAATGTACCGTACCGTAATAATGGAAGTGGATGCTGGGGAGTTTTTTGATGGATGGGGCTGATCTGATTTTCGAGACCGTGAGCTCGCTACCCGCATTATGACCTCACTCGGTCACAGCGGTCAGACGGGTCTATAGCACAAGAGATTGGCCATCACGGGAGCAATCTCTGCGGTGAAATTGCAAGAGGACGAGGCAGAGAGAATTGCGCATGCGCGGTGGTTGACGACGGCGATACTCGTCCTCAATCGCAGTCAGATCTCGCCGTCACCACCAGCAACAAACCATCCGTCACCAAATCCCCCCTCCTCCGGACAGGACAGGCACCCTTTCACGCGTCTGGGCCGGCTCCAGCCCCTCCATCATCCCACGCACGCGGGCATCCACAGCGACCCGTAACGTGCATAAGCACGGAAGCAGGCACTTTAATACTGGAGCCATGTGCCCTGTGCCTGTGCCTGGGCGAGAAAAAAACTGGCGACGGTCCAATCTGCCCCTGGCTTCGGTGGACAGGGATCTCGGCTTCCCCCCCTCTTTCTCCCCCCCTCCCTCTCCGTTGCCCCTCAAGTGTCCGTTTCTCCCAGGCACAAAAGACAAAAGAGCTGTTTTGGGTCTGCAGCCCGTCCACCAGTGAGGTCCTGCGGCGACCCTCCAGTTGCTGCCAATGATCCCCTCCCCTGCGTCGTCCCAGACATCCTCTATTATGTGCCTGGAACAATAGTGAAAAGCCGTTGCCATGCCAGACTATTTCTTATTCGTTTCTGTCAGTCCCCTCAGCTCGGGCATCAAGAAGGCCGCAGCTTTCGAGGCCCAGACGTGAATGTGTGTGAAAGAGAGACGAACGGGCCATGAAGATGACCGTGTTCCGCGTCCGGGAAGAGAACCTCCGCTCAAAGTTTTCTCCCCCTTGTCCTTGGTCTTGAGAAACTCGGAACGGAAGCCTCGAGAAAGATCATCGTCGTGATCGACCTCCCAAGGCTCTGGCGGTCAGAGGATGATCAATTCCGCTTGTTCATCCTTCAACCAGTCTTCATTCTGTCAGAGGCTTTTTTGTACTACCCGAGCCGGACACATTGAGACCAAAGAGAGGAAGAACTCCCTCCCCGCCGTTGACACCTCTGTTCCACCCGGGAGGGAGATTGAAGGAGGCGATTTCCAGCCGCGGGGCGAATAAACGAGAGACCATTCTTTGATTTTTATAAACAGAAAAGGTCTCGGATCGGGAACCGGAAGCGAAGAATTGTTTCGAAAGATGTCAAAGGCATTGACTGATGGTCGTAGTCGATGCAATGGATGCTATGCATGTTGCTTCAAACGTTAGGTTGGGCTAGGTGATGGGCCGTCTAGGGGACTCTCTGCCCTGTGGGTTCCCGCTGCGAGAGCCCGCCCGCCCGCTCCAACGCTGCAGTGCCTCTGGGCAGACTCCACCTTCCTCAGGTCCAGGGCATGGACGGGCAGGTACAGTAGGTTTCGTCTCTGCCCCTGATCCCAGCCGGGGGCACCTAGGACAGTCTTGGCCGTCTTTGTCCTTGTCCCTTATTCAACCCCGGCATCCCTGTTGCCGTGAGCGACTCTTGGCTGATGTCTGTTGTTGTAACCCAAGAGACTGCGGAGCGAGGATGGACGTTGTCCATGCCCGTCTCTGGCCGTCTAGTGATTGTCGTAGCGGATGGTTATGGTTACAGGGCAGTTGGAGCTGGCTGCAACGCTCAAAGGGTCTCGAATGCTTTCCCAAACCTAAGTACCTGGAGCTACCTCGAAGCTGAATGGAAGCCTCCCGTCTATTGGATCGCCCGCCTCTGTAGCCTAAACATCTGGCCTGGCCACGCTCTTGCATTCCCACCACCACCACCTCGGGGACATCATCAGGTACCGATTCTGTACCTTTTTTTGCTCTCCTCAGTGTCCGTTCGTCACCCCAACCTGCAACCTGAGAGCATCCATCACATCCATTCCCATCCGTATCGATTCATCCCTCCCTCCCTCTTAGTGTTGCCCCTGACTCCTGCTTTCTTTGCTCTCTTCTTGTTGTCACCCTTGGCCTTGTTCTGCTTCTTGCTCGTGCTTCTTCTTCTGATTCTTCCAAGCGTCGATCGTTTCCCTCTGTCACCCTCCATCGTCCTTTAGACCATCGTCTGTCGTACGTCCTTGGTCACCCTTCTCGTTTCGCTCTCTCTCGATTCCATCCATCCTTCCTTGCTCCCCACACACACAAACCCGCATGACCCTGCAGCTTTGGACGCCCGCTCTCCACCGACCGTCCCACGCGCCGTCTCTCCCTCCTGAAATCCGCGTCTCAGCCGTGCATAAATCTGCCCGATAATACTCCTCAGCCCAGCCTAGGTACCTTGCAGTCCGTGACCTGAGCCGCCGCACGCCAAGTACCTGCCTTGCTCAGGTACCTCTCGCCGCCTCGCCTGTACAATTCCATTACGGCCCCCCCTTACCCTTTTCTACCACCACCACCAGCACCACCACTACCACTACTGCTACCACCAGCACCAACACCACCTACCTCCACCGCTGCCACCTCCACTTTCGTTATCACCATCTGCCCGCCGTCGCTTGTCGTCCTTTTTGCGCTTCCATCCTCCTCGATCGCCTCCTGCGCTCCTTGTGAGAACTCGGGTCCTCGACGTCCGCTGAGCGACACGCAGAGCTGCTCGATTGAGTTGCCGTCGCCTGTTGCTATCGCCCCTGCTTGGTCCTTTGCTCTGGCCCTGTCTGCCTGCTTCGCCCTCGTCTCGTGTCGACCACATCCTAGTTGCGCCTGATCCATCGTCATTAGCTTGAAATCGACGCCTGCCACTTTGCTCGAGTACTGTATACACGAAAATCGCTCGACTATTGCTTCTCTCGAATTTGCAACGCTTTTCGCTTCATCGCACCCAAGTCCGTTTAGACACGACACCATCTACTTCGCATCGCTTGACAACGCCCTTTTACCGTTCTCCGCGTTTCTCATTTCGGCTCGCCGCAACCGAGACATCGACCTCGACCGTCGCTTTTCCAACTGCCTTGGCCGTTGAGACGCCTGAGCTCAACATCGCTGCCGCCATCAGGCGCTGTATGAGGTCAAGAGGCCCGCGAGCCTGATCGCTCTCCTAAGCCGTTGCTCGCCATCAACAACACCATGTCCGTCATGTTGCAGACCCCTTCCCGAGCCTCTACTGCCTCCTCCTCGTCGTTCCAACCTATATCACGCCAAAACACCATGTCTTCCTACGACGGTTCGCGCTCTGCGCGCCAATCCAAGCGCTACTCCATGTCGGCCTTGTACATGTCCATCTCGGCCAACGAAGGAGACCTTCAAATTGAGGATGACCTCGCTAAAGGTGAGCATTATATGCCGTGAAGAATCCCAGGATCAAGAGTAAATGATTAACCACTTTCTCTACAGCGCAAAAAGCACTTCGTGATCTCAAGTCCAAGATCTCATCTCAGTCCAAGAAGAACTTCGTTCTTGAGAAGGATGTGCGATATCTTGATTCGCGAATTGCGCTACTTATTCAGAATCGTATGGCTTTGGAAGAGGTATGACTAGAATGGTCTCGATGAAGAGAGTTGATTCTAACGCTATCTGTAGCAAAATGAAGTCGCGAGCCATCTCGAGGATGCTCTCGAGATGCAGCAAGGTGTCTTTCCCAACGACGACAAGACGCAAAAATACGGCAACCTCTTGTTTCTTCTGCAATCCGAGCCCAGGCACATTGCCCACCTGTGTAGGCTGGTCTCTATGGCGGAGATCGACTCTCTGCTGCAGACGGTCATGTTTACCATCTACGGAAACCAGTACGAAAGCCGCGAAGAGCATCTCCTTCTCACTATGTTTCAGGTACGTCTTGTCGATGATTTGAACCCTTCAAAGCTCACCTGTTTCCCAGTCTGTTTTGACCTACCAATTCGACAACACTCCCGACTACTCCTCCCTCCTCCGCGCCAACACCCCCGTTTCTCGAATGATGACCACCTACACTCGAAGAGGACCCGGTCAGAGTTTCCTCAAGTCCGTGCTTGCTGATAGAATCAATGGCTTGATCGAGCTGAGGGACCTGGACCTGGAAATTAACCCGCTCAAGGTGTATGAGCGCATGATTGAGCAGATCGAGGAGGATACCGGCCAGCTGCCTCCTCATCTTCCCAAGGGAATTACAGGCGAGCAAGCTGCCGAGAACCCTCAGGTTCAGGCTATCATCGAGCCCCGTCTGACGATGCTGACCGAGATTGCTAATGGCTTCTTGACCACCATCATTGAGGGGCTTGAGGAGGCGCCATATGGCATTCGATGGATCTGCAAGCAGATCAGGAGTTTGACCAAGCGCAAATACCCAGATGCTAACGACCAGGTTATTTGCACCTTGATCGGCGGATTCTTCTTCCTGCGCTTCATCAACCCAGCCATCGTCACGCCGAAATCGTACATGCTCATCGATGGAACCCCGGCCGAGCGACCGCGACGAACCCTGACCTACATCGCCAAGATGCTCCAGAACCTCGCAAACAAGCCATCCTACGCCAAGGAGCCGTACATGGCCAAGCTTCAGCCGTTCATCCATCAGAACAAGGACAGGATCAACAAGTTCATGCTCGATCTTTGCGAAGTCCAGGACTTTTACGAGAGCCTCGAGATGGACAATTACGTTGCGCTGTCCAAGAAGGACCTCGAGCTCGAGATTACTCTCAACGAAGTGTACGCCATGCACGGATTGATCGACAAGCACCATGACGAACTGTGCAAAGACGAAAGCTCGCATCTCGCCATCATCATGTCCGAGTTGGGAACATCGCCAGCCCAAGTGCCGCGCAAGGAGAACAGGGTCATCAACCTCCCTCTGTTCAGCAGATGGGAGACGGCCATCGATGACCTGACAGCAGCCCTGGATATCACGCAGGAGGAAGTGTATTTTATGGAAGCCAAGTCCATCTTTGTGCAGGTTATGCGATCGATTCCTTCCACGAGCAGCGTGGCGCGTCGTCCGCTACGACTCGAGCGCATCGCAGACGCCGCCGCAACAAGCCGCAACGACGCTGTGATGGTTCGCAAGGGTATTCGGGCTATGGAGCTGTTGTCTCAGCTTCAAGAACTGCGCGTCATCGACAAGAGCGACCAGTTTGGACTCCTTCGAGATGAAGTTGAGCAGGAGCTTCAGCATCTGGGCTCTCTCAAGGAGGGTGTGCTTACCGAGACGGCGAAGCTGCAGGAAGTGTACAAGACGATCCGAGACCACAACGTCTACCTGAACGGACAGCTCGAGACCTACAAGAGCTACCTGCATAATGTGCGATCGCAGAGTGAGGGCACAAAGAGAAAGCAGCAGAAGCAGCAGGTCCTTGGTCCTTACAAGTTCACTCATCAGCAACTCGAGAAGGAGGGTGTCATCCAGAAGAGCAATGTTCCCGACAACAGACGGGCCAACATCTACTTCAACTTTACAAGTCCCTTACCGGGAACCTTTGTTATTTCCTTGCATTACAAGGGTAAGTTTCTTGGTAATTCGGAGCTGAGCAACATGCTAATCCAAGTATAGGCCGCAACAGGGGTTTGCTCGAACTGGACCTCAAGCTGGATGACCTGCTTGAGATGCAAAAGGACAACCAGGACGACTTAGACCTTGAATACGTCCAGTTCAACGTGCCAAAGGTGCTGGCTCTGCTTAACAAGCGCTTCGCTCGAAAGAAGGGCTGGTAGACGATCTATGACAACACACACACGACTCTCAGCCGAACATCCATCTCGACGCATATTGATCCATGTACTACGACCACATCAAACGGAGGGGCTTGGCGTTATGGACACTGATACCACGGAATATTCTGTTCTCTTTACCTACTACTACTACCTTTGGTCAGTAAGCTGACTGGCTGGGAGGATTGTTACCATTGATTGTTTCTTTTGTGCTGTTTTCATTTGTCAGTTTTTCTTCTCGACATGAGCGTCTGTTTCATGTGCTCTTTGTGATTGATTGATGGGTGCGCTGGGGGTTTGCTTCTTTTATATACCGAACGCTTGCTTGCTTCCTTGCTTGTTTCTTGGACGGCGGTATTCTGCTTCGGCTGGTCCGCAGTGGGAGTTTGTATGCGGCGCCTTGATTACCTATGTATGCATGCTGGTAGTTTGTCCACGGGGCGAACTGTTCCGTTGGGACACGAGGAGTGATGGCTCAGACGGAGGGATAGTTGGCGCCTAGTCTGGAGTCATGCTCGTAATGAAGGAAGGATTTCAATGTCTGCGATACTGTACATGTCCCAGCTGTGCTAGCTTTGTTAATCTATGTATGTGTATATGTCAATATCATGCTAGTTATGCCAAGGTCCACAATGACTGTTGTGAAGTGAGATGAAGTGACCGGGCCGAGTGAGACATGGACTGCCAAACTCGTCGTGATGGAGGCTTGTGAATGGTACCAATGTTTGTTTCACCTGCTTGCCACGTCCACGTCCCCGGGTAGCGGCCGTGCCAATGAGAACGTGTACCGACTACCTGCCATGCCGGGCTAGATGAGTTGGCAGGCCGGGTCAGAGATGAGCTCTGCTTACGGCCTCTTCTGGAACGTGATTCGCTGGAGGTCGAGGTAGGCCTCAAGAATGAATCACGCCCCGGATGTAAGACGGCAGAGCCGCCTGGAGATTAATTGCTGGCAGATTGGCGAGGGTTAAGTCTGAAAGGAGAGTGAACGAGCTGGGTAGGGATGTAGATACAAGTACATTCTTGGTAACTATACATGTGTGATAGCGACAGGAGGTATCTCTCTAGTTCTAATCAATCTGTCTCTCTGATCTCATAAATCATAACCGTGGCCGTCATAATCGTTACAATACCGTGTACAAAACCAAACCTTAGATAATGAAAAGTGTGGCCACAATCTGTTATCGAACCAAAGAAAGTATAACGTTGCACAAAAGACATCATAGCAAACAATATCATATCATATCACATCAAACACGCTCTCCCCTCTCCATGTCGTTCACCTCATCCCTAGGGGGTTCCCCGCCCCAAGGCCACGTCAACCTCCCACCGCCGGTCCGCAGCCACGGCCACGTGCCGCTGCTTCGTCTCAACCGGGCAACGGAGCGGCTGTCCGGGATGTCCGTGTCACGGGTCTTGCGGCGCAGGAGACGGGCGGGTACAGCACCGACGACGGCGAGCTTGCGAAGGAGGAGGCCGAATGAGCGGGTTTGGAGGAGGGTTATGAGTAACATGAATGGGACGCAGACTAAGATCATGGTGAGGGCGAAGCGCCAGTCTGTTGCGGGGATGGTGAAGACTGTCATGCCAAACACGGACTGCAAGGTGTTAGTGAGACTATAGAATTTGATGCCAGTGTTTCGGACAGGAACTTACCGTGACAAATGTCAGGGGCAGAAAGATCATGCTAATCATGGTCAGGATGCGGATATTGTCTCCCTGCTCGATGGCCCTCCGACTCTCCTTGATGGAGCTTCCGCTGAAGAGTTGATCCCTCAGGTTTTCGATCTCCTTGCGGGTGCGAGCGTTTTGCTTGAGCACCTCACCAAGTTCTTGGACGACCTTGTCGAGCTCACGGCGCAAGTTGGCCATGTGTTCGCGATAGGCGGCGGCATCAGCAGTCTCTGGCGACGGATGCGGCCACAGAGTCGCGTGGGTGCCAGCCCAGAAGCTGTCAGTAAAGGTCTCGTAGTAGGCGTCCATCATGGCTCTGATGCTGTTATTAACCACGGCAAGGGTGTTGTACGCCCAAAAGTAGCGTCGGATATAAGTGAAGTGCTTGTCCTCAAAGAGAAGCTTGTCGCGCAGCTTGGGGTCAAACATGAACTCGGTCTGTCACTTCCTGTTAGTCGAGGATCAGCTGGGTAGATAGGGGAGGGGAAGTTACAGGAGGAGTGATGAGCTTGGTAACTCTCTCGTGAAGAAACTGGTTGCGCGTTCTGGCGTCTCGATATTCTGAAATGAGGAGATCCAGAAACGCGGACGGGCCGTTGATATACTTCTTGCGCTGGTAATCCTCGCCCCGAACTGTGTGGGAGTTGTCTGGGAAGCTCTGGATAGCGAGAAGATGCCAAGGCCCAAAGGTCTCAAACAAGACACCCTCTCTCGTGCGCTCCCGGCGTGATCGCCAAGGGGGCGCCCTGGTGGACTCACCCCCGAGAGAGAGAGCTAGAACGGCACCACACTCGGCAATGTCGATGTGGTCGCCGCTACGCTTGTCGAAAGGACGCTTGTCAAAGCGCTGCCAGGGAGCAGGCTCTAGCTTTGGGCTGACGACGGTGTAGTACTTGAAGGCAAAGAAGAAAGAGCGTTGGCGGAGATTGGCTGTAGTTCGAGGGGGTGGCGGTAATTCCATAGGTAAAGACATTGGTGAAGAGGGAGAGATAAAAGGTGAGCTGGATGCAGCTGGGGAAGGGGGCCGTTCATAAGCGCGATTCATGAATGCATGAGTGCGGCCAGGGTTTGGCTGATCAGTAAGGAGATATTTCAACAGCTCAGACATGTCAAAGTGAGAGGACATGGCAACGTGAAGAGCGGCCAGAGCGAGAGGCGTTGGCTCCTGGACGATACTGTCATTCGTGTCAGTTTCTCTGCCTCATTCTTAAGTAGACATGGGATGGATACGTACGTGATACGGCCAACAGACTCACTATTCATGTTGATGTCTCGAATAGTATCCCACACAGTTGGTGCATCGACACCATCAGTCGGACTCTCATCCTGCTCAGTACAATTGTCCTTGACGTCGGACGGGTCCTCGGAATCGCTGTCTGCGCTTAGCTTCTTCATCTCGAGGTTCCTACAGACCTCGTAGACTTCAAAGGTACACTGATTGTAACACTCGCGCTCATAAGCGGCAAAGTCACGAAAGGGCGCAGACAGGTTGATGTCGGCTCGGCGCTTGATGGCCTCGTCGAGGAGAGAGGCCATTTCTGGCGTGAAGTCTGTGTCACGGAGATAGCGCAGGAGCACGTCGTCAGGCAAGTGCATCTGTTTGAGGGGACTCCGGACTACATTGAGCGCATAGTCCTCGACCTCACGTGTGGTTGCGGTGCCAGTCGAGTCCAGCAGCGGGATGAAGTTGACATCGTCATCCTGCGTGTAGACGGCGCGATGGCTGCCACTTGGAGAGCTCGTGAAGGGGCGAGACTCAGCAGTGAAGGACGGCCGCTCTCTCGTGCTCTCAAAAGTAGAGGCTCGAGGGCGACGATGCAGGGGAGATAGACGGGCAGAGTCAGTTGCAAAGATGGGACCGCTGTCCGCTCTCAGGGGTGGCGTGAAGGCACCCTCGACAGTCTCACGCCGTCGAGGGGCGAGGCTATCTTGGAGGCCGCGGAGAGTGCGGACATATTGATCATGGAAGAGGTCGGCTGCCCTGACGAAGTCGTCTAGAGCTTGTGGAGTTGGCTGTGCTGGTGTTGCTGTGGTCATTGACACTTAAACGTCACTTGGCTAAAGATTATGGATGAATGCCCATATTCAACTTGAACTGAACAGGGCTATGAAGATGTTGAAACACGTCGATATGGGCGGGAGAGTAGAGCCCTATTTCTACTCCTCCTCATCCCCCCCTTTCACCTCAGGTTGGGCAGCATGATGCTTCGGAGGACCCCGACGGATCTGCGGCTGAGCCCAGCTCGGTCAACCTCCATGGCTAAAGCAGAAGGGCAAACGAAATCCTTCTGCGCAGTAGGGCGAGAGGATGCACGATTAAGCTGCTTCTAGCGCGACAAGGCAACCGAGCACGCCGACACCTTGTCGCACGTGGGGGGGCAGCACAGCAGGACGGACGCTTGTCTGTAACAGGGCTGTAGGAGGTTTGAGCTTGACTCAGGCGGGCAAGTCGGAGTGCCGAAGAGGATTCGCAGGACTTTGAAGGGGGAGAAGAAGGTTGAGGCTGTACCCGAAGGGCGTTGGTCGATCTCGTCGCTTCGGCTCGGCTCATGACGGCTGGAGACGGTATGACGCTTCATCCGCGGTCGTGATGGTTGCACAGATGAGCTCTTGTTGGTTGTTGGTTGCGTCGGCATTTGATAGGCGTAGAAAGTTGCTAGATAATACCATGGAAACTACAGTAGCACACAAGTCAAGGGAAAAAACAAGAGATGAGGATGACAGAGAACCTCTAATTCCTCTCAGTATTCTACCTTTCTTATGCCTAAATTTAGTTAATGGTAATAACAAAATTACTAACAAAGAAATAAGTTTTTCAAAATCATGTACTAAACTTTGAATGTTTTGATAATTACCATTAGGAGAGCATGAGCAAATGATGTCCTTTACTGCCAGCTTTCTGTCAAGACCAACCCTTGCACCATGGCATCTGACGAATCCGCCATCACGATCCAGTTCACCACTGTATCAAAGTTGTTTGAAGAGATCTATGCTGGTGGTACCCGAGATGCCCTTGTGGTGCAAAGTATGTTGCTATCTGTCTGATTTGTAGATATCTACCCAGGTAACTAACCAGCCATTCTCGTCGCAGATGTCTCCCAGCAAGACTACGCCGACATCGACAATGAGCGAGAACATCGGAGGCGCAAGTTCCGCCTCAAGCGATACTACTCTGAGCGCCAGATACTCATTGTGACCATTCCAACATTAAAGCACGAGCTCCTACACTTGCCCCTGTTCGGACACATTTACGCCGCTGTTGATAAGGCGGGAGTGGGATTCGAGTGGTTTCCAATGGGCGCCACGACGTGGCGAGGCCATCCAAATGGAGATGCAGGCGAGGGAGACTCAAGCGGTGGTCAAATAAGTCGCCCAAGTCCTTGTTGGCCGACACTCGTCATCGAAGCAGGACATTCTCAATCCCTGGAGAGCCTGAGAAGCGACATGAAGTGGTGGTTCAGCGCTTCGGATCATCAAGTCAATATTGTTCTCCTCGTCAAGTTGGACTTGAGCTCTGAGGACATCATCATCGAAACTTGGCAAGCTGCACAGGGCGATACAGCAAGACTCGAGCCCAGCCGTTCTCAGGTCATCACCATCAGCCGAGGGCCCAACGCGGACACGGACGACAGTGTGTCCGGAGGACCATTACGACTAGATTTTGCGCTCCTCTTCCTCAGAGCGCCACGGCAAGGAGAGGGTGATATAGTGCTGCCCGCTGGTGTACTTCAGCGGCTGGCTGACACAGTCAGGAGAGTACGGAGTAGGCCCTAGAGGCTATCTAACCCCTTTTAAAAATAATACTCTAATAGAATTAACACTTTAGATAATTTTATATATTATTTTACTCTCCTTATTATACCTCAGTAGCAACCCTTAGAGGAAGGTAATAAACTAAGGCCTGCGTGCTGGTGTGGTGTGTCTTGATTATTTCTTGACCTGCGGGGAAGATGAGATGCAGCCATGGTTACGCACGTGATGGATGGGCTTTCGATCGGCATTGAAGGTTGCTTGATAATCCTACCGAAGCGAAGCTGTCCTCCTCGATAGCTTTGCGACCAAGGTACGTCATCATGGTCCGCCAACACCTCTCAAGGAGCCGGGCGAACCGTGGGGAGATTCAAAGTGAAGGGGGCGCCATATCGCGGGGGTTTGATTACTCCGCCTGCGATTGAGCGTCAAGAGATTGCCGTTTCAGAGACAGATAGACTGGTCTGGGCCAACTTCTACTCGTGGGCGCTTGTGCTTGAGCAAATCCTCTTACGTACCGGCCTAGTGATACGCCCGTCCTAGCACCTTGAGCCTCACCTCGGATGCATCCCTCCACGTGCCGACTTTGGCTGGCTCTGCTTTGACACCTCCCGCCCTGCATTGAAATCGTCCGTGTGACCTTGACATGATGGCATCAGCACAACTGACAGCTGCATGTCTCGGTCTTTCTGCAAGTTTAACAGGATTCTATGCACGTCGTATCGAAACTCTGATGTCTAGAGTCCCTCATCCGACAGACCTAACGTGTTTTCCGCCTAGCTCCAAGCCTCCAAACCATTGTTCCCCTGATATCATTCCCTTCGTGTCCTCGTAACTCTATTAGACAATCAACATCCTCCAACCCGATATGTTAATATCCATCACCGTCAAAGTCCAAATCAGGTGCATGTCTCGACAAATGCCGACGTAGCCAACAGCGAACCAACCATTGCAGGCTGTCCCTAGGACGCCACAGTGACAGGCTTGGCCGCCGGCGCTGCGGGCTTCTCGGCGCCGTCAACCTCCATGGCGTCGTCACCCTGTCCCTCACCCTCACCTTCACCCTCGGCCTCCTCCTCTTCGAGCTCATCCTCGCTCTCGCCCTCGATGTCGACACTGCCGTCTTCAGACATCTCGTCCTCTTCCTGGGCGGTCTCTGTCTCATTCTCCACACCAGCCATCTCGGAGTCCTCTCCGTTCTTGGCCTTGGCCGCAGCCTCAGCCTCGGCGGCCTCCTCTGCGGCCTCCTCTGCACCGTATTCGTCGCCATCAGCGACAAGATCGGCCTCAGGTTGCTCGGGAGGGAACTCGGCAGGAGCAGAAGCCTCGGAATCCCTGGTCATGTTAGTTTCGGGCATTTTTGATGGACAACTTATTCGACTAACCACTTGATGGCAAAGCGAGTCACTCGGGGCTTCTCTGCCAAAACGTTTCGCTTCACTCGCTCGATGATGGGCTTGGCTGGGGGTTCCGCGTTGAGCTCCTCCGAGTCGTATTCATTGTTGACGTAGTAGCCAACTCGAACAAATTCTCGTCCATCGTAGGCGCAGGTCAGGAGGATGACGGTAACGCCAAGGATGTCGGTCTCGGGGATGCGTGAGGTGTTGGGGGCGTCGGCCTCGAAGATGAACTTGTTAACGCCGACGGGGATGGGGCCGACGAGGAGGGAGTCGAGTTCTTGGTCCCATTGATCGCTGCGGGGCGTTAGAAAGAAGCGGTGTGATGAGAACAAAGAAGCTTTAGCTTACGAGGTGGCAGATCCAACGTAGGTGAGCTTCCACTCGAGATCTGTTCTGAATTAGCGACGCGGATTTTGCACAAGGTAGAGGTCAAACGAACCCTTCTCGAGCTGTTCGAGGCACTCGAAAGTGATCTCAAACTCGTACTTGTCGGTGAACTTGGCAGGGTTGTTGTTCACCTTGACGCCCAGGAGCGACACGACAGACATGTTGGCTAGTGATGAGGAGAGACTGATGGGTGTTTGCGATGGGTGGCAAAGCGAAGTCGAAGAATGCGCAATGCGAGAGGCAACGGAAGGCTGTCGAGGACGGTGATGGTGTATGAGAGAGTCTACTCTTGATAAAGCGTATGACAAGAAGCGCAGCAAAAAATAGATGGAGAAAAAGGGGGGAGATAGTGTGGATAGTGTTGCACGATATAGAGCGGCGAGCTAGTGGTTTGGTTTGAAAGAGCAAAGAAAACAAGAGCGGATCGAAAGTGGTTGCGATGGGCGATGGGTGGTCGAGGAAAAAGCCAGGGCAGGCAAGGCAAGAACAATGGGCATGGGCATGGGCGGACGCGTTTTCGGGTCGCACCCCGCGTAGAGGGGTTGCATGGACCATAGACGCGAACCTACCTAACCAGACTGGAAGCATCAAGGGAAATTACGAGTCAGCTGAGATGTCATGTGATGCCTTCTATTGCGACTGTTTGCGCTCTTGGTCCTCAGGCCCCACATGCAGAGCTGCCTGCGTGCGGCTCTGTCACCGCCCAGAACCCACTAGGCCGCTTTCGGTTTCTGCCGTCTCAACTTGCTCAAGGCTCTTCGTTCTTTGTTGAAGCTTTTGGACATTGCAGGCTCTCCTCAAACATCTGCGCTCTAGCCTGAGCCACGACACGACTTTCGACCGTCTTTGCTTACTATACGTGGCGCTTATTCTGCCGCTTTTAGGTTTTTCTCTCCTTATCGCCGAGTCTAGCTTTTGCTCAATCGGGGCCAGTTGGCTCGTCTCTGAGCTTGTCCGTGTTCGCGACAAGTCTCACCACATCTTCGACCACCGCATCAGGGGCCTTACTCCCTTCAATCGGTTCCGTCGCGCTTCTACGATCGACGCAAACGCGATCCCTCTACCGAAACACGTACATCCAGTTTTTGCCTTTTCGTCGCCGACTGCCAGATCGCGAGTAAGAGCCCTTCACGCTTAGCCCCTGTGGCCTTGGAGCAGCGCCCTGCCCATCGACGACGCGCTCGTAGCCGGCGTCCGAGTCGCGACCCCGATCTTTCCATCCGGTGCTATTCTTGAACCTTACAATATGGCTGCCGAAGGTGCTTCATGGGGCGGAGAGGATGTTGGGGCTCCCCAGGGTGATCAAGTTCAGCATAGCGAGGAACAAGTTGATAACTTTGCTCAAGACTCCCTTGTCTCTGGTGATGCAGCGGATAATGGTACAGAAGATGGAGGAGAATATGATCCAGAGTCGGTCACGATTGGCACTCCCGTCCAGGTCCCTGAAAAAGCTGCTTCCGCCACGGCTCAACGTCAGCCTTCCAAGCCAAAGATGTCCGGTGGTTTCATAGTGGAGGCATCTGACGATGACGAGGATGAGGAACCAGCTTCTGATGCTCCCAAGGTGGAATCTGTTCCACCTCAAAACCAGCCGGAGCCTTCTACTGCGTCTCACCAAACCAATATCCCAGCCCCTGCCGCCGTTCCTTCTCCTGCTGCCTCATCCAATGTGACTCCAGCCTTTGGTGGTCTCGATCCAGTTGCCCTGCTCGAAGCTCGTGTCAAGCAGGATCCCCGTGGAGATATGGATGCGTGGCTTAATCTGATTGCCGACCACAGACGCTCCAGCAGACTGGACCAGGCTCGAACTACTTACAACCGATTTCTAGAAATCTTCCCGCAAGCTGTAAGTTGACAATCCAGACTCTATACGGCGCAGCAGCTGACCCTTTTGAAGGCTGATATCTGGGTCGAATGGATCGAGATGGAGCTTGGACTCGATAACTTTGTCGACGCTGAGCAGCTCTTTGGAAGATGCCTCATGACTGTCCCCAACGTCAAGCTGTGGACCGTCTACCTCAACTACATCCGTCGGCGCAACGACCTAAACAACGATGCATCTGGGCAGGCTCGAAGGACCATCACACAATCCTACGAGTTTGTTATCGACAACATCGGTGTGGACCGGGATTCGGGCAACATCTGGCAGGATTACGTCCAGTTTGTCAAGAACGGCCCAGGCCAGATTGGTGGCACAGGATGGCAGGATCAGCAAAAGATGGACCAGCTGCGCAAGGTCTATCAGCGCGCTATTTCAGTGCCCATGCTCACTGTCAACAACCTGTGGAAGGAGTATGACCAGTTTGAGATGGGACTGAACAAGATGACTGTAAGTCTCATTTGATCTGCTTGATGAATGTACTAACCTTGGCCGATAGGGTCGCAAGTTCATCCAAGAACGATCACCGGGATACATGTCAGCCAAGAGTGCTAACATCGCGCTCGACAACATTACACGACACCTCAAGCGCACAAACCTTCCAAGGCTTCCTCCTGCTCCTGGTTTCGACGGCGACCAGGAGTTCCGGGATCAAATCGAGATGTGGAAGAAGTGGATTGCTTGGGAAAAGGAGGATCCGCTGGTGCTCAAGGTTGACGAGCCCAAGGTCTTCAACCAGAGGGTTCTCTACTGCTACAAGCAAGCATTGATGGCAACGCGATTCTGGCCGGAGATTTGGGTGGACGCTGCGGAGTGGTGCTTCCAGAACAATGTGCGCGAGAACGACAAGGAGATGGGCACCGAACTGCTTCTGGAGGGCATTCGGGCGAACCCAGAGAGTGTTTTGCTTGCTCTGAAGCATGCTGACCACATCGAAGCCAACTACCCAGCCAAGGAGGGCGACAAGTCGGAATATGCCAAGGCAGTCCGCAAGCCCTACGACGATGTGCTCGAGACCTTGTATGAGATGGGAGACAAGGTCAAGGAGCGAGAGAAGATGGAGGTGACGGCCTTGAAACAGGCAGCGGCGCAAGATCCCGTCCAGGCATCGATCGAGCAGAACGACGCCGACGATGATGATGACGACAAGCCTAAGAGGTCCCCAATGGAGGAAAGGATCCTCGCCATTCAGAAATCATACTCGAGCGAGACGCTGCTATTGTCGCGCACCATCTCGTACGTCTGGATTGCCCTTGCTCGAGCTATGCGCCGTATTCAAGGCAAAGGTAACCAGTCAGAGGGTGGTCTGCGTAAGGTCTTTACGGACGCGCGCCAAAAGGGACGACTTACGAGCGATGTGTATGTTGCAGTCGCACTGCTCGAGTCAGTTGTCTACAAGGACCCCGTGGGCGCCAAGATCTTTGAGCGCGGTGCTCGCTTGTTCCCCAACGATGAGATGTTCATGATAGAGTACTTGAAGTATCTCCATTCCAAGGACGACACAACTAGTAGGTGGTACATACCCAGCGACCAAGACTAAGACTGACCGTATGACAGATGCCCGGGTCGTATTCGAGACTTGTGTCAACAGGCTTATTTCCAAGCCCGAGACCTTGGCCAAGGCCAAACCCCTGTACGCCTACTTCCACAAGTACGAATCGCAGTACGGAGAGCTATCACAGATCTCCAAGCTGGAGGACCGGATGGCAGAGCTCTTCCCAGAAGACCCCAAGCTCAACTACTTTGTTTCTCGCTTTTCTTCTGACAAGTTTGATCCAATCTCGACCCCTCTCATCATCTCAAAGGCAGTGCAGATGCGGCCCAAGCAGGCCGTGCCCGTGGTTGAACAGCCTATCTCGCTCCGAAACAGCCCACTTCCGGCCAGACAGGAGCAGAGCCCCCGACCACAATACGTACGGGCCACTGCATCACCGAAGCGACCTCTGGGTATCGATGACGAGGAGTTGAACCCCCCCAAACGACTTGCTCGGGGAGTGTCACCCCTTAAGGGTGCGGCTGGCCGTCGGCTCGACCAACAACGTCGAAACCAGGCATCGGCACTCCACAGAGACATCACTTTCCTTCTCAACATTCTCCCACCGGCCCAGAGCTTTGACATGCAGCGCCTCAACCCCACAGCGTTGGTCAACATTCTCCGGGACACCAGCCTGCCTGACGCTGCCACGTTGAAGGCGACGGGAGGTGGCCAACAGCGCTACAACAACCCGTCTCACGCGCGGCAGTCTTCCGGTGAGTACGGCAACCGGCCGCTGAGCCCCTACGGGCGAGTGTCGTCGGCAGCTGGCGGCTACCGGAACTCTCCCTTGCGGCCGGAGAGCGGTGGCGGCTACCAGGCCAATCCCTATCCTCCACCCGAAGCGGGTGGTGCGTCGTCGGCTTGGCAGCAGGCGCCCAGTGGATACGGCGCGCCGCCACCAGGACAGTACGGGTACCGATATTGAGGTCGACGGAGGCCGGATCGTGATGCGCAAACATGATGCCACTAATATTACTGTTGAGTATTTGCCTGGGGTTGCAAAATGGGACTTGGATGACGTTGGAGGATCGGGTCGGTTTGTCTTTTGCCTCGCATGGGTTCGGCGTTCGGAAGGGGGATCGACGACATGCCCAAGCGGTGGCTGTCACGGAGGATATTGCTTGCCAAGATGAAGATGTGTGCAAAGACGGCGAGAAGATGACGGGTTAGGCTGGGATGCGTTTCATTCATAGCTTTACCAATCACATAGGATGGTATCAATATAACTCGTTGGATTAGGTATCGAGCGGTTTGTTGCGTGTGAGTGTGATGTCTGGTTTCCTTTGATTGCCCAAGTGCTGTATCTGTGCCGTCTTCCCGTTTGATGGCCAGATCATTATTGCGTGCCATTTATCCGTGTTGCAAACGATGTTGCCGCTGTCTCGGTTGGAGCTTGATACCATGACGGATCGCCACAGCTCGAGATTGATTGGTCACACAACACGCTTGCCACGCACATGGCCGCGGCTTTCCTCTGCAACCACATATATTTGTTTTCTATTGCCGGACGTATAGCAGTGTTACTTGATTTACAACAATTGCATCCGTTTGACTTGCCAGGCCCCCAAACCACGTGTGGCTGGCCCAACATCAAGTGACAGCGTGATGTCCCCCCTACTGTAACTCGCAAAATTTGGGACAATAGACCAAGCTGGAACCAAATTAAAACCATACGCACCATAATTGGAAATCAATTATGCTCTGTGCAGAGTTTTTAATCAATCTGTTTGGTAGATAAGACGCAATCAACCGTGACCTGTCTACGTGGAGCGCCACACCGCGCGGTGCATCTGGTCAACAGTGTCCGCTCCTTCCCTCGCTGGAGGCATTGAATTCCCCCTCCTTTCCGTGCGTTCGTTGCCCTTGGTTGCGGGGTGTTTTTCTGCCTGAGAGAATAGGTTCAATCGCGGTCGGTTTACAGCGCTTGCCCAACAGGGTTTTCTCTCCTCTTCTTCACCCCTCCACCGCACCTCCTCCTCCTCACCCTCTCCTCTCAACCTCGGAGGAGCTGCAGATCCCGCTCGTCATCCTAAGGATCTTCATCTCTCTCGTTCCCTCTCGCTCAAGCTCGAGTGCAACCGTGAGTCACAGTCCCCCCTCTCCCTCTCTATATATTCCATCTCTCCCCGCCCTCTTCTCTGCCTTTCCTTCTTCCTCCTTCACCCTCACACACACCTCTTCTCTTCGATTGGGCCCTCAGTCAAGCACCTCCAACACTCGTGCGAGCTTCTGCAAGCACAGCTTCCTTCCTCTCATACATCTTCTGTTTCTCCCGCCGGTTGCTGTGATCCTCACATCAGCTAGAACAAACTCTCGCTCCACGACCGCGATCTGCGCAAGCAAGGCATCCCACCTTTCTCGTTGCCGGTAAGCTCCTGTTCTTTGGCTTGTAGCCTTCGCTTGGCCGAGGGCTATAAATCTTGCCTCCCTCCCCCTCTTCCCTCTTCCTCCTCCTCTCTTCCTCCACCAGACTTCGATCAACCACTCTTCCACCCAGCACTACCATTACCTACCATCACTCATCTCCTTGATCTCAGTCGCTTACTTTTTCAGACTCAGTCGCCATCATGTCCGACAGAGGACGTTCCCCTGGCCCCTCCGGGTCGGGTGGCTCTTCTGGGTCTGGGAGACGACCCTCTCAGTCTCCTGGTGGCTCAACCGCCCGCTCTTCTTCCCGTGGCCCTGCAGCTGGATGGGCCCAGGGTCCAGGTTTCGACCCTGCCAAGCCTCAGCAGCAACAGGATCAGGGAAACACACGCATGGAATTGCCGCCTGATGCATACGTGTCCGAGACCAAGAAGGACTTGTTCACGCTGCGAAACGGCAAGTTCAACACCGAAGGCAAGCCCGAACAGATCGAGGTCAACCAGTACCGGATGACCAAGTTTGACTTCAGCAAGAAGATCCATCAGTACGATGTGAGTACCAATCGTTCCATGCCCACTTCTTGCTCATTACTGACAATGACTTCAGGTCTTCATCTCGCCCAACCCTGACAAGCTCGGCCCAGTCATGAAGAAGATTTGGGCCCACGAGGTCACCAAGCGACAGCTTCGCCCCTTCAAGGGCGACAAGTGGCTCTTCGATGGAAAGAAGCTTGCTTGGGGTCCTGCACTTGTTGAGCGTGGAGAACTCCGGTTCACTGTCGATCTCGACGAGGGCAAAGCCAAGGCCCGCGACGGAGGCAAGTTCCATGTCACGATTCGCAAGACGACCGAAATCCAGGTCGCCGCTCTTCAGGGCTACCTCGAGCACAAGATGTCCTTCAACAACAGTGTCCAAGAAGCACTGAACTTCCTGGATCACCTTGTTCGACAATTCCCGTCTCAGAACCTGCTCGCCATCAAGCGCAACTTTTACGATCCGGCGAGCAAGCAAGTCACGCCCCTTCTCGATGGTACCGTCGTCGAGGTCCACAAGGGAACTTACGCCTCGGTTCGAATGAGCCACAACCTCGCGCAGAGAGGTGTCGGACTCGGTTACAACATCGATGTCGCCAACACTTGCTTCTGGATTGGAAACCAGACGGTCGACAAGTTGATGTGCCACTTCTTGGCCACCTTGGACCGAAAGTTCCAGGGACACACTCCTGCCTCCCTCTGGGAAGTGCTGAAGCCCGTCCGAGACAAGACTGGCCGTTGGGCTTCTTCGGATGCTTTTAAGCAGCTTCGAAAGCTGCGCCGGCTCAAGTTCAAGGTCAAGCACCGAGATCGCCCCAATGTCGACAAGGTCTACACCATCATGGACTTCAGCTTCAACGAGAAGTATGGCGAGCATGGTTGCACGGCGAAGACGTACACTTTCGAGTGCGACGGCAAAGAGGTGTCCGTTTTGGACTACTACCGCAAGAAGTACAACGTCAACCTCAGACTGGCCAACCTCCCACTCATCGATGCTGGCAAGGGAGGAATGATCCCTGTTGAGCTCGCTATCGTCGAGCCAATGCAGCGCTACCCCTTCAAGCTGAACCCTGATCAAACCACGGCCATGATCAAGATCGCTGTCACCCGTCCTCCCATCCGCAAGAGAGACATCCAGCAGGGCGCAGCTTCGCTCCGCATCGGTGAAGACCCCTTCTTGAAGGAGTATGGCGTCTCGTTTGAACCTCAGTTCTCCAGAACCGAAGCTCGAATTCTCCCTCCCCCGACTGTCAAGTTTGGCACTGGCACGGCCGAGCCCAAGTTTGCCGGTCGTTGGGACCTTCGTGGAAAGAAGTTCTGGAAGCAGAACGCCGCACCCTTGATGAACTGGGGTTTCATTGCTCTCGAACAGCCTGTTACTCTCCCCGTGCTGTCGCAGTTCGCTAACACTTTCAAGAGCACTTTCATCGGCCACGGAGGCAAGGTGCTTAGCGACGCTATCATGCTCAACACTCCAGGAAACCTGCGCTTCGACGCTGCAGCTGCGGTTCAGTGGGCTCATGAGGAGATCACAAAGAAGAAGGGCTACACGCAGCTTTTGTTTGTTGTTGTGTCCAAGAAGAACAGCGGAACCTACGAGCGCCTCAAGAAGTCTGCCGACTGCAGATTCGGCATCCTCACTCAGGTGGTTCTGGGCAGTCATGTCCAAAAGAACAATGGCCAGTATCACTCCAATGTGTGCATGAAGGTCAACGCCAAGCTGGGCGGCGCGACTGCCTGCACTCCTCCCCTTTGGAAGACTCCTACCTTCTTCCCCGAGAACCGCCCAACCATCATGATTGGTGTGGATGTCTCTCACACTGCCCCTGGCGGCACATCTCCCTCTACAGCTGCCATGACCATGTCTGTCGACAAAGATGCCACACGTTACGCTGCACTTGTCGAGACCAACGGCTACCGTGTCGAGATGCTGACGCCCGGCAACATGCGAATGATGTTTGGGTCCCTTCTCGAGCAGTGGAAGGTCAACCACCCCGGAAAGCTCCCCGCGCATGTCATGTACTTCAGAGATGGAGTTGGCGAGGGTCAGTTCGCCTACGTGATTGATCAGGAGATCGCAGAGATCAAGAACTTTCTCCGTGAGAAGTTGCCTGCCAAGGCCCCTCTGCCCAAGTTCACGGTCATCGTCGCTACTAAGCGACATCACATTCGGTTCTTCCCCCAGAAGGGCGACAGGAACGGCAATCCTCTTCCCGGTACCTTGGTCGAGAAGGAGGTTACTCACCCGTTCATGTTTGACTTCTACCTGAGCTCGCATGTCGCCATTCAAGGCACAGCTCGGCCTGTTCACTACCATGTGATTCTTGACGAGATGGGCATGCCCATCAACGACCTTCAGAAGATGATTTACCAACAGTGCTACTCATACGCTCGCTCGACTACTCCGGTTTCCCTACACCCGGCTGTCTACTATGCCCATCTCGCTAGTGCTCGAGCTCGGGCACATGAGAACATCGCCACCAGTGAGGGTTTCCGAGCTGGTCCCAAGGGCCACGAGATGATTCGCGAGAAGGTTGCCCGCGGTATTTCTCTGGGCGGACCTGACCGAGGTGCTGATGCGCCCCCATTGCTGCCTCTTGGTGGCAGAGTTGGAGAGAATGCCATTGATGGTGAGCAGCGACAGCGCGCCTTCTTCCGCAGCACCATGTGGTACATCTGATGGATGTAATCGACTCGGCTAGGTGGCACAGATTCGCGACGGACAGCGTAGGTGATGTGGCGGGAAGGTGATGCTTGTGATGGATAGCACAAGCTGAAGAGGAGCGATCGCTAGGGCGGAGGGTAGGGCATGGACTGCATGCGAGCGATCTGATCACTGGCGCATTATGCGTGAAGAGGTCAACAAACTAAAAGGGGCGACCGGTTTGGTGGAAGAGTGGCGGTGGAGGCTGTTTTCATGTTTTCTAAAATAGTTCTGGATCAATATCAGTGATTTGACCCGGCACATGAGGTTGTCTCTGTTCTGCTTTAAAGTGAAGTGAATGTAATAATGTCGTGATGAAGGTTGGGAGGATGGAAGCGGAGAGGGATTGGATTGGATTGGGGCAATATATGGCTCAGCTATGATGGGCGGCTTGTCACGGTTCAGAGTGATTGGATGAACTGTTCGCGTTGCTACGTGTCTTGGGTAGTACCTAAGGTATAAGTTTTGGGGTAAGTAATGGATATGTACATACGTATGAGGTTGGGGGATTATGCAGAGTAATCTGTTAATGCCTCGCCTCGCCTCGCCTCCTAAAGCAGGCCTCGATTTCTGTGGGTAATGAAAAACACTAGAATCGCCCACCCACAATGCAATGAATGTAATCAGTACCCAGCTTTTGATGGAAATATGCGTCCCACCATCTTACAAAGGACCAAATCATGGTCCAGAGCTGTAATTCTCCAATTTCTCTCTATGAAGTGGTACAGATATCTCTACCAACCCGTCCGTCGGTACCAGCTTCGTTAGTCTCCCCCTAACCAAGTTATGCAACTGTGACACCATCCACACAGTGTCCATCCAAAGGACTCAACGCGTCCAGTACCCTTCGATAGCGAAGCGGCAGGCAAGGGGAGGGTGTGAAGAAGTTCAGGAATGGGGGGGTGCTGGTGGTGGGTGGAGTTTTGATGCATCACAAGTCACACACACACGACTGCACGATCCGATCCTGGAGAAGGTGGGCACGGCGTCGACCCTGAAAGGAAGCACAAGAAACAGATTTCTGTACGCCCCCCTGCTTGGCTCTCCCGTGGGGGTCCAAAGGGGAGGGAGGGGGTGCGGACACATCCTGGGCGGGCACTAAGGGGGATGGGACGGGACGAGGCAGGGATTTAGTGTGAGGCTCTTTCGTCAGGCCCCATCGTGTGCAACTCTAGATCAACGACATGCCTTGGCTTGGAGGGACGACGTTTAGGAGGAGTGAGGTGGATGGATGGGTTGCTTTTCCCTGTCATGATGAGCTGTCATGTCATACTCTGGTGGACTTCCTTTATCTGAGCCATATAAACCTTCAAATGGGTAAAAGGACATGGAGAGGGTCAGCCCTGAGCTGGGGAAGAGTCAGAAAGACATGCTCAAGAGGGTTCGGCATGGGTTAGGGAAGGGCGAGAACGGCATTGCGAAGAGGATTGGTTAGATTTTGCTCAGCCTTCACCCATGGAATTGCTCAGTCATGAGGTGTCTTCATGGCGACAGCTGATTGGCCAGTCATATATTGCTTTTTCTTCACCAAGGACATATAGGGTAAACAGGTTAGAGTTTGCACCCCATGCACGTAGTCATAAAACATGAGATACCAAATCAACCCTATCTAACTTCTTACGCAGAATAGTCCCTAAATATCATAAATAAAATATGAGAAAAATACTAGGGGTAACTAAATAGAACATCCAAAGATTTTTGTCATTATTTATTATTTTCATCTCTCATTTAGCTCATAGTTAGACCATAAAGTAAAGACTCTTTATTGGCTTAATGAAGCGCAGCCGTCCTGGTGTCTCAAGTTTTTCGTTACGACCGCGTGCGATGCAAAGCATGCGCCAGCTCTAATACACGTACACAAAGTTGGGGTTCTCCTTATCTGTTAGGTCATTGAACGCGGTCGCGTTCAGCTCATCAGTCGTGCCGTCACCCGCCACCCGGAGGGCCTCACGTTGCCTCTCCTTGCGCTTGTTCTCCCACATGAACGAATAGCGGAAGACGAAAAAGAGGGCGAGTTCAATGCAGTTGGAGACGAGAAGCGAGCCAATGCCTAGGTGGTAAGAGGGAGCTTGCTCGGAGCGGTAGAAAAAGGGGCTGGCAATGTTGCCGATGCAGGCGCCGAACCAGATCATACCCGACACGATCATCTTTTTCGACTGCCCGCCCGTGTTGGAGGTGATAAGAGAGAGGCAGATGACGAACGAGGCCTGGTAGGAGCCAGTGAGGTAACTGACAGAGTCGTCAGCGCGGTTTCGGGTGGAATGAGGAACTCAATTGGTACTCACAAGCAGATCAAGCGACCGACGTAGGCATCGGTAGGAGCAAGGAGGAAGCCGAGCGCCCCAGCGATGGTGGGGAGCATAAAGATGGCGCAGACAAGTGTCCGACTATTGGGCGGCATGTATCTATTAGCCAGCGCGCCGAGGCCGATCCAAATGATGACGAACACGCCCTGAGGGATGCCCAGGAGGGCAGTATGGAGCGTGTCAAAGCCAAGACCCCTGATGACGAGCGTCGAGAAGTTGGAGATGCCGCCGCTGGGGATGTTGGACACGAATCCAAGGAGAGTGAAGAGCCATGTCTTGTAGTCGAGGTAAGCCTCCTTGACCTGGCCCCAATTGATCTTGCGCTGTTCGATACCCGTCTGATTGCGACGGATACGTGCAATCATGATAAGTTTCTCATCGTGACTAAAACCCCAGATGGTCCTGGGGGAATTTGGTAGCATAAACAGCAGGGTGATGGCCCAGGCTGCGCAAAAGGCGCCGACCACGAGGAACTCGTAGCGCCAGGACTGAAGAGCTCCCTTGATGTTGCCGATACCATATCCTATTGAGGCTCAAGTTAACATTGTTGAACAGCAAGACAAGAGGCAAATACTGACCGATCAAGCCTCCACCCGCAACACCGACACCATTAAAGGCATACCAAGCTGCGATGCGGCTCGGCTGCTCAGCACGGGTATAGTACATCGATGTGATGAGCATGAAAGCCGGGTCGGCAATGGCCTCAAAGGCTCCCGACAGGACGCGAAGAGCGAGGAGGCCACCGAAGTTGTGCGCCGCGGCCTGAGCCATGAGGAGAGCCCCCCACATGAAGATGTTGAAGGCGAGGTAGTATGCTGGTGGACTGCGCTGCATGAGGAGGTTGGACGGGATGGCCCAGAGCAGCCAACCGAAGTAGAAGCTACTTGAGAGCCACGAGTACTCATCACCTTGAAGGTTGAGGTCCTCCTTGAGACCGAAGATGGCGGCGTATGAGCTATACAAGGCTGGTCAGCCATGGACAGGCGCGTACGACTCAAAGAACTTACAGAGTGGTCTTATCCACGTAGTAAAAGAAGTAGCAGATGCCTAGTAGAGGAATTATCCTCATATCAATCTTCCTCAGGACCCTCTTCTCCTTCTCCGGATCGATGTCGTCGTCGGTAGGGTACTGGGCAAGCGCCTCGACGTACATCGCGTGCTGTTGCTTGTCAAGATACCCGGGCTTCGCTACAGAACTCTCGTTGATCTCTCCGACACCCTCTTCGACTTCATGGTGGCCGATGCCGTTGCTTGAAGGTTGCTTATGGGGCTTGGTCGCCGGCGGGGCGGCATCGGCGTCGGTGCCGGCCATGGTGGAGTGCAGAATAAAAGGGACTCGATATATAAGTCCTCTAGTCTTATAAAATCGGCCAGATCTGCCAGATTCTGCGAGAAACTGGCCAGAGAATGGCAGAAGAAGATGAGCGATCGCGGCTTTATAGGTACCCTAGGAGGAGTAGATCTGCTCGCCGATAACGACGCAAGCTAGGCCCTAGAATGGGTCGAGGAAGGGATTTGGTGGAGCATCTCCACACACAACCCAACTCCCCTAGAGGATAGAAACGAACGACTCCCGCACAAGCATGGGGAGTGAACCGCTGTTGGAGTCGTGATGCTTTCATGGTGGGGTTTGCGGGGCTTCATTAAGCAGCCCGCCCGACTGAGCAATTTCGCTGATGAATCGAGGGCGGCTCCGAGTTCAAAACGACAATCATTAGCTAATTGAATACAACAAAAAAGGCGGTGTCTGACCTGGGAGCTGAACCTTCCAGGCGCCGATATCGCTCCTAGGCCCTGTCCTTATCGTGGCCCGTGTCCATCCTGCGAAGCTGGAGCACGACCTCGTCATGATGATCCTTTCCGTGGATCCCAAGGCCGACAATCATGAGTTTCCCGGTCGGCATTTGATCAAGCCCCGAGCGATTCAATCACGGCAATAACTGCTGGGTCCGGAGATCTGCTTGGCGAATCGCTTGGCCATGCCGTACTCCATTGAGGCGATCGCATCTAAGCGACGCAGATGCCGAGAAATTCCCTCAAATCAGGGGTATTAGCGACGCCGTTATTTCCCACCAATCCGATATTATAGTTGGGAACTTGGTACATACCAATGCGCCATGTCGATCTGGGGAAGCTTGTTGACGATCTGGAGATGGTTGGGGGTTCCAGATTGGGGGTGGGTTCTAGCTCAACGCTAATTGCTGCTTCTAAAGTGAAAACAACGGGCCAAGACGCGGAAGACCTAGACTTGGAGGTGATGTAATGTGTATAAAAGTTAGAAGGATCGTCATGAGAGTGGCATCGAGGAACTAAACCGTAGCGAAGCGTAAACGCCGATGGGATCAGTGAGGGATGAAGTGAGGGATAAAACAAGGCAATTGAACCCACTTACAGACAGGCCACGGAGAGATAACATGAATTTCCTGTCAAAACGCACCAGAGGCTATGCCTAAAGGGCAACGAAATGGAGGGCGACCTGGTTGCATCTGTCTTTGAGTCTTGTTGATATCCACGCTTCTGCACCAGTAGAAGTTTAAGTCTCGCTGTTGGGTTAATAGTTCTCCTGTAGATGTGTCCGGTCTAATAGTGTTTGATTGAGGCAAAGTGAAAGGCGAGGGAAAGAAAACTGTTGGTTCATTGAGGCTATCAGGCGAGAAGGGAAGCAATATTGACGCGACAAAGCCCAGCCCGTCACTATCCAGCGGTACCAAAATCAAACTCGGGGGAGACGGGTAGCTATTTGCTTCCAAAGGCAAACCTCCACGAAGGTAAAAACCTGTGATTGTAACAAGCAGGGGCAGATATGTGTTATCAACGAATAGAATCATGATATGGGTCAAATGTAAATGTTAAAATGGCCTTGGTCGGCGTACAAAGAGAGTCTGGCGCTTGCTGGAGTGACAAATTCCGCCACGACTGTCAAGAATGTGAATAAAAGACAAGACTTTGGCGTAGGAGCGGCTTAAAAAAAGAACAAGAGTAAATTCAAGCATGAAAGAACCAATCAAGCAAAGAAATGACAGTCTTCTGCAACGAGCCGAAGCGGGCAGCCTTCCCTGGTCATATTGGACTAAAGGATCGACATCTCTGGAACTGACGGAGTCAATCCCGACAGCTCGAAACTTTTCTCTTTGACCTGCGTGCTGATGGCGAAGGAGCATGATTAGGGCGTCGGTAAGGCGTAGGTTTGTGGATTACTGTTGTGGACGACCGATTGACAGGAGTGCTGCTACCCGAATCATCCCTTTCTATGGAAGTCTCTGAAGATCCTTGGCTGGTATGAAAAGGGCGATGGAGCGTGTTGGCGAGTGGATACAGGTAACGAAGAGAGTTGATGGACCCTTAAACTCTGCACTCGGTCCCCTTTGAATCGCGCGGGCATTTGTATCGGGTGCCATTCAAACCTCTCCCTGGCCGAAGCGGGCATGAAACAGTTGACTGAATGATGCAAGGCGCTTTGCATGAGCTCAAGTGTACCAAAACTGGGCCCCAAGTCCGGCCAGATCAGCCCTGACATCTTCCATGTTTCGTCGGAGACGGACACAAAGAGACAACAGGTTGATTATGGTTTGGGTAACACGCCCGTCGCGAAGAACATAGGTGGAGAACGGATCATCGCGGGCGGGAGTATCCAGGTAGCGAGCCAATGTGTAAGGGAGCTCGATCGAAGAAAAGGAGGGTTGGCCGGCCTGGGCGTTACCGTCGTGGTCTCCGCTGCTGTAAACGGTACGGTTAGTCAGATGCCAGCATAGGAGAGATAGATTTGTGCTGGAAAGGGAATGGCCTCGCGATGAATGAATGCTGTGTCTGAATCGTACCTCGTCACTGATAGCCAAAGACTCTGCTGGTCTCTGCTATCCTGGAAACTCATTCTCAATATGTTAAATAAGCGTTTCTTGCTTAAAGAATCGTGCTGTGCCACGTGAAGAGCTGAGCCGTGTTCCGGACGGGGAGGAGCGTTCAACCTGTGCTTGAAGAATCTTGGTGAAGAGCAGTAACATCAAGACATCCATGGCCCAGATTCTCCGTTCCCCTTAAGTAGTCCGGAGAAGCTGCAAGAGCTCTCGACTTGCCGGTCGGTAGCCCTCCCCTCGCCGTCATCCTGGAGCCATGGAAAACTGACGATGTCTCACACTCCTCATCCTTCGTGGTATTTCAGAGACCACCATGCAAGGGAGACGAGACGGGAATTGGCTGGAGGGACGGCGTCGGCTCGTCCCTTAGGTTGCAGTAGCGTGCGGGCTTGGAAAGCGGGAAAGAGTCGGTCGTGCGTTGAGTCGTCGGCAGACTATGCGATTATGGTTAGTAGATGTCTTGGACAAGAAACAAGAGTCGAGAGACGAGGGGAATGGGAGGGTCAGGGCAGATAGAGATAGCTGACGCGAGCTTCAAGAAGTTCATGGCATAAAGCAGAAAGTGACAGATCACTGGATGGACTCGGTGGTCAGACGGACATGGCGTATGCCGGTCTGCAAGCCGCTTCACCGTGATAAGCTCAAACGAGGCGAGGGAAAGGGAGACAGACGTCCTCGTTGAGATGGATTGTTTTTCGATGCGTCTGAGTGCGATGGCCCTCGGCTTGGACTGATTGGCTGCGATGAGAGAAGGGCAGAGATGCAGGGGCTGATTCTGAGTCTTGTTGAGAAGATAATTGTGATTACGGTCGAGCTGGAGGCCGGGGGAAGGAAACCCCGGTAGAAGTGGATGTGACAACCTACCCCCTCTCCCGCCGGGCCGCTTTCCTCCCCGCCAGGAAGGCGCTGTAATTACCCCCCGCAATCACACAAAGGAGGGGGGGGGGGGGGGGATTCCCACAGCCTTGTCTTGCTTCCGCCCAGCTCGTCTGGTGTCTTTGGCTTGGCCAAGGGCGTTGTGCGACGTCAACATGGCTGGAGAGAGATGAGTGTTTCACTTCCCTCACCACATACCCGGTTGAGCCAGAAGATAGCCGGTGTCTTGTCTTGGATTAAACAGCGCATTTTACGCAACCGTCGTCAATTGCCCATTAGTGTTCTTGCCTGATGTGGCTCGTGGTGGTGTAGCACGGGAATAACTTGACGACTACCTAGCTGCAAGCGGCCAACTCTAACGAAAGCTATCTCGATCATTCTTTCCCGTTTTTACCGGCTTCGTATTACCGGAGCCCCGTGCTGTTGCGCCAGGATCCCCTTGCCCACTCTCTACGGGCATTGGAGTTGGCCGGGTCTTGCGTGCCCAAGGCTGCCCGGGAGCGAGGTTTTCAATTGTATTTATGCAAGCATGAGCAAAACCCATGCATCCATGTACGTACCTGCAGCCGGCTCAGCGGGGAAATACGACGCTTGGAGGCCACCAGGGAGATGTGCTCACCGCCATGGATCCTCGCCGGATGCGGCTGAGCCCAGCAGGAGCTGTACTCTGTCGCACAGTTTGTACACTTTACAGTAGGTACTTTACGCAAGTCATAGCCACTGCGCTGATGCTACTGTAGCCATCAACTGAGCCATTTACCATGAATTCCCCAAGTGCCCAGCATAAGAGCTTTGCGCTCAACACCAAGGGAGCCCGACGATGATGACGGAGCAAGCCATGTCTCTTTCTAATCATAATTTCTTTTTTCTCTCCGTTGTTTCCACACTGTGCCTACCTACCTTTCTTTGACGACTCACACCCCCAGGCCCCCCCACCACCACTACTGCGCCTTTCCTTTCTTTTTTTCCATTTCACTGCTTCCCCGTTGACATTGACAGCAGGAGGGGTCTATTTAGCATTCGTTACCTTATGGATCAATCCATGCTTGAGGCTGGGGGCTGGCATGCCACGTTTACAGTACGGGACCCATCCAACGGCGCCGCACGGATTAGATCGCCGTAGTGTTTCGTACGGGGAAATAATCATCCAGTTGACGACATGCCGTCTCGTCGCTTTGACGATGAGGTTTGTTACGATTTCCCTCAATATCTAGGCTTGGATTCGACAATCAGCACTATTGTGAGTTTCGAGTGTCAACATGTGTTGGCTTTGACGCTCTGCCTGGCGACAGTCCACCCATTTCGTGCTGCGCCGAGGCACACTACCTGTTGGACATTGCAACACTGATTGATGGTACGCCTATTTCACCTGGAAACTGGATTAAACTGCTTGAAATCGCCATGCGCATGGTGGTCTGAGCGACCAAAATGAGCTTGGCGCAGATCGCCGATGATGGAGCCCCTGCATCGGGTGTGTTGAGATGAAATCAGCTTGCCTACCTTACTTCGCATCCGCTGGGTGAGAGCGGCGGGATGAGAGACGATACTCTAGATGCGGTGCGACCGAGAAAATTTGCATCGCGTCTTGGCGTGGATCGCCTCTTTGCTTCCCAGTTTTTGAGTCCATCTGTTCTGCTCATCCAATATACGAATGCTCTACATCGAGGCCATCGGCGAAGCCAATCACTCTACTGCGCGAGGCACAGTTGGAGAGCCTGTTCAACGGCGGGCAAAATACGGTGAGCGCCTGTGAAAGCCTTACTTGCGTGCTCGCTCTGGCAGCTCGGTTCTCGAGTCATGAACTCCCGCCACACCACCGTCCCGCTCTCTCGTGAGGCTCTGCTTGAAGAAAGGACCAGATCTCATTGGGCGTGTTGGTCATGTTTGTCGTTACGATGGGAAGTTGGACCCTCGGTAGTGAGATGAGAGACAACAAGACTTGAGATGGATCAATGGGCTTGCTTTTATGGGTTAGGCGCCCACGACTCCAAAAGTATGACGCCTCACTCGTTCGATATCGCCTGAGGAAGCGCCTGCTAGCATTGTTGTCTCTCCCCAGAGACCAGAGAGAACTGTCTGCCCCTGGATCCAGCGTTGAGGTGAGGGCGAGGCGACAATGAGTGCCCTGAGCGACGTGCCTCGTAGTGCGCTGAGCAGAGAAAGGGGGCGTGTGCCGTCACGCCTCTCCTCCACGTCTCTCCGGCTCGGCTACAATTCACCAGCAGTGCGATTGATCACTGTTACTGATGCGGGAGGCCGTCCTGAAGCTAAATTAGTGGCCGACAGCGGGCAAAGGCCTCATGCTCGGGGCTGTTTGCGGCCTCAGTCCGTCGCCAGCGCAAGCGCGCTCCGCATCCCCGCTGGTGATCACCATTCACGGAGACGACACCGTATTCTTCGCCGAGTCTGTCGCTCCGGGTCGCTTTCAGGTAGTTTATCACCGTGATGGCCAAGCTGGCGATGATCTTGGGGTCGATATCTTCAGCTAGGGCGGTCGTTGGGCAGACCCTGCGCATGTTTCTTACTCATTTCTTGTCCAGGACGAAGATAAATTTGCTTCTTGAAGAATCTCAATCATCTTACCCGTCCTGTGGGAAAGGAGTTAGCTGATACATGGCCCCTGAAGAGATGACTGCTCTCTTCTCCACTGGAAACGGTCTGCTCAGCGTTGGCTGTTGACTCACCAGGATGAAACATGAGCGCGTCAATTTGAGCCCTCCGCCGCCAGTGAGCCTTACACTGGTTTCTGCACAATTAAAACCTCCGTCAGCCTCCCTGTAGGCATGTTGGTCGCGTCCTCTTGAAGTTGTTTGCGCAACACTGTCGAGACCACCCCCACTCGTTTTTCTCACGCCAGGCACTCTCGCCCACCACCGCCCCGAGGAGCTGGAATAACCATCACCTAGAGCACTGAAGCGGAGCTCCGGATCTTCATCCGCCTGCGCTACTGCGCAATTCCTGCACGATGTTCGTTTATCTTGCGGATAAGGTTGTTATTGATGGGTGCGATTCCTCCCCCTTTTCCAGGGCGCCATGTTGTTTCCTCAATTGATGAAAAATTTGCACAGGAGCCTACGTGTTGTTTTGGACCCTTCCTGACCTACGTATGCGAAGCCTGCCACGCGCTCTCCGCGCTGCTGAAGAACGGGAGCCAACGGTGGGAGGCCTGGAAGCTGAGCCTGGCGCCCCCCCACCCCCCTTCAACTCCGTCACGGCATCCATTTTAGTGGTATCCATCTGAGGTAGCACTCCCTAACAGGCGGAACTTCAAGCCGAAATGTCTGGGGCGAAACGGGCCTCGGAGGATGCTTGAGATGCTATGTAGTATCAATATCATCGTCAATGTGCAGGCCCAGTTCCCCTGGGCGGTGCCGATGCCAATCTTGAAGCCGAATGCAAAGAGAACTGCGCTTGGCCGGCACTTCTGGCAAGGCGTTGCTAAAGCCCAGGCCAAAGGGCGGGCGCGCCGCTGTGGCGCGACCTGGGCAAGGTAGGGCGAGCCTGACGGCGCCGCTAGCTTGGTCCCGAGGAAGAGGTAGTGAAGTTTTGAGAGAGAACTCGGTCTTCGTTTGTTTCACTTAAGCGCTACCGCATCAAGAGCCAGCCCGGAACGTGTTCCGATCAGTGTGATGAACAATGGGATCTCATCAATCGTCAAGTGAATGGCACGGGGCGATCCTGTCCTCATCATGGACATGGAATAGAAGCAAAGACAACTGCCCATGCATACCTTATTCGAGAATAATTAAGGCGATGTGTTTTGGACCATGGTTGGACGTCGAAGCTGTAATCCTGTCTCAATGAGGATCGGTCGAGATCTGAGGAGAGCGTGTGAGCATCGTCATCGTAAACAGCGCCCAGCGTGTGTCGTCTGCTGGTGTAGCCGATGGGACACAATCCCGGCAGCGGTGCCGGTGGCGGTTTCAAATCCCGTATGCAGGCAGATTGTGAGGAGAGAGAAGAGAATGCAATGGATCAACGTGCAGGGAGGCTTGGAAAGGACTGTCATCATTTGGGACTTGAATATCCCAACAGCTTTCGGGACCAGCAAGGCCCGAGCCGAGGGCGTGATAGAGACCTTGTTGGTGGGCGTGCCATGATACGAAGCTGAACTGTGCGTAGTATGGGCTGGTCGGCTGTGAATCCCGTCGGCACCTAGGTGTGTCTTTATTCACGATGGATCCTGGAGTATTCACGGTACCATCCGCGGCAGACGGTCTAATCTCACCACATCTTTACCCCAGATCCATGCTAAGTAAGGGATCTAGACAGAAGCACAGTCTGGTTCTGACCTATCAAAAGGGAGTTTCAAGGCGGAGTTTCCGCTTCAACCCTGGAACAGTTCCAAGCCCAACACACACATAGGTCTAACTCACGAATCACGGTGGCAGAAATCACCCACCGTCGGTCAAAAAAACATCGGAGGAGGGTATCTTGTGCAATTCCCTTCCATGTATCAGGGGACAACCTGACCTAATCAAACACAACAGCCGTATCACCCGATTACGCCGCGATTCTGAGACGCACTGAGGTTGGAACTGGGGGCCAAAGTGCAATGGGCAAAGACAAGGCTCTGAGACAATCAGATCATTGCCAGAAACAAATGGAAGATTCTGGCATTCTGCGGCATTGCGCCATCACTATTGGTTGACCTGACTCGTAGAGTTCTTTTGCCAAGCGCCACCACAAGCGCACACACACAGCCTGGCCGTCAAAGGAAACCGCCGAGTCCAGGATGATGAGGGCTGCTTTCTTATGGGCCGATGGATTGTTCCATAATGTGCCCATTCTTAACAGGAAGAAGGGAAATTGGTAGAGCAGGCTGGAAGGTTGTCCCGGGCTTCTGGGACCATCGGCGGCCCTGCTTCGGGATACGACCATGGGATATGGGCCAAACGCATCATGGGCCATTTTTGACGGTTAAAGCGCGTCAAGACATTAGAAAAGAGGCTTTATTTCTTCTATAGGTAATAGACAGTCACATTAGAGACTGATCAAAATAAACTCAATGTGCTAGGTACCGTGCTTATCTGAAAAAATCTTCTCACCAAACGATTGAGCAAGATCCTTGTGAGCAACTCGTAATAAAGGCAGTGTGAAATAGGCTACCCAATAGTAAATCTTTAATTAGTTACTCAAGAGGTATCGTGGTAAACAAAGGGTACAAGCTTCGTTAGGGACAGCCTGACAGGACCTCTAGACTTTGAGACCGCCATCTCCCACCATATCAACCAAATCAGCTCAGCTACTCTTCTAATACTCCTATATTCTACTTATTAGATACCCTCCTCTAACTGCAAGTTACTCGGCTTGGAGACGAGAACGATGGAAGTGCCAGAAGGGAGCTTCATGTTCCTTAGTTCCTTATCTTATCCTATCCTATCTTATCGCGATTCCCTATCTTGGAAATAGGTGATGCTGATTGGCCTATCAGAGCGGATGGAGTCCAGCCAATCAGCTACAACGACTTCGAATGAGAAGCTGAATGGTCCATGTTGGTAACTGAGAATCTACTGGGTTGGAGGGCGGATTGTTTAACATCGGGGGTATGGATAGGAGAGTGTATAAATGATAGGTAACCCAGATGTGTTGCTAGAACAGAAGGACGGGACCCAGGATGGCGACCATGTCGAGTGTTTTGTCAAGGCGACCCCCAACCCGCTTGCGAGCCGACACCCTTTGACACCCCATTACCCAATGGATAGGTTTGGATAAGGGTTATCCTTAGGGTGGGGTTAGGATTCGGGTTATGGTCTTGACTGTATACAAGGCGATGTCTGGCACGAAGGCCGGAGTAGGGAGAAAGGAATGTTGCATTACGTCTTTAAAGACAGAATTAACAGAATCAACTAAAGATAAGGGGTAAAGGAGCTTGGGATATTAAAGCAGGACCCGTCAGTTTCCGGGGAAGCTGAAGCGGGCACGAAGACATGCTTAGCAAAATGCGTTCGACCATCGTAAAATTTCCGACAGAGAACAGTAGAAGAGAGAATAGAAGGAGCAGAAAGCCCCTGTAGGGAAGAACCAAACAGTTTCATCAACCTATGCTTCTTTCACTCGATGGTGGAAACCTCAGCGAGCACCAGCCACAAGAATGAATGTTGAAGCAAGGATGAATATTATCTGGCCATGCACCACGGCGCCATCGACCAGCCCAAGCATTAGGAGCTAGGGCTGGTAGATATGACGGCCTGGAAGAGCCAATGTAGAATTTTCTCCAAAGAATTCGTCTTGAAGACCAAGCTGGGATCGGATGCTGCAGTTCCTATCGTTGATGTCTCCCGAAGAGACTGGACTTCGGTAGCCAACTTTTGGAGCCGCTGTAAGCGCGTTCGGTATTTTGTAGTTGCTCTTGGGATATTCGGTATGCCGTATGTTCGGCACGCTTGGGGGCCATCGTAGCTTCTGCTCAAGGGGTATCAAGTAAATTCAGGCGTATGTCCAGCTCGATAACATCTGAGCCTGACAAGATCCAAACCCAGAGCAAACGGGAACGCCGGTAACGCGAGATTACCACGAAACGATAGGTGCGAGAGGGGTCGGTGTATCGGAGGTTGAAGACCGAAAGAGGGTCTTCGTAGGCTCGAAGATAGCGGTCCATCGCATCGGCTGGTGAAGGTGTCGGCATGTTTGGTAGTTCGTAGCAGCTTCGAAGGGTACAGGTAGTTGTTAGTACGAGGTTCCTCTCTCACGTGAATACTTCAACGGGCTCTATGAGGCAAGACTCAAGGGCAGAAGACCCTAGATGAAGAAAGAGGACTCACCCTGGCATGAACACTTTCAAGGGGTTGTTGGGACTCCGTGTTGCTCAACGACGACCACACGGAGTATGGCCTAAAAAGGTCAACTTCGATGAACGCAACCAAGACTACCAGAGCTTGGAGGAACTAATAGACATGGAATGGACTCAGTCTTTTAATAGTCTATTGCTCCACCCACAAGGAAGAAGCATCCCATCTAGACATGACGATCGTTCCGTCTCTCGAACGCCATGTGGGCGAATAGGGCGAGTCTTGACAGCTTGACAGCTCATGGCGAGGTAAGGGGGTCCCAGGGAAGGACAAAAGCAAGAGAGTTGCAGTAGCTCGTCAGCGAGCGGCGGCACTAGACGGGAATTAGCAGGGAAGGGCCAACAACAGAGAGGTTACTTAGCTGGCCGATTCCTCGAATGTGTGGGAGAGAAGGAAAAAGAAAGGAAAGATTTGTGGAAAGAGACAACCGATAGGTATGAAGCAGGTTACAGAGGGAACGGGGAAAGAGAAAACAGCTGACTAGGCCTAATTCGACGCAAAGTCAAAAGAGTGTAGGTACTAAGTAGGGATAGTACTAAGCGCGGCAGCGGGCAGAATGGGGCCGGGCGGCAAGGTCTGGAGTGCACACATGGATGGGACATTTCTCGTGGCACCACAGGGATGTCCAATGCCGGCAATGATGGCTGGTAGGGGTACGTCGATTTGGTGGTTCTGGGTTGTGGTCCCAGGATCTGTTCATGCATGCAGGTGGATAGGATGTTGGCTCGGCTAGTGTTCATCGATTGAACTGGCCCCCGTGAGCTGCTTCTTCAGTTCATAGCGGAGACACGCCTCAAATCTGCGTCGGACTGAAGAGAGACTGATTCCTGAGGGTGGGAAAACGGTTAGAGGCGAGCAGAAGAGCCGCATGTGGAGCCTGATCAAGGGGGCATGTGGCAAAGACGCCTCGGGCGTTGCGTGTTGACATGGCGTTGCTGATGAATGGAGACAGGGCCAGTCACAGTGGGAAGCTGGCTCACCTGATGTCCCATGGAAGTGTTGTGAAACATGGAGATCGTCAGCGTCTATCCCGGAGGGGGAAGGGCTGCATTCCAGAGGCAGCCCGTCTCTCTGGATGGGATCCGGCTGGTAACCGTCATGGCGGGATCGAGGAAACCCGCTTCCGGGGCCGGCACTATCCAGTCTCCGTCCGGCATTGCCAGGCTTCAGCTTCGCGTGGAGACGACTTGAGGTTCGTACATTGCAAGGTGAGACACTCATAACCTGCACCATGTTCTCGGTGTCATCCCAGGATCATGGCAACCTGATGGACCTGCATTGGCACACGAGACAAAGAGATTGTTGCTAGGCTCCTTATCTGTATGGTTCTCGAGTCACTTTGACCGCCATTTGGTCAGATGTTAGTCTGCAAGATATGGGTATGCAAACGAGGCGGGCTCGGGCCGCATACACGGTCCGGATGAATTGACAGAGAAGCAAACATGACCAAAGTGGCAAGGCTAATATCAACATATAAGCCACAGGTGCACTTTTCGGTGAAGGAGGGATGTTTGAAAGGTCCTGGTTCCCTGTTGTCGGTTGGTTTTTAGAAGCCAACGAGGCTTGGCCTTTTCTCTTTGCTCTCACGCCCCTTGGAGCAAGCCGTGCACGACTCGATCTTATTTCCGACTGGTGGATTACTGCCAACGATGCACTCGGCCGGCGATTTCAGCTTGATTAGGTTTTGCCTGCAGTTCGCCCTCATTTCCTTTTGGCTGCCTTGTTTCTCCAAACCTGCAAGGCAACCTGTCTCAATTGGGGGGGCTGGTCGTTCATCACTTGCATTTGTCACTGACGCGATGTCCCCGTCATCTGACTTTTCGTTATACTTGAGTGGTTGGAATAAGGGCCCCAGAGTTGGCACGACCCAAAGACTGAGCACAGACAATCTATCAAGGCATCCCGAATGATGCAGACACTGGAGAACTTGCTTTGGTGTCACTTTGACAGCTTCAGCTCTGTCCAGGAAGCCTTGCCTAGAGGGTTGCAGTCGGGTAGACAGAAACCACCCTCCTATACGAAAACGAATGAGAGAGAAAAGCTCGGACGAGGGGAAGGGGCAAGAAACTACGGATGCAAAAAGGGCACCCACAGATGCTGTGCAATGAGGCTCAAAGGGTTGGTTCGCCTTGTTCGCCTTGTCGCCTTAACTGAACCGAGACACGATCAGTGCGTAGCGATAACACGTTTCTGCCCGGTTGACCGTTTGTTTGTAAATAAACAATTGTCGCTGTTGAAAGTTCTTCTTTTCAGCTAGTAGAACATTACCGTTTGGTCTCGAGTCCAGGGGCGAGTGTTCAACAGTGGAAACTAAAAGACTTGTCCCTGAATCTTCCTAACGAGCAAATCCCTCGAGCACAACGCAGCCATCCTAAAGCAGAACTCCTCTGGTGTGCATACACTTCCGAAACACCATTCATCAGCCACGATGGCCACTGTTGACACCCCTGGAACCACGCGTATCTTAACGCGTCTCGAAACAGGCCCGAAAACTCGTACTTGCTGACCATTTCCTAACGCTTACAAGAACAGAAAACACTGGACCTAGAGCCTGGACGTTGTTGGGTGCTTTCACCTCTCAACAACCTGTTCTCGTATAGTTGTCAACTCAACAGTTACAGTGGTGTGGTATGGATCCATTTCGAACCCTGGGATTGTGTGCGGAGAGAAACAGGGAAGAGTATTAGCGAAAGAGCTACCTAAGTTTGAAACGTAGCCCATGCTCTCAGCTCGATTTGGGAGGTATAGAAGGTCAGAGATGGCAAGCCTGTCACGAGTTGGGCCACGTGAATCTCATTCATTCGTCTCTCCTGGCTGCAGCGTTGAGGAGTGTGGCTCGTGCTTTTATTAAACCAGGGCCAACTGATGACGAGACTGCAGTTCTGCCTCGAGAGGGTGTGCTGTGCCACATCCGTCTTGAAAATTTCTTCGAGACATACTCGTCATGTTGAACAATGGCACGGGATTACGGGTTGATGTGGCCTGTTTTGGCATCCCACTTCAATTGTGAGACATGTTCCTGCATGATCTCAATATTAATTTGCCGCTCATATAAATCGGGCGTGTCGATGAGCTGTCATGATCCAAGCGGTCGCCGGTCCCCGCAAGTCGCCCCTTTCGGACCCGGACCCGCGACAGCGGAAGGGTTGAATTGCCGGCGAACGGCTCGTTTACCATGCCACCGGGATTATAGCCGTCTCGCCTTCGGAATCTTTCAGACTACCCCTAGCGGGATCTCGTCAAGGCGATACGATCGTCGCTAGAGCCGTACTACTTCGTAGGGCTGGTAATCTAGTATCTGATACTTTCGGTACTCTCGCCGGCCCCGAACTTGGGTTTCTTGACTCCTAAATGACCACACCTCCTCTGAAAACTCATCATTCTTCCCCTTTTTACAGTTTTTTTTTATTGGGGTCCCTGCTGCCTGCAGTCGCTGCCTCATTCGCTGTCGTGCATTGGCGTGGCCCGTTGCTGCGACCTTCAGGGGTTTATAGAGGTACATGAAATTACAGCTTCACTTTTCTCTGTATCTTTCACCCTCCAACTTAGACAGAGGTATTCCAAAATTAGACAGGATTAATCTAAGTTGGCAGCAGTCAAGGTCAGGTAATCAGGTTGCATGCTCACCAAGGATGGCGGCTTCGCCGAAGTAGTGTGTGTGGATGCTGTAATATCAGATGCTGTGAGATAAGAATAATTGGACTGGATAAAATTGTGACACCATCACACGGACGCGAGATTGGCATCTGAAACATGATGTAGAGAAGTCATGAAGATGATGCAAATATTAACGGTTGGGTATTGGTGACAATATAATAGAGGATGTTAACGTGGGGTAAACTGCCTTGAGTGCGGTTGTGATATTTTTGTCAATTTGAGCACGTGAAGATCTTCTGGGTGAGGTGAGCGAACCTCAAACAAGACAAGCTCCCGTCTTTTGCAACCAAAGTCTCTCTTTGACCAAGCGCTCTCTGCGTTTGACCTTGGAGTCGCGCGCACAACGTTCTACTGATTCGTTCTATTAGTCCGAAATGCTTCTCGGAAAGATGGAAAGATGAGTTTGTCGACCCTCATGATGCACCTCCTCTACACTGCCTCCCAGTGTCAGTGAACGCGAACATGCCTCTACACAAGTCACCTCGACCAAAGCGGACCGAGCCTTCCGATGTGAGATTGTAGCATATCGATGCCGCAAGCATTGTCGACATCACAGAAGACAATGGTGTACTTCACTGGACAGCAGACTGGAGCAGAAAGGTAAGACCCAAGACAAATATTATAGCTTTGGCAAAGCTAACGTTAAACTTAAGCAAGACTCCGTTCCCGTTTTCTATACGAAATCAATACAAAGCCAAACGCGACCTTCCTCTCCCAGCCCGACCCCGAGCTTTTTACCACAGACCAACCAAGACACCGGCGAGGACTGCAAACATCAAGCTTCCAGCCTCAGCCTTGATACCCAAGCTGACGGGAGTCGGGCAAGTTGTTCCAGTACATCCGGACTGATCACCTTGACCCTGTCCCTGAGAGCCCTGATCCGAACCTCCTTGGTCGGAACCACCCGCGCTGCTTCCACTGTCTGTTCCGTCACCTCCTTGACCAGCACTGTCCTGGCCGGAACCATCTTGTCCTCCGGTTGCGTCGCTACCAGACTGGCTCCCAGAGCCCCCATTGCCCGAATCACCGCCGTTTCCTGAGCTGCTACTGTCGCTCTGGCCTCCTTGAGATCCGTTGCCAGAGTCTCCTCCAGCGCCTCCGTTGTTGTTACCTCCCTGACCACCATTTCCGCTTTGTCCGTTTTGATCTCCACCGCCAGGAGTAGGACCTTGACCAGGGGGGCAGCCGCCAGGAGGACACGCAGGAGCAGTCCAGTTCTTGCCACCGCTGGGGGGGCTACATCCGTGGCAAGGCTGAGGGATAGGCTTGCTACCGCCACAGTTGCCGCCAGGGCACTTTGTGCGATAGGGGCAGTCAACAACATCTGGGGGACAGTCGTGGAAGACATCGCCAGGCTTGTGTCCTGGGTCACTGGGGACCGGGGCGGGCGTCTGTCCAGGAGCTACAGGAGTAGCAACGTCGCCCGGGAACGGCACAAAGACGACTCTGGCATCATTCCTCTTGTAGAGGTCATAGATCGGCCAGCCGCGGACGGTAGCACCTCCACAGGTTCCCTTGGACTTGTCGGCTGGGTCGCACCATTGGTTGCAGAGCGAGTTGTCCACCTTGGTCACTCGGTATGGGATCGGCTTTGGTGACAGATCCAGGCGATCGCAAGTACAGGAGTTGCCGTGGAAGGCGATGATGTTGCCATTGGTCGAGCAAGACGATGTGCATCCGGCCTGACCCAAGTCAAACTGTCGAGGAAAGGTCCCAGGCTTGATGGCAACACAACCCAGATGTTGGAACTCGCCGCCTTTGATGAGACTGGGGTCGGGAGTCGACTGAGCGTAAGCGCCAGCGGCGATGAGGCTGAAAAGGAGAAGAGACTTGGCCATCTTGACTGAATGACAAAGAACAAAGAAAAAGAGAAGGAATGACTTGAAGAAAGAGAAAAGAAAGACGGGGTGAAGGTTGATTGCTTAAGACAACTTGGGAGTCAGATGAGAGGAGGGTTCTTGTCTGGCGTTTAAGTAGCTCGTGGTGGAATCTTGTTGTCGATATCATTCCTCCTCCTGGCACTCAGGGGAAAGCTGGGTTTTTATGGAATGAGGGCTGAACTCTACAATGGTTTCGCCTGGCCTACGCCTTCGAGATTCCGACAACGTTCCAGTCAAACGTTAGCAGAGTGGCCGGTTTCAGCCCTCCTCGCAGCAACAGCTGAGACAGAACCCAGGCACGGCTGCGGTATGGACGAATGAGACATCAAGAGGAGAGACATGGCACCCGGACTTGACAGAAAGCATCTGGTGGAATGAAACGGATGCGCCGCTCTAGGGCGAGACCACCGGTTGCAAGGTCAAGTGGTTTCACGTCGATCTGCCCTGAAAGGCATCCCGGGGGATCTGGCAACAGCTATAAGCTTAATGCGTCTCTCAGCAGATGTGTCTCGGCTGTAGCGGTTGGAATTCCTACACAAGGGAGCCTCGACAGTGTGCTTGGCACGCGACAATCGGCCTCCCTTGACAACATCACCCAGAAACGGGAAGACAAGTTGTAAGGCTCAGACGTTGGGATTTCTGACGTTTTCATTTGGCGCGACACCCGTGAAGATGCTTAAAGAGATGTCTTGGGCAGCGTCCGACTCAAAGCGTCTAGCTGAGAGCTTGAGACATGTCAAGATCTGCAAGCGTTGGCTGTTCACCCACGAAAGCCCCCGCGATGGCTTCACCTCCTGGTCCAAGGCATCACAGACGCCTTGAAATGCAGTGAAGCCAGCCTGTCACATGATGGCCTGATTCGGAAAGACACAGTGGTTCGCCTTGTCTAGCTGCCTTCCCAAATCGGCTTTGTTGCCTTGTCGCGAAAAAGTAAACGGAGACGCGCCAGACAAAGACGAGCCCTATGGCGCGCTCTGATCGGACTGCAAAGTCTTCTTGATGCTCTGCTTCCGTGGCGTTGACGAAATTCAAAAACATTGGCCTCTTGCTGATGCTCTCGCGAACCGACGATTCGACAAAAAGAACTACCGATGTTCAACGACGAAGACCCCACCGCGATACTAACGACGACCGAAACGAGCGAACATGATAATATTGATGTTGGGGGTTGAATTCAGGGCTTTCAGTCAGTCTTTTGTTCTGCGCCTGGAGTGAACAAGGCATTGTTGACATTGTCGCGGGTTGAAGATACGCACTGAGCACACACAAACGCCATGAACAATTCTCGCACCTGATGAGAAGCCAACAAAGTCCATGTCGTCGGCTCTCCCTTTAAAAGGCTTCTGTGTTGCCACGCCAAGTTCCAGCTCCTGCTGAACTGGCTGAGACATCACCGCTCAAGCCGACAGTTGCACTTTATCTGTCTTGTACGCTGGGAACACACTGAGATCGTTATCACCAGATAACTTGCAACAACCTGACTTCCCCTCTGTACTCGCCATGACGGTCTCGGAACTGGTATTCTGGCAGGTCGGGTTTGCCATTGCCCTGGGCCTTGTGGGTGCCCTTCTCCTGGTTTGCAGTTGCTTGCTGGGCGGAAGATATTACAAAGAGGAGGCCGAGAAGAATCTTGAACAGTTCTCTCTGGTTCTACAACATCAGGCCGGGCTCTGGAAACAGGAACGTGAGCGACGGGAAAAGGAGTACGAGTTGCGGCTTGAAGAGCAGAGACACAAGAACGCCGCCTTCCAGCAGAACTCGGAAATTCGGGAGGACATGGACGATGTCATGGAGGAGAACAGAGTCCTTCGCGAACAGAAAGATGAAATCAGCCACCGCAATGAGCAGCTGATGCAGGTGAGTGCGCGCCTGAGGATGGAGAATGCGGGACTGGCGGTGCGGATCGCCCAAGCCGAGCGGCTGGGACAGGAGGCTGAGCCGGGATTTGGGCTTGAGTCTGGGCCAGACTCGGGGTCGGAGCCGGAGCGACCGCGCAATTTCTCGTCGACGCTGTTCGGCTCGGGGCTACCTCCAGGTTCGACTTTCAGCTTGCAGGAAGCTGTCCAGAACGGCCCGGACAGCACTGGGTCTCACGCCTCGTTCCCATTAGACTCAGAACCGGGCAGTCCTCCGCGCACAGAGCTGCCTTCACCCCCTCCTGACAACGGGCAGGATCCACACAAATCCAACCCGATGTGCAGTATGGTAACGATGGGTGGCCTTCTGTCAGGTCCCAACCAGCGCAACACATGGGCTGCGCATTCAGGATCATCCGGCCCTTCCCATGAAGAAGACGACAAGTGGAAGCCTGTGTCCCCTGGCCAGCGCCGTACAAGTGTGAGCTGAGGGGATCTACAAGGGAAGTAGAAGGTGAGTTCACGGCCTCCTTTCTCTTCCTGTCCTTTCTTTATCCCCCTTTTACGTGGTGTTCGGGTTGAGTCAAGTGACTGACCCCCCTTTATCCTTGGCCTTTTGTTGGGACACTGGTTTCAGTACAGTTGTAGTGCAACTTGATAAAGTTATCTGCTTAATAGAAGCCTTTAGGGCCAAATCATTTATCCTCTGCTTGTCATGACACTGTATGCAAGTGCTGCAATGTCCATCTCGCCAAAGCACAATACATTCCATGTGGTATCTATCGACAGTCCGGGAGTTAAACACATCAACAACATTCTCAACATCTTAGAAAAATTTGCCCTTGAGCCCTCCCAGTACCACGTTCCTCTTTTGCTTGCTGATAAACTTGTTCACGTCATTGGCCCATCCCGCGCTCTGTTCCTGAAGATTCTCCATGTTGTCACCCATCATGTTGAGCTTCTCCGTCCTCTCGTTCAGCTGCCTTGTCAGGTAGTCTCCCCACCCTTCTTGGGCATTTGAGCCTGATGCCAAGGGCTCGCCGGTTCTAGCGGCACGTTGCTCAGCGGCAGCTGCATTAAGCATCCGCTGGCTTGGTGGTCGATCAGGACCACCAACGAGTAGATCTAGATCTGTCGGAGAAATGTATTGTGTTCCCGAGATCCACTGGAGGTTGGATATGGTCGGCCGAGGAGGACATTCGAGCTTTGGGTTGATCATGGTATCAGGCGACTGTTGGGGCCCCTTGCCTGTGCCCCAGACGTGAATGACAGCCAATTCGCTAGGTCCTGACCAGGCAAAGATGTCTCCCGTCTGGGTCACGATCGAGGCTGTGCTCCGGCTTACGTCCATCATGGGCAGGTCTGCTTTACCTATCTCTTTCAGACCGGGTATAGAGAATGCCCTTGCTGTTCTGTCTCCGAACACGCCTACAACGGCAAAACCTTGCAACTCAAGCTCCGCTACGCAGGCCGCGTCGCATAGGATGTTGTCGAACTCCTTGGATGCGCCCTTGGAATTGGCTGGTCTGAAGATGCGAATCTCGGTTTGTGTAACTGTAACCTGTCAGTCGTGAATCACTATGCTGTCTGTTGAGACAAACCTGCTACCACCACGCCATTGACTTGGCGTCCTTCTCTGAGACCTGCGACTATTGGTCCAGTGGCAAAGGCCGGCTTGCCAGTATCAGCCTCGATGGGACTAAGTGAGATAATCTTGCCATCAAATGACACGACACCCGCTGGCTGGGCAGTATACGTTCCATCCTGGCCCGGGAGCAGCTTGAAGGTGACGACCTTGCCCAGATTTGTTCCCACAAAGCAGCAAATGCTTGAATATTTGTCCTCATCTAAAGTCATTACGCCAAACTCGATCACGACAGGCCACTCCTTGTGTGGCTCGGAGGCCGAGTGGTGGTGACCCTTCAAGAAGGTGGAGCGCTTGTCTTGCTTTGCAAAGTCCGTCATGGGAGCCTGGAAGATGATGGCAGGTCCTCTGAGGTCGATGATTGTCAAGAATCCCAATTCTGAACCCACGGCCACGAAGCCGACGTTGGACACTTGCACAGCCGTGATGGGTCCTGACACCATCTCGTATAGAATGGCTGGCTGAAGACCTTCCTTGAGACCCGGCTCGGCTCTCGAACTGATGTCGGTGAGCCCCTTGGGGTTCGGATCCAGTTGTGGTGGTTTGTCTTGGCCGAAGAAGCGGTTGCCGCCCCAGCGGAAGATGATGGCCTCGCCTGTTCGTGTTCCTACTACAAACTCTCCTGTGTTGGGTGCCATGCTCATGCACGTGATGTCGATATCATCAAATCGGTCCAGTGCTCGAGCCACATCCACCTGAAGTTGAGTCCCGTTCTCGATATCGTCGGCATGACCAGAGTCCCATATTCTGATGGTGCTATCGGCATGAGCAGCTTGAATTATGGTGCGCTCTTCGTATCTCTTTCGAGGTCTTTGGGCTTCAGCACCTCCCTTCACCAGCGGCTCTCCTTGGTTGCGCTTCTCAAACATGGACAACCATCTAGGTCTTTCTAGACACGATACGTTGACCTTTGTGACGAATGGATGAACAAAAGAGACAGAAGGGTGAAGTTGATTGGTGGGACTGATTGGGTATCCAGAGGGGAAGCTCATGGTGATGAGTTCACCAGACGACAGAAGGGTAATGACGGCAATAGGATCCTGGGCACCGGCGAAATGGGGCGAGAAGCGAGGTATGAGGAGGAAATCGACAGCCTGGGCGCCAGCGGGGAGGGGAAGGGGAGTTTGCCGCTTTCCACGAGTGTAGTTTGCAAGGACTTGCCATGTTGAGGTGGCATAAACCGGCGTCTGTCCAAGATCAATAAAGGTCAGGCCTTTGGGCGACGCGTCGGGTTTTTGTCCACCAGCGATCAGCAGACCACTGTCGTCACAGTTCTCCTTGCAGCACCAGGCAATCTTGGTGATGGGCTCGTTCAAGGAGGGAGATACGTCGGCTGATGGCTGGTTGACATTGAACTCAGTAAGTGTCCTGGCCATAATGACCTTTTCCTCCTTGGGATCCCAGAAAACCAGACTTCCATCTTCATGAGCGGTCAAAATGAAGGTTCCTGAGGGATGCCACAAGGCGTGTGTGACTCTTGGCTTTCGGACTGTGTCGGCAGCCACGCCGTTGCCTCCCGGAGCACCCGCTGGGAGGACGTATTCGTAGAATTGCACAGCTCGGTTCTGCTTGAACGAGTAGGAGACGGCTCCGTTGGTGTAGGCCAAAAGCAGCTTCCCGACATCTCGAGGGTGAAGCGACATGGACACGAGGTTGGAGATCTTTGCGCTGGGGTCCTTCTCCTTCCAGAAATTGGGCAGGCGGAAAGATCGAGCCAAGCTTCCTCGATCAAGGTCAAAAGCCATGACGTCGCCATTCTGCAAGCCAATGAAGGCCCAATCCAGCATGGGATCGGTCAGGAGACAGGCGACCTGACCAGCGACGACCATGGCGGCAACTCGGTCGCCCGTATCGAGATCCCAGACTCCCAGCTCATTTTTGGCATCGACGCTGACAAGGCGGTTCGCGCAGAACTGTAGGGTGCGGAAGGAGGTGTTTCGTGGAGGCTGGAGGATCTTTTGGACACGGCGCTGGCCAAAGACGTATATCTTTCCGGGGCCGAACTTGGTCTCGCTGGTTCCGATGGCTAGGAGGGACTGGACGGGCTCGTATGCGTAGCAGCTGATGAGAGTCAGAGAAGGTCTGAGAGAAGGGACAACTAGAAACGGGCTGGCGGGGTTGGGTTGGGCGGGAATGCATGGAGTTTGGCTCACCTTATTTGGGAATTTATTCCGTACCTGGCTTGGTCGTCAGGCAGGAATAGCTCGGGTCTGATGCTCGCGGACAAGTCATTTTGCATGCCCGTCTGCTTGCCTCGCAGGAAAGCCGCCATCTTGAGATGATGCTTGCTCAGCTGGTGGTGTTGAAGTTATCTCTTGTCGCAGAGCTCGAGAGGGAGCTCCGGGCCCCGAGTGTTTTTAGTGGGGGAGGGAGCCAGAGCTTCCGAGTGCCAACGTCATGCATGGTCCGTGCAGGTAGACAGTAGCAGGAGCACTGTATTCACTGTGGCTCCCGTAGCACCTGGTATTAATGCCTCTAGCCTTTCTTTTATCTCCCAACTTATGCATCTTCTACCTCTTTGTCAACTATACAGATATTCCGAATTGCTTTTTTCCCTCTCAAATCTACAATTACCACACGATATCATCACCAAAAACCTTTCTCTACCCGCTCCACAACGTCCAATTTCTCATCAACCACGGCCCATGAGTCTTGGCTGCACAGCCCCAAACCCAGACTGGCATTGGAACAAGGCCAGTCAGTGCTCTTCTTCCGTTTTTTCAGCGTGATTAATCCCAAGTTTCGGCCAATGCTGTCAAGCCGAGACGGAACACCGGCAGACCCGGAAGCTTGGCGTGGCCAGATTCTTAAAAATTGTTGAGAATGGCTGCTACTAGTTCATATACAGGACACATACATAGTATGTCGACCGTTGCAACTAGCTACCGAGTGGCTTTGGTTAGTCTGTGCGTTCGAGCCGCGCTTTGATAGTGAGTTGCATAGATCTACGGTGGTTTATATCACACACCGCTGGTTGGTTTGGCCAAGTGCAAGTGCAAGTGCAGGTGCCAATGCGAGGATCCATGTCGTTCCTTGATTGCCGATGAACCATCATTGCCGAGATGCATCTTTAAAGTGTATATAAATTCATATGTAGTCTGTGCGAGTTCTTGTCCTCTTCAGCTGAACGGATCTTGCTCGTAAACTTGTGCTTACGCAAAGCTTCTGGACGGCATCGAAGTATTGTGTAGTTTCAATAGTATTTCTCCTTGCCTTAATTAGGCATTATCAAGTCTAGCCAATGTTTGAATATAGTTGCACAAGGTTTCTAGATATTGCTTGTTGTCTCTTTTTAGGCGAGTTGTAGAAATCTGCTCTCATCAGATGATCAAACTCCAGAAACTCGTTGCCAGCTGTCGACAACTCTAGCATGACAACGACAGTCCTTTCGCATCAAGGTATGTTCTCTCTTCTCTCGATCTATTCTTATTTTAGTTTGGAATTCTCAACTGGCATGCCCACTCCTTCGCGAGGCGTTCTGGAAAGTGTCTAGTCAGCCAGCCGCCAATTCAAAGCTGCAAACTCTCATCCAACCAAACCTATGCGTCACCCATCTCAAACAATTCTCAAACCCTCATCCATGTCCATGGAATGAACGAAATTACACGCATTAGTGTCCGACACCTGTCGTGCTACGACGTTTAGGCATAGGAGCAGAACCATCCCGTGACAGTCTTGACAACTCAGTAACCTGACAAGAAACGGGGCGGTTCCATGACAGTTCGAGTAGATTACATGAGCCATTAATATTCCACGGCAGATTAATGCCCTGAACCAAGTCTCGAGGCTTGCGGTATCGAGATGGTGGGCTTCAATCGAGACCAAGCGACACCCTCAGGGTCTCCGAGCAGCAAAACCAATCGTCCACGTGTAACGAAAAGGAGCCTGGAGGATGCATATAAGGCTGTAATGGGTCCCCTACTTGTCCACGTCGGTGCCCAGTCATGTCCAAGTGACGCTTCGCCTCGCCTGCACAGGATAAGATCGTGTTGGGCCCGAAAGCTGAACGCCGCGGCGGGAAGGGAAATGCAAGGCATTCATTCCCGCATAGGTCAGCAAGCCCACCGTCTCTTACCCCTTGGCCAGATCTCGCGGGCTCAATGTCGTCATTGGGTGTTTGGAGACGGGGAGGGGTGTAAAATGACGAGAAGTAACAACGTGTAATCAATCGAGACGACGTGTCGGTTGGGCATCCATCCAGACCATTGACTTGCAGCAACCCGTGCCCCTCACCTGGCCTCTGACGTGGGCCTCTTGAGGAAGCCCTGCGACTCTCTTTGGCTGCAATGGTTCGCTGGGACTCTTCCAATAAGCAGGTCATTCTGCCGGCCGCGAAAACGGCCAGCTGGGCTGCTTTGCTGTCAGTCGGGCTCACATCGAGTACGCAGGTACCTACCACATCGTGGTCACCACGTTGACGACTCAATTCCCGAGCCCTACTCTTTCTGCCCTGAACATAGGTAGTTGACTCGAGGCCCAATTAATTCCAGGGCCAGCATGGCCTAGGCCTAACGAGACTGGGCATCAGGCAGGCCTGGCAAATTTAACTGTCTCTTTAACTGCTTGTGCCAACCCTCTTATGGATACCGAGCATAGAATAGCATCGATCGACATTACCATCAACACCATCACACATCCACCCATCCACAATCCTCCTCACATTACATACCTCCCGACATGAGCTACAACCCGATTAGCGAGGTATCCGCGGATCAGTATCGCCACCCGGATCCCAACGCTCGCTACCAGCAATGGCCATCCTCATCCTCATCCTCGGGCTTCTACCCAGACCAGCAACCCTCAGACCCTCGCTCCTACGCCTTCAGCAACCACTACGCCAACCAATCACACTCTGGATCCCAGTTCCCCTACCGCGTAGGAGGAGACTACAATGAGGTGCAGCAGGTAGAGGATCACCAGATGTGGCCACCTCAGGAGTACGGCGGTGCATCCTCATCCTCTGTCGCCACCTCAAGTCCCCCAAACGCCTCAGACGAGGCTTACACCTGGATGGGTTCTGCAGAGAGCAGTGATCGCAATCTGTGCCAATGCGGCAAAGCTTTCCGACGTCCCTCTGATCTTGCGTAGGTTTCAAAGTATTGCAAATCTCTCAGAGACTAACACACAACTAGAAAGCACCAAAAGTACCACATCAAGTACTTCTCTTGCCTCTTCTCAGGATGTGACAAGGCATTTGCCACACAGAAGGACCTGACAAGGCACATGAGAACGCACCGCAAGGGCGAGGGCTACCAATGCAAAGTAGAAGGCTGCCGCAAAGCTATGTCTGGGCATGTCTACAGCCGCAAAGACAACTTTGATCGGCACATGAGGACTGCGCATCCAGATCACCCGCATATCTGAGAGAGGCGAACAGTGACTCTCCCATGTTGAACGACAGAAGAAATGACACACGACGTGGCACTGCAGAAGCCCACAGACAGAATATTGTGCCAGACGACATCGAAACGACCGGTACGACATGAGAAACGTACAAGAAAGCGATACAAGACACAGGATGTCTTGCAAATGTATTGATTATGGAGGGGGCGTGTGTTCGGAGTTTATTTGTTTCTCAAATAGAGAGGATGCCGAGGTTTCGCTCATATTTTTTACACTTCTTGTAAAGGCTTTTTATTCTCTTTTACCTTTTAGATGAGATTATGAAGTCACTTGGCAGGCTCGGGGTTTATGGTCCGTTACATTTTCTCTTTTTGAATTTTTCCAAGTTTCTTTCTCATATACATAGTTTGAAAGCCAATATGTTGAAGAACGAACCAGATATTGCGCCTATTCACATGCTCCAACTTTATTTTCATCAGCAGAGGAACAGCAAGTATCAAGACTTGGACAGAGAGGTTATTGAAGGTGAGTGAGGCCATTTCACAACATGTCCGTGTTATTCGAGCTGTATGTTAATACACAACTGAGCAACTTGACCCAGAATTACCATCACGACGAGAGAGTCCTTCATTCGTGCTGGATCTTTAACACCAGGTTGGCGAAGTTCCTTTATTTTATCCATTTCTCTCGGAAAATTACCTCATGACGTCTCCTGTTTAACCACGTTATTCCAGGTACTTCATATCCTCCCAGGATCCCCCGGCTCTCGCGCTCCGCCTCAAACACGGATGTTTCATCACAACCAACAACCAACAATGGCGTGTTTATGAGACTTTACGGCGGTACTGAGGCGTAATTCTAGACGCGCAACCGGATTACTTGTTCAATCGAAATGCGAGTAATGTCTGCCTTTTCCAGTTACTGTTACCAGAGTCTTTTCCAAGTACTCGAATTCTTTTCAAGAGGATCGAGTCTCTCCATGAATTAATGTTGGAGGTGCCCGGACCACCCGCTTTCTGCAACCCCGCCACGAGGAAGGCACCACGGATCGCAATGCTTACCTGTATTGTACAAGGACACTACCTCCGTCAGTTACAAAAGGACGCACACATCCTGCTCTCATTTCTCATCTTCATACAACACCCTCGGCATCACACGACAACATTTCCATCTTAAGAATGCCTTCACAAACCCCTTTCGCGATGGAAAAGGTACTTGATGCCATTGTATCCGATTTCAGGATGCTACAGGAGGAGCATCGGAAACACGGGAATGTACCGTTCGAGTTTTTCAATCTCTCACGAGGATCCAAGCGCTCGAAGCCATCCGCTACAGCTTCTTCTGCCCAGGCAGCTTCAACGAATCCTCCGGTACCAACAGCTAACAGCCTACTGGCGGCAGTCGGATGTGAGAACCAGGACGGGCCAGATGAGTTTTGGCAGTCCAACAAGAAGCTCTTTGCCAAAAAAATTAGACTGGGTCTACAGAATGGCATCAACATGAATATTACCTGGGCTGAGAGTGAGATGGACCCCCCTTGGCCAAATATGGGACCTCAATACGGGTGCTGCATCAACATTCCTCGTCTGCCACCGGGTCCTCTTTGGTTCTTTCGGAACACACCACTCCATCAGGCTCTAGCTCACAAGGACTTCGAAACGGCAGAGTTGATTCTTCAAGCAGGCGCAAACCCCGACATATACAACTTCCACGGCTTGACACCACTTCATCAGGCCCTCTTGGAGGATCGTCAGGATGAAATCTTCTTCTTGCTCAGCCATGGAGCTGACGCAAATGCTCCCACCATTCACGACAAGCTCCGCCTTAGTAATCAGATCAGAGCTGATAGCTCTGAAGGTGTTCTACCTATCCACAGAGCCATATGGGCTGGAAACCTTTCCATGATGCGTTTACTTCTGGAAAATGGGGCAGACTGCTCCTGGATTTCCTCGGGTAGATGGAATCTCCTGGATCTGGCTCTACTGGCTGGTAACTCACGAGTAATGGCCTTTCTAATGTCTCATGGTCTTCAACTATCACCATCGCCCGCAGCAACATCGTCATTGCCTGATGAGAGAAACTCTTCAAAGAAACTCCTTGCGGTTTCAACCAGCAGACTACTCGTCCCGCCAGCTGAGCTATATCCAGTGTACTGTCATATCATGTCTCAGGTTGACCATCCACACAATGACAGTTCAGCGCCTTCAGTAATGATTCTCCAAACAGTCGAGAGTTTGATTGAAAGATTCCTCGCCTCTCTTCACAGAATGGCTGCGTCAAAGAGCCAGGACAGTCGAGAAAATCTTTGCAATCGCTGCTCCAAGTTTCAGTCACTGCTACGCCATCACTCGGCCAAGGACAGTCAAAGCCCAAGATTTGATTTCCAAGTTCACGAGAACTGGCAGCAACTGGAAGCGTCTGCGTCCAACGGTTGCCCTCTTTGCAATCTCATGGCGGACACTCTGGACCACGCACGAACGGACATGGGGCCAGATAAAGGGAAACCCTCCTCATCGGGGGCCAGCGAGGTCCAAATAGAAACGGAGACTCAGGAAACTAGTAACGCTATCCTCCTTCATGTGTCTGATGACATTGAAGTTCAATGCGGACAGTTCTATGAACGGTTCCGTGCCTCGGAACAAGATGAAGACATTATCTCCAATATCAAAGTTACTCATGACGAGGAGTTTCTCGGAACTGGCTCGGAACAAGCTTTTTTTACGGCAAGAGCCTGGCTTCACAATTGCAGGTTGTCACCGCAACATTCAGTTTGCCAACAATATCCAAAGGACTTGCAGACCGCTGAGAAAGAGTACCCGTTGAGATTAGTGCAAGTCGGAGATGGCCTGGATCATATCGTCCTTATCGAAGGCGTGACCGGCTCGATGTCATATACTGCGTTATCTTACTGCAGAGAGTCGTCAGACATCGCAGCTCAAACGACACAAGCCAATCTTGAGACGCATATGAAAGGGATTCCGCTCGAGAAACTTCCAACCCTTTTCCAAGAGGCTATCCTGGCAACCAGAGGCTTAGGAATTGAATACATCTGGATTGAAGCACTCTGCATTATTCAAGATGACCGCCGAGACTGGGGTTATCATGTCCAAAGAATCCCCGAGATATTCTCATGCGCCGAGTTGACCATCTCCAGCTTGGTTGCAAACAATACTTCGGATAGACTATTTTGCCCTCGATCTACCCGGTCACTATCCATAGTGCCTACCGAAGTATGGAGATGCAAGAAGGACCGTGGGCATTTCGAGGCTGGCGTCAATCGATGCTATACCTTGTCACGAAGGTGGCTGGTCGAGCGGTCTGTTGTGAGGGAGAGCCCGATTCATTCGCAAGTCTGGGCATTCCAGGAGCATCTTTTCAGCCGCAGGATATTACACTTTGGGGATGGGATGCTGCACTGGGAGTGCCCTTGTAGGCACACAACAGAAGCAGATCCTACCCCGACTATTTCACTGAGCACAAGTGAGTGGCAAGAGGCAAGAAATAGGCTACTTCAAGGGGGTTCTTCTGGCTTGTCCACCTTCTGGATGAAGCAGATCGAGAGATACTCCAAGCTGACACTATCCAAGCCTTCCGAACGTCTGCCAGCTTTCCTCGGATTCTCTAGATATATGGAGAAGCAGCTCCAAAGCACGTGCCTAGGAGGGATAATGATGGGAGATAACTTGCTTCAAAATCTCTGTTGGAAGGTCAAGCCATCCGACACGCCAGAAGTTGTTTTCCCCACATGGGCGTGGGTGTCTCAACCAACTGACGTGTCGTTTTGCTTCGTTCCCAGGCCAGAGACGCACGAAGGCATCATCCCGCTCGCAGCACTAGTCTCAATGGACGCCAAGGTCGACGAGAACTCCTTGCAGGTCTCGGGCTCTCTCACACTCAAGGGATCTCTGTATCCCTCACACCTTCTCAGAGACTTCTCTATTAATGGAGGCAAGGGACCGCTCTCACTGCATCATTTCTGGGACCGCAAGAGCTACGAATCTCGAGAGGACTATTACGCCTTCGATTTTCTGGGTTACAGCTGCGAGAAGAATCAAGCATGGAGCAGTTACCACCACAAGAAGTCGCAACCTGCCAAAATGCTCCTGATGCTGGAACCAGCCGATGAGACTCTCAGTCGGTTTCGCCGGCTGGGGCTTGGACTCTTGGCGTGGAATGCATCCTATCCCTCGTATGGATCTACACCTGTCAGACCAATGTGGGCCGATGACGAGACTCGGTTTGAGCACACCATCACTCTTGTCTGAGGGACCATGTTGTGTCATGTCTTTCATATAGAACGGTTTCTTACTCTCGGATATCACCGGGTTTGCGTCTCCAAAGGTTAATACTAGAACAATATGTCGTCTGCAGATGAGTTGAACCAAAGCATATCGTTGACGTTAAAGTCCATCCCCTCAAAATCAAGAGCAACCGAGGGGTTTCCTATATCCCCTAATGCTCTCATACCATCTTGGAACATGACTTCTCGTATTTCCCCGAGTGGCAGCTCTTCGTCGACTTCTTCCTCAGATCTTGACTGGCCCTTGATCTTGGTTGAAAGAATTTCTAGAGCCGCCACGCAACGTTCGGCTGACTCTCCTACTCGCGAATATGCCCTCAATAGCTGAATGGCTTGGTTTCAAGGATTATTGGCATGCCGCGGCTCAGGTATTGAAGCACTCTGGTCCGTACGCCTGAGCAGCTCATCCAGAAGAGCTGTCGCTGCAGTATACACGACTATATTATTTGAGTGACTGAGCTCCTAATGCTCTGGGATGATATTCTTACACAATACACCAAACCGCCATGCAGGGACTGGGCCCGTCACCGTGTCAAGGTCCAAGCTTGGTTGAAATATATCGATGGCCTCATGCGCAGCTTCAAAGTAGAGAACGAAACACTCTTCTACAAGCTTTTGTGACACACTGTTGTCTGTCCGCAGGTGTTCTTGAAGATCCTTTAATTTCGCCTGCTTGAGGTAGAACTCGGCATCTATCTGTCTGAGAACCAGCATCCTCGCATGAAGATATCTTTTGATTCTGTCAGCTCTTCAGAGAATTAACAAGAAAAATCACACCACTCACCGCGCTCGCAGGATGATACGCTGCCGTTGGAAGAGAAAATCTTTGTACGTACTTGTGTGTGCACAACTGAGCTGCTGGGGTATGGAACGAGCTGGAGTATAGCAGTCCAGAAATCGTGTTCTCTTACTTTTCTCTCTTTAGGGCTCATGTACAGCTGAAGAAGGGAGCCGTTGACGATACTATAAAGCTCGAGATTTAACAAAGGAGGCAACTTTGGTGGTTCTGCCATCAGGACGAACTGCGGGAGGGTTCGCTTGCGTGTCTAGAAAGTCATCATCTATCATCACGGGCAGTGGGACGGCGTCTATAGCCAGCCTGCTTTCATGTTAGGGCGTCCAAATGTCATTAATACGGCATTACTACTATGTTAGCACGTTGCATACTCATCGTCAATCCACTTAGAGTTAATCATCGCTACTTTGTCCATCTCTGGGTTGTTGCCGGATCGTGACATGATTGGCTCCCGCTCTGTGTGGATAACCTCAGCCATGAGATCAAGGCTTAGTATGCGCGGAACATGGACACAGAGGAAACGGGGCGGTAGGGTTACAAGGACAAGGGACTAGACAATATGCTGCCCTAGACCATCGCTTGCGTGATTCCCTGTTGTTAGCATGATATCAAGCTCGCTAAGCTGTCCTAAAATCAAATGATAACCCACAAGATAAGAGGTTTTACTTTATAGGAGCTCGGAGAGCAGCAGCAATGAGGAGCTGACCAAGAGTTAACTTACGCAATCCATCCTCGACTTAATAGGTCTATTACTATTAGTCCCTCAGTAAACATGAGTCCGTAAGTGCCGTTTTACAAAACATCTCTTGGCACGATATGCAGGTTAGGGATGAACTGGGGCGTTCTAGTTGACGACGAGGTAGAGAAACATCTCCCAAGTCCCTGGTGTCTCATTGATTCGTCGCTCTGAGCTCATTAATCTCAACGTTGTCTAGATGCACTCCTTTATAATGAAGCAAGCTCTCATCATCCGACAAAAGAAAGATAGACAAAAGCTTTGTCGTTTGTTGATAAGATGCCCCACAGCAAATGGCTTCTTCAAGTATCGAAGCTAAGGGCAAAAAGAAAACTTCTCCGGTACAGGGAATCGAACCCTGGGCTCCGCGGTTAAGGATCTCTCAACTGAGTTGATGAGAGCGCGAAATGTTAGCCACTACACCATACCGGATTGTAATTGGTTGAAATCAAGGTTTGCAAATAGTGACCATGACTTACAGCATCTACAGCTAGCTAGTGATTTCGAAGAGAACATCCATACCCCAAATCCAATATCCAGGTCCAAGTACAAGCCCCAAGTGACTGCTCTACCAGAGAAAGTTGAGCTTCCGGATTTCCTTTGGTTTCAGAGGGGGCGGTGGATCAGCGTTTGCAATGTCTAGGAACACGCGGATAGGGATCTCATCAAGAATGATCTTGGTCTTTTTGTAAAACCTGAATCCAAAGTACAAGATCAGGACCAACGGGGTGTTGAAATAAGAAGACATAAAGGACTTGGTATTCCAGTTACCATGGACAAAGTTCTGCCATCCAGACGTGATAAGGATCAGGATGAACAGGCTGATGCAGGCCCAGCTGAAGTAAGGCTGGAAAGGAGACTTGTAGGGCAGCTCGTTGCGGTCGATGCCTTGTATCTTGCAGCCGTAGAAGAAAAGGAGGTAGGTTGTCAAGATGACTGTCCAGTTGACCAAGATCGCGATAGAGAGGAGATCCTGCAACCAGGTAAGGATAGTGGATGCTCCTTGAGACGTGGTTGTGTATCCAAGAGCCATGAATAGAGTAAAAAGAATGACGGCCACATATGGAATCCTGAATCGGTTGAGACGAGTAAAGATGCGAGGCGCGTGTCTGTTGTTCACCAGACCAAAGAGGTAGCGGACATCACTCATCATACCGTAGCTGCCGCAGGACCAAGCTGAAGTTACAACGATGGCGCTGATGACATGCGGGATAACCTTGATGCCATCCAGTGAAGCAGAAATAACAAAGGGAGACGCAGCAGTGTCCTCTGACTTGGGGAGCCGATCATCGTTGGAGGGAACGACCAGGCCGACCAGGAACATGGTCAAGCTGTAGAAGATCAGGATTCGCCAAAAGACTCGCTTGGCAGCCTGAGGAATCACCCTTCGAGCACTCGCGATCTCCGCAGCGGCCAGGGAGATGTTTTCAATTACTGAGAAGGCGTCAAGAGCGTTTTTAAAGGTGGTGTAGAACCCCAAGAACCGTCCAAGAGATCCTTGGATGCACAAACGGGTCTGGGTTTATAGCTGAACCTTGATTAGCATTTGGAGTTATAGACCACAGTGAATAATCACCCACCTTTCCAGTATCTAAATCCAAGAGATTCGCCCTTGGGGCCACCACCAGCAATGATAACAACCGCCATGATGTTGACGATAACGATGAGGGCAATCTCGAGCAGGGCAAAGCCGAACTCGAGCTCACCAAAAGTCCTAACAGACAAGAAGTTGGTGAGGGCCATCAAAAGTCCAAGGATGGTAATCCGCTGCAGATACTACTTAGCAGCCACGCTTCCAAATCTCAGGGGGAAACTCATACCACAGCGTTGTTCACTTAGACCCAGAACGACATCATGACCGCGGCGGCAACAATTTCGGTGCGGATAAAGATGAAGCCCTTCTAGGCCAGATTCTAGCCATTGGCAAACGACAAGGCCGGGGTCGACAAAGACCTCGGCATATCTCACGATGCCTCCGCTCAACGGGAAAAGGGCCGCCTTCTCAGCCACAACGAGAACAACACCAGCAACCGAGAAGCCAATCAGGGTATATCCAAGGAACGCTCCAAACGGTCCGGCCTGAGCAACGGCGCGCCCAGAGCCGAGAAACAGACCAGTTCCAATGGTTCCGGCGAGGGCCATCATCTACAAGTGACGCGAGTGCAGACCTTTGTTCATGTCCTTCAGCTCCGACATGTCCAGGGGCGCGTTTACAATGGCAGCTTCATGGGTGATCATGGTGCCTGCAGCAACATCTGATGAGTTGCTTCGGGCGTCGTAGGCGACGGCTTTTTCGCCTGCCTCCATCTGATTGGCCTTGGAAGCCATGATCAGGGGTGAAGAGTCAAAGAGGGAGAAGTTAAGGATGCCAGACAAGAGTAATGCTTCCAAGAACAAGTCTATTTCAACGAAGAGAACTTGGGATGATCTCTAGCACTCAAAATGGGAGCTGTCCAAGGGGTAAAATGCTCAGTAGCCTCCTAGCGAAGGAGTCTGGGGTAATACCAGAGCTCCACATGACATCTCCGTGATGCCAACTTTCGCCAGCGATATCCGGACGTCGAAGCTGAAAAGTAAAGTGTAGATAGGGACTGACCGATTCGTGGATACCCCAGGATCTGAGTTTCCTCATCTCCGGGGAAGCAGAGGTAGTGGGCTCTCACTCGAGGACGCTCCGTGGGTGCACGATCGAGATAAGCTTGGAGATTTCGGATCGTGATGCCATTGGGACCTCTAAGTCTTGGCCGATGGCGGTTCCCTGTCACCCCGCGAAGGGTGCGGACTACAACGGCTTGATAGTGCTGGTATGGTGACCTTGCTTGGTCCAGCCGCGCCTTGAGGAGCGCCCTATTGTCGAGGACCGGCGCCCAATGGAGGGTTTTGCGAATACACGGAATATCAGTGATTAGTCCACACGTAATGGTTCCCTGACTTACTCTTGCTTGTGTGATGGACACTTCCAGAGTCTGTAAGCGATAAAGAGGCCCCCTGTTCGAGGTCCTGTGAGTTCCCCAAGCAGATCTGGAGCAAGACACCAAAGTCCAACCTAGCTCAAGACTTAGACATTATGGGATCAGTTCAGGAAGACGCAACATCTAAGACCTTTGTCCTGACGGCGCAGGCCCTTCACAAGGTCTTGCCTAACATGGGCATGGTTACCAGGGCAATCCATGCTGATGACTTCTCAAGCCTCATGGTGCCATTGCTTCCCCCATGCAAGTTGCTGTCAACTATCAATACCACCGAGACCTTGAACAGTTGGTGCCGATGCAGAACAAGGACTTAATTTACCATCTTGACCCTGTTTCTTCGGAGCCCAGCTGACTGATAGCAGCCGAATGCACCATTTGACTCCCACATCTACTCACGTTACACTGCCCCCGACTCAACCCGCTTCGAGACAGCCTTGCACAATCCCTTTGGAGGCGGTGGTGTTGTGACATACTCGAGTGGCCTTGCATCGTTCCACGCCATCATGCCCCTGCTGACGCCCAAGCGCATCTTTATCGGCGAGGGCTACCACGGCGTTCACCGAGGCATCAAACTCCAGCACCGAGTGACAGGGGTAGAGAAGCTGACTCTGGAGGATCTGAATCAGCTCGGGCGCGGGGATCTTCTACACATTGAGACGCCACTCAATCCCACTGGGGAAGCCCGCAACTTGGAATACTATGTCGCAAAGGCTCGTCAGGCTTCGGCTTACATTTTAGTTGATGCGACCTTTGCATCTCCGCCTCTGCAGGATCCTCTCCAGTATGGTGTCGACATCGTCATGCATAGCGGTACCAAGTACATAGGAGGCCATTCCGATATGCTCTGCGGCGCCCTGGTCGTGCATCAGGACCGAAAGGAGTAGGTAGAGACCCTGTATCAGGATCGCAGAGTGAAGGGATCAATCGTTGGTAGCTTCGAGGGCTGGCTCGGTATCCGATCGCTGCGAACTCTTCACCTTTGCGTGATCAAGCAGCCCCAAACTGCCGAGAAGCTGGTGTCTTGGCTCCACGAGGAGGCCCAGAAGTCCGGCTCTCTAGTCAGAAAGATGATCGACAAGGTACAGCATGCGTCTCTGCAAGAAGCAGACCTTAAGGGTGGGTGGCTGCGGAAGCAGATGCCCGGGGGCTTTGGGCCAGTCTTTTCCATCTGGATGAACAAGGAGGAGCACGTGCGGAGACTGCCGAGCAGGTTGTACATATTCCATCATTGCGACGAGTCTGGTGGTGTCGAGAGCCTGATGGAGTGGCGTGCCATGAGCGACGAGGGAAGGGACCTCAGGCTGATCCGGGTCAGCTGTGGCTTGGAGGATGTTGAAGACGTGGAGGGGGATATCCGGCAGGCTTTTGAGTCGCTTCTCCGAGAGACATCAATTGCATATCGGATAGATAAAATAAACGTGCCCCGAGATTGAAGAGTGAGCCCCGCCCGTGTGGGAGGGAGTGCATGACAGCGCTCAGCCTGGTTGGCGCGATTCATCCATATTCGGAAGGTAGTTACTTGCAGGCTTAGGAACACGACGGGCCTCAAAGACCTGCATAGTAAACAAGGGCTTTGCAGAAAAAGCAATTGGACACTGACTTGCGTAGCCGTGCGGCCAGTGTCAGCAGGCACACTCTCCCATCCCATATACAGTCCTATGCGTCCGCTACCGAAGGTCCATTTCCAGAGACGCAAGCATGCGGGCGCGCGAGGGACCCAGCCACTCGGTGTTGTGCAACCCGACTCGACCTGGAGAACGAAAGCTCGCAGCTCAGCTGGCCAGCCGGCATGGAAGTATGCATGGAACCTTTGTTGCCGGGTCCAGGGGTGCAGCAGATCACACAGTTCCATGAGTCTTCTCGAACGTCAGCGCTGTGCTCCCCAACCTGCAGCATGCGCCCGTACATACCTCCCTTGAGCATTCATAGAAGAGCATTCTATAGCTGGAGCTGTCTAGGAACTAATTCAGGGTGGTCAGAGAAGCGCCTATCCCGTCCTGTGTCCGTCGTCATCCGTTCGTCGGCACCGTGTGATACGAGTCAACCCCTTATCCTGATCCAGGATCAATGCTATCTGTCAAGTTTCGACGCCTCTCTGCCTCGTGCACGGCCCAATGTCACATCGCTCTCTCCGGTTCCGTTGGGGATAGAGTAATCACACGTGCCGAGAGGTAGCATAGCTGAAAAAAGGCTGGGCAGGGGGTCGAGGAGACGGAAGACGTGAGATTGTAGATCTAGATGGCAGTGGGGGCGGGACAACAAGGCAGTACCAAGTTTTTATCCATCAGGAACAGTACGGGGTGTTCTGCCATCAGCTTGGAGCTACGTATTGTTGCGTTCCTATGCACAGTGCAATGTCCGAGTGGTCCGCTCCTCTCTCACCTCTATCCATCGTTGACGGGCGCGAAAGGCACACGTGCTGCATCAGGGGCAGGGAATTTGAGCACAGATCGACCAGTCCTACAGCTCGCACAGCTCGCATGATGGACCCCGCGATTCTTGAGGGGTCAAGCGGCCCAGTCGTTCACACTATCCCGTTTCAACGAGCCAGCTAGCCAGCTTATCCCAGTCACGGATCCCTGATGCCTGTCACTCGCGTGGCAACAGGGTATTGTACCGCAGTAGCTTCTCCACATGGATCACACGCTAGGGGGGTTGCTCTCGTTTGAGTCTTGAGCTCCCGGGCGCCTTCATCTGCAACGCGGCGGGAAGACTGGCTCATCTGCCCGCCCACTAGACTTGCACTTCTTCCAAGCTATTGTTCCCTCAGCATTGACTGGCACTTGGCCTTCGTGTTGGAGAGACCCATGCATCCCGAGTCTTACCAGAAGCAGCATAAATAGGGTACCGGATTCCCCTCGATGGCAGGCAATCTCGCCTTCCCCAAGCAAATAATTCTCATCCACTCGGTACTCCTACCTCTCTATCTCTATTACATTATATGATCCCTCCCTGGCCAACTTTCAGGGTTGTCTTGAAGTTCCTTCGAGAGACTGGCTGCCCCCATCTCCTCACTACGGCCCTCAACGAACACATCATGACCAGGTCTTCTGTCGATGCAGTTCATGGCTCAAGCCCATCTATCAATGGAAAGCACAGCGAGTACGTCGAATTCTTGGCGGATGATGAGACCTTGGGCCTGACACTGATGCGAAACAAGGATTAATCGCAGCCAGCATGATGAGCTCCAAGATGGGGCGGCAACGAGATCGTCGCTCCATCTCCACGATCCCACGGAACCCGTCAACGCTCGGCTCCAAAACCCCCTCCATGTATCTAAATCCTGCCGAGACGCCGTTTCTCAGCATCCGACAGCGGGCGCATCCCTTAATGTCGCTGTGCCGAGCACCATCTCGGACAAGGAACTAGCTGGCATTGGTGATCAGTTCTCGGCCGACTGACTTATCGGCCGAGAGTTCGGCCGAGAAGGGCTGAAAGCTCCGTTCCTCGAGTCCTACGCTTTGAATGCACAAATTTAGAGAGGGATAGCGTATTCGTCTTTATTTATCTATTTTTTCTTCTTTTTTTCTTTCACCTCTTATGCGTTTCGTCCAACGTTGGATGGGTAGCTTGGAGAACTGTTTGCGAGAGATTAGTGACTACTGCTCTGCCAATGTCGCCGAGCGTAAGAACCCGAATAACAAGACGAAGCATCGGCAAAGACATAACCGACCAACGCACCCAAGAAACGCTCTGGGTTCATGATTTCTGCTAGTGCGCGAGGCCCCAGTAGATTATCCCTAACAGCCTGCCCGTATATATGTCTGTCTGTTGCTGACTGCTCATCCTCCAGTGACCGTCCGAGCAAATGGTAGCGCCGTGTCCACTGATCTCTTGGGCTACCAGGTGGGGTTTCGCCCCAAACCCGGGATCTAGGCAGGATGACGGGGGTACTGGCGGGTGTATTTTGTTTGTCTGGGTAGCAATAGTTGTTCGTGCGAATAGCACTACTCAAAAAAAAAAAAAAAAAAAAAAAAAAAAGCCACATGAAGACGGGCTGTCAAAGAAAAAAGCCACACGAGACGCGTTGTCAAAGAAAAAAGCCACATGAAGACGGGCCCCCATGTACACCAATCATTGCGTCTCGCGGGTCAGCCATGGATGGAACAGCACAGCTGTGCGCCCGGGCACCATCCACAACTCCCGAGTCCCGGCCTTCATCCATTACACTCGCGCAACTGGTTTCTTCTCGAGATTTGAAAATGTGTTATAAAACACAGCTTCGCTCTCCTTAGATTCTGCTTATGACCTCAACTTCAATTCGAAACGAGATTAATACGGCCTTCACCAAACATACCTCTGCCTGTCTTTGTGCCTTATGCTGTTCTCTTTCCTCTGGCCTTGAATACCTACCTCCCCTCTGGAGGTACTGGCCAGTACCTGCACTGCAGCTTATCCTTTGCCCTTGTATCCCTCTCTGCCCGAATTTACTGTTGTTTTTACCTCTCTGGGCTCCCTAATAGCTGCTCTTCTACATAAAAACACCATCAGCTTCACAACTTTCCAACGACAATGTCTACCACTTCATTCAAGGCTGACCACGGCTCGGTCGAGTCCAACGACTCGGGCCAGTCACGCAGCGTGTAAGCCAGCTGCGCCCTACCTACTCGTCAATTTGTGGGACCCCCTAACGCGGTTTAGCCCCCGGGAGTGCGCCAAGATCGTGGCGGCTCCACAGCAGGAACCGGGCAGATCGCACCAAATGCTTCGGTACCTCAACGACACGTGCAGCGGGAGCGGCAAACCTGTCACTGAAACGCTCCAAGACCCCTCCCGCGTGCCAGGTGCGCGGTGCCGGATCAGCCTCGACAACCCTTTGTACTGCACCCTCTCACACGATAACAAAACTGCACCTCCACACGAAAGTCTCTTGGCTGAGGCCGGAGCCCAGTTTTCTGACCACAAGCAAGGCACGGTCCACCCCGCAAAGTTGGACCTCGTTGATGTCACCTCCACGGCTTCTTAGTCCATGGCATGGAGGTCATGATGAGGTTTTCACAATCTGCTGTGTTGCCTTTGTTGATTCTTGGTATATAGCGTCGCTGAGGTGCATTTCTGTCTTTACCTCATTCCCGCTTTTCTTTCCTTATTTGTTGTCTTATTGGGGGAATGTCCAGCAGAGCGACACGTAGCGTCACATTAGGTAGCTTCAATTATAGAATAGCTCATGTCAATCCAATTAAACCGGAATACCATAAATGGAAGTGTCACACCGAAAACCTTCGACGACGCGGTCAGCGACCTTCCATACACCTTCTTTGCAGTAGACCATGTAGGCGCCTTAGCGGCAGCCCGGACCGGCAGCCCGGACCGGCAGCCCAGTGCAGCATTCGCTCCACTCCACGTCATCAGAACCTGCACGTATTTGGTTCCCCGTCCCCAATGTGAAGGACCGGGATGCACCTTAAGTCTTCCGCTGACTGCTTACCTACTTTCTCGGCTTCCTCACCAAACGGGAGCACCAGATTGACGCCGGGGAAGACTCGATGCATTGCCGGCACATGTGATTGCAGCAAGTCTCTGTTGCACAATGAAAACAAGCGCGCCCTTGCGTCTTCCGGCCGCCGCGGCGAGCAGGCGAGACGGCTGCACCTGGGCGTCGCCGATTTGCCGTCCCAGCATCATAATACTCATACTTGCCAACCGGCTTGCGGCAATTCTTGCCCTCATCATGCTAGGCTGAGCCGCAAGTACCTACCTAGGTATTCAGAGAGCGCAGGGTGCCCGGCATTCGTGACGCTTCGACCACTCGGCTCGGTGAAGCCGGTCGGCTCTGACGCTCCTATGGCAGCCAAGGAAAGCGATAATCGTACTACGGCGCCCAATAACAATGAGAGGAGGGTGTGCAAGCAGTAATGGAAGTTCCTAGCGATTCATCAATCTGATTGAAGGCTGTGACCTTGAAGGGGGCTGGCCGTCCGGGGAAGTGTCCGGTGTACAGGGAGGTTCGAAACGGAAGTGCCCCGGAAGCGATCCAATGTTAAATGTTGAGCGACATCACACAGAGATCGTGCAAAGAGCAAAATTAGGGCGAGGATGCTATCATGGCTTGATCACCTATGCTAGTTAAGGCTCTACACCTGAAGGTCACACAGATGAACGCCGTCAGAAAGCTAAGTCAACCTTCCCCACAACACTTACGGGGGATTTCCCATCAGAGCAGAGCGCAGCCATTCAGTAGTCTGTACTTTATGCAAACCAACTGGCATAGGTGTATCTGTTTGGACGGCGTGAAATTGCAAGCTCAAGTCTACGCATTATGGTTGCACCGAATTGGAAAAACACTGAGCAGACTGGCAAAAAGTGAAACAAGACGCAAAAAACATACAACAGCGGGGATTCGCTGGTCGTCACCGACCCAACTACTAATCCGCCCCTCACTGGCTTGTCTATGGGAGAGCGGACGGGATCCCGAATTTTCCAGTGGGTATGGTCGTATGTGCTAGTCTGCAGGTGCTGGCCTCCTCATGAAGGGCTCACCAGGATATCATGAGGTCTGCCACTGGACGGTGTCCCATTTCTCAGACATGTAGAGTTGGGTTAACCAGGCAAATGTCTGAGCAAAAAACACCCAGTCCTTTGCTAAGCACTTTTATCTACTTATTATCGACAATTAAAAACCTTTGTACTCATTTAGAGGCTCCAGTAGAGGACCGCATCACGGAAGACACCGATAGAGTCTTCATAACATCTTATCCTTGTTCGGGTTCATAATAATATCGAAAAGCTTGGCCCTTTCTAACCTCGACAATTCAAACGAGCCGTGTCTAATATTGGTCGAGTGCTTAGTTGCTTATATTGTCCCACTCTCTTCACTCACCATCTTGTCACTGTGAATCACTCTCCACTCGTCGTCTTGTCACTCCCGACTCTGAATCACTGCCATCACAATCAGTATCAGGTCAAAGCCCTGGGAACATGACCGTTCTTCCCAAGATGAACCCACAACAACAACCCAGGATCTCAGAAATCACGAACTCACAGTGCAGCGGCCTCCCTAAAGTTACTACCCACAAGATTCCATTGCTCTTGAGCACTCCGACGTGGGCTCAGCTCTTAGTACCAGTGCCTCGAGTAAGTGTTCTCCATTTTTCATTCAGGTCCGTAAGGCGTTTGACTTGATGCTCATGGCTCTTGGTTATCACAGGCGATAGCCGAGTCAAGATGGCACCTAGCAAGAGGATGAGTTACATGGCCGACATGGATGCGCCAACGCTACACCAACAACATGATCCTCACCCCGACGCGAGTCCCTGGTCTCGACCTCCTCCTCCAGGTCTTGGCCATGACCAGGGACCCCCGCCCATGAGCATCGTGATCCAGATCGTCGGATCCAGGGGCGACGTGCAGCCGTTCGTGGCGCTGGGCAAGGCCCTCTTGGCGTACGGCCACCGCGTGAGAATAGCCACTCACGAGACGTTTGCCAGTTTTGTCCAGGACAACGCCCTCGAGTTCTTTTGCATCGGGGGCGATCCTGCCGAGCTCATGGCGTCTATGGTCAAGAAGCCAGGACTCAGGCCTGAGTCTAATGCCCTAGCAGCTATCGAGGCGAGCAAGCGACGTCGTGTCATTGAGGAGACGATGTCTGGATGCTGGATGTCGTGCATTGATGTGGGCGATGGCTTGAAAACTACCACCGACGGACAGAGGCCGTTTGTGGCCGACGCCATCATCGCCAACCCGCCCAGCTTTGCCCACATCCATATCGCTGAAAGGCTCAGTATCCCTCTTCACCTCATGTTCACTATGCCGTGGTCACCGACAACTGCCTTCCCTCACCCAATGGCCAACATTCAGCAGCACGCAGTGACGGATGCAGCCTCGGCGAACTATATGTCGTACACCATGGCCGATCTCATGACCTGGAAGGGACTCGGAGATGTGATTAACAGGTTCAGAACAGAGGTGCTCGAGCTGGACCCTATCTCACTCACGTCGGCACCTGGCTTGCTGGAGCGGCTGCGTGTCCCGTACACATATTGCTGGTCCCCGGCCCTAATCCCCAAACCTGGGGACTGGGGTGACAACATTGACGTATCGGGCTTCTTCCTGGACCTCGCTTCGTCGTTCACGCCACCCACGGATCTAGATGCGTTCCTTCGCGCCGGTCCGCCGCCTGTATACATCGGCTTTGGGTCTATCATTGTCCACAATCCTGGAGAGCTTACCAAGACCATCTTCGAGGCAGTGCGGCTAGCTGGAGTCCGGGCTCTTGTATCCAAAGGCTGGGGCGGCATCGGCGAGGACGGTCAAGCGCCCGAGGGAGTGTTTATCCTCGGCGACGTACCCCACGACTGGCTGTTTAGCCGCGTCTCGGCCGTATGCCACCACGGCGGCGCAGGCACCTGCTCTGCGAGTATCAAGGCCGGTCGTCCAACTGTCGTGGTTCCCTTCTTCGGAGATCAGCCATTCTGGGGCGCCATGGTGAGTCAAGCCGGTGCTGGGCCTGAGCCCATCCCATGCGCCGACTTGACAGCCGAGAAGCTTGCCGCAGCGATCCGCTACTGTCTTCTGCCTGAGACGCAGGCCAGGGCCCAAGAGCTAGGTTCCAAGGTCCGAGGGGAGGCTGGAACGGCCGAAGGCTGCAAGAGCTTCCACCGCCAGCTCCAGAGTCGCGATCTTGCGTGCAATGCCGCTCCGGAGAGATGTGCGGCATGGAAGGTCAAGAGGACGGCTGTCAAGCTGAGCCCCTTTGCTGCGGCGGTACTTGTCCGAACTGGTGAACTGGAGTACTCGGACCTGAAGCTGTAAGTGAAAACCTCCCTGTCCCTATTTATAGGGGCGCTGTCTCTAAGAATTCCTGCTAATTGGTACAAAAACAGGTACAGATCAGTTGAATACAACACTGAGGAGCAGCAGGAACCGAGCAACAGTCATGCCGCCGAAGTCTCTGAGGGCTTCCGCAGCCTAACTCTTGAGCCTGCAGCTGGTAAAATCCCTCTCCTCTCCTCCATTTTCTTCTGGCTAACTAGTTCGGTCCAGACATCTCTGGTATCCCGGCTTACTCGTTGCCGAGCATTAATCCTCATCTCCGGGCCTTGTTCTCGAGCGGCGTGTCTGACGACATTGTTGAGTGGCGCATCCAACAGGGCGAGGACGACTTGAAAACGTCGTTAGACAGTGACCAGCAAGCGGTGCTGGCGAGATGGAGGAGTCTTCAATAGGCCTTGAAGAAGTGACATCATCTGAAGGACAAGGACAAGTAGGACGAGTTCTTCGCAAGGAGTAATGGCCGATCAAGGTGTATTGAAGAAACGGCTCATATCTGCCGCTCAACGCAGTGTAGAGCTGACACGTACTCCTAAGCTAGCTTCGTTGTATAAAAACCCTCTAGACTATGACCACTCGATAATGGCGACCTGTGAACGACCATACTGCCTTTCGAGCTCACACCCATATCAGGCATCCAAGCCCCAAGCCCTGATCACCAGCTGCTCTCACAGCACAGGTGAAGCAAGCCCCCTCGCCAGCTATGGCGATGACAGCATGCCTGCCCTCCATCGAACACCACGTCCTTGCCCGTAGCTCGCAGTCTCCCTCCCCCGTAGCGTCGATGATCAGCACCCTCTCGTCTTCAGGCACACACTTAAAGGGGTCTCCAATGTCAGCCACGTCCACGACGTGCTCGAGTTCTGGCAGATCGCGCAGGTCGACGAGGTGTGGGCCGTCGATACATCGAGGGGCGGCGACAAAAGTTGGGTTGTATTTCAACTCCAGAAGTGAAGCTATCGGTGCTTCGTTGATACTAAATGCCAAGACAGCCCTTCTTGGCTCGTCAGCCACATCTCTGGGGTTAACTGCCTTTGCTCTTAGGAACTGCAGGCCCGAGAACTTGATCTTCGTTGGCGAATTTCGAGGCGGAAGTGTTCCTACCCACTTGCCTTGCTCGTCTGAAGCCTCACAATGCGGATTTTCTGCTGGAGCGCCGGGGACTTGGTCAAAAGACACGTCCTTCTCCCGGATCCGCCACCAGCCAGGTTTGACAACTTGGCCGTCGTTTGGCAGAACTGGAGGACAAGGTCCAACCCAACCGTTGGCCGCCTTGACACCCTTCATCCCTCCAAAGACACGGCCGAGGACGTGCTTGGAGCGCCAGTATGATCGTCCATCCAACACAAGTCCAGCAGAGGGATGTGCCGGCTCGCCCATACGCAGAAGACTCGGGGTAGCGAGTACGAGAGCGGACATGATGGTGCAGACGTACCCTGAGCCGAGCAAGACGGTTCCAAATACCCAGTCCAGAAGCTTGTGTGTGCCCATTGCAGATGGTAGAACGGTGGCCCCCTGAGGTTCCAAGAATTCTCGCATCTCGGCCAGGCCAGGCCACTCCATGAGCCCTGCGAATCGAACGAGACCGTGGATCTGCTCATCTTGAATGAGTTCCTCAAAGTCGTAATACGGTTCATACTCGGGTACCGAAACATTCTTGATGCGCACGCCTTTGATCCATCGGCCTGCCATCTCCATCGCCGCCATGACTTGGTTGCTCGTGGTAAAGTCGGTTGTGGTTTGCTCGAGGCGCAGCTTTAGTTCGTATGCGACAATCATCTGGAATAGTATCTCTAATCTCGTTGAGTCGCCAGATAACCACATCTTGGCGGGAGAGACTCCTTCGTCATAGTCTGGAAAGATATCGACGCGATTCAAGGTGACGAGCAGATCCTGAATTTGATGGTCCAAGTCGTAAGTAGGAGCCTTGATACACCGGGTGTTGTCCGGGCCGAGAAGCTTCTGCATGTACTCCAGTGTCGATTGTTCTGTTCTATTCTCCGGTAATGTTTTACGCTGTTGTAGTTCGTCCAGCCATTCCACGAGCTGGCCGAGGCTGTGGTTAGGAACGACGCCAGTAGTGCTGTGTGTGCCGTCTCCTTTACATGTAGGCTGACTGTTGCGTTCCCAATCGCTCAAATCTGCTGCGAATCCTTAGATGGTGCGTGTTCCGGGCCATTTCCCCTCGAACTCGCGACTGGCCTGTCATGGTTGGGTCAGTCGACATGGTGAAATGGTAGCAAGGGGGCTCGAGACCAACGTACCTCGCTGTCTTGTTTACTATAGCTCTTTTGCATGTTTCCAATGTCATTAGGTGACTCCGCTGTGGTATGCATCAATGCTGCCTCTGTCAGCATTAGGACGGGTTTGCTGCAAGAGGCCACTGACACCAAGATGGATGGGTAGGGTTGGTGTATTCCATCTCTTGCTGTTCCTGGACATGCTTGCTATTGAAGCCTTCCCACCTCAGCGTTGCATTGGTACGATGTTTGTCCCTGGCTATGGCGATTCGTAGCGCGCCTTTGAGGTGATCTTTGTCGTCGAGTTGCTTGACATCAGATTCATGATCATCCTCGTTAGTCAAGTTGCAAAACTGCGGTTTCTGGCTGCCTGGATTCTCCCTAGACTTCTCGCCGCAAGGTTTGTCTACCTCACTCGGTTCTTCTATACTAGAGGTTATTGGCTTATTAGCAAATCCACCATGGCTTGTCTCCGCTACTCCCTCGGTCTTGGAAGGCCCTTCCGCAGTCCAAGGAACAGGGTTGAGCAAGATATAGGCATCTGCATCAGCCAACAAAACAAACAGCAAGCTGATGCATTCGCGGATGCCCCGACTGAGAGACACGAAAGCCTTCTTATCCTTCCTATGCCACCTCGTCGCACTGCTGATTCTCAAGCTCATCGATGGAGGCCCGAGATACCACCCTAGGTCCGGCCTCATGTGCCTTCTAGAAATGGGTATAAGCGGTGCGACGGACTTGACAATGTCGTCGAGAAAGTCAAATGCGCCCTGGGTGAGTCGAGGCACTGTGAGGCGAGGGTCGAGAGGGCCATGATCGTTCGGATCAAGCATGCGTGGGAAACCAAGTTGTCTTCCCCAGTCCTTTAGACGATCTTGCTGCGTCCGGATACCAAGTCTAAAGTCCGAATAGTCAGAGGTGATGGGATCGCCGCGGGCGAATCTTGACAGCATATCGTCGCAGTCTCTCCAGGCGTTGGCGAGCGCCAGGGCATTGTTGTCTTGCATCTGTGCTGGAAGCCATTCCTGTTCGAATCTGCTAAGTGCTTCTGCCACAAAGGTGTCATCCTCGGCAGCTTGTGCCTCTGCGGTTGGCGTATCGCTCATTGCCGCTGTCGAGTTAGACGTCGGTTGTGATGGTTGGAGTCTTTAAAGAGTTCTTTTGAGGATGGCGAAGGGGGCTGAGCAAGCCAAGCCCGTCCTTAGGCGCCACATGGTTGGCCTCGACTGGTCATGATGGTCCATGATGAAGCTAACAGATAGGTCGGAGCTAACGTTACGCCCGCATTTTGAGAAGGCAGGGATACCTTGTCTTATGTATCCTGATACAAGCCAAGGCGATCCCAGATCTTTACGGAGTGAGTCCTTAGCCATTGAACTTGGCCCAGCAACCAGCAAGGCTAAAGAAGGCTGCTTGGGACTCACGCGATTCAAGAAATAAATGAGACACCAGAACATCAAGAGGATTAATTACCTAGCTCTCCTCAAGTATAATATTTAGCTAAAGATATATTAAAATAAGGGTAAAGCTTTGGAGCTTCTTTCCCTTATTTCATTATACTTCATCTATCATCTTTATAGGAGGATAGGCTAAAGAGTTATTTGACCGTCTCACTTTTTTCTCAACCCGGGTGGGATTTTAATAGGGGCTCAATTGGTTCCTTCAGTCTAATAAAAGACACCCACACAATCTTCCTGGCAGGCTATTGACTTGGTAGTCCTTTGAGCAAAGAGTGAAGTAGACTTGGGAGACTTCGAACAATACTACTACTATACCCCGTGACACTGTTTCGTCTGAAGACCTCTATATAACAAATTTCAGTAAAGATGACTACCTTAAGGGCAAAATATAATATGGTCCGTCCTTATACTTAAATAACTCTGTAACTACCAGTTAAAGAGACTATGGGGTCAGACGCCAAGTGCCGACGTTCGGGGTCCGCGGACACCATCCCTGGCTAGCTTTCAATTCAACCCATCCTTGCACGCTTCGATAGCGGATAGATAAGACAGAACGCGCTGTCCCACCTGAATTTCGCGACCTCTCTCTACCAAGATTTGGCCTTTCCACATTCTCGCCGCCAGTTGCACAGCCAATCTCACAACAGCAACGCGAACAGCCCACAGAAATGTCGCTTTCAGGCACAGACTCGGGACCCGCGGGTGCCCAGACTGTCCCGGGTGTCGCTCGGTCCAGGCCGTACATTGGTCGGCGGGAACAGTTCAAACGTTCGCGGAACGGATGCCTTACATGTCGGTCCCGGAGGAAGAAATGCAACGAGGAGAGGCCACGGTGCATAGGTTGCAGGCGGAACTATCTTGAATGCAATTGGCCAGTGGAAGAAAACCATCGAACGTCATCACCACCAAGCCCACGCCAGCAAGATCCCAGCCAGAGTGGCCTTGCTCTTCACACTCAAGACTCTTTGGCCTTTCCTTCTGGTGAGATTGTCTCACGAGCTGCAGAAGCTGAGAAACCAATGAAAGAAAGCTTATGGACGATATCGTTTGGATCTTTCATGCATCTCACCCGATCTTGCACACTCACCCCTGAATCCCCTCTCCTGCTTCAACACTACCTCACGACAACCGCAACCATGCTTCCTATGCCGGCCAACGAAAACGCATTCATCACCGAAATTATTCCCGCCGCCTCTGTGGACGACTTACTCATGCATAGTGTCTTGGTTGTTAGCGGAGCACACATGAACTTTGAGGACGATTCCGATGGAGCTGCCCAGAAAGCGACGTTGTGTCACTACAGTAGTCTCATTAGGCTTTTGCGAGTTGAGTTTTCAGAACTACAAGCCTCGGACATTAGGAAACTTGTTCGGTTACTCTTGATTCTAGTCATATTGTGTCACTTTGAGGTCAGTACCAGTCCCTATCAACTGTTAGTCCTTCCATGTCAATACCAAGTTCGACATATAGGCAATCTCAGGGGTAAACGGAGAAGCTCTATTTCGCCATCTCCGCGCCAGCCGAGAAATAATCCTCAAAATCTTAAAGTACCAGGAGTCGACTCCCTTAGCGCACGATCTCACGACGCATTTCGGGCTCGGCCTCGAACTGTACTCGTACCTCGTCGTCACCAACTGTCTAACTCCATATGGCCTCTTGACTGAACGCACGTTTCCTCTGGATCCTTTCGTCACTTCACTCGACAGCCTCAGTCATTACCAGACGTTTGGCATCATGTTTGCTGGTCTCCACGGTCTTTTTGAGTTGATACCGCAGGCATCTCTTCTTTTTGGACAGAGACTGACTGAACAAGAGGCCGGTGTTGATGAGCCTTCATCTGGTTGCATAGAGCTTCATGATACGATCCAGAGTCGCCTTCAAGATTGGAATGTCTCACAAGCAACAGCTCACAACTTATATGACAAAGACTCCATGACACATGTTTCCGAGGCTCTACGGCACAGCATAAAAATCTACCTGATCGCAGCGATGCAGGGTTCATCCATCTCATGCCCCGAAACCATCTCTCAGTTTCAGAGCCACGTCGATATCGTCTTCGGCTCCGGTCGAAAGTTGCACCAGTCTCAGTGGACGGCTACTTTAATGTGGCCTTTCCTCATTGCTGGTTCTTGCACCACCCAACAAGATCAGCAACAATTGCTGTCCCACACCCTGCGCAACTCAAGATATCGAATGAAGCACAGTATTAGGGCATCGAATTTACTACAGAGGCTCTGGGATGACCCGGATCCACAGATGTATGGGCCGTATGGGTTGTACCTTGCCATCTCGCAACATGATGTTACGTTCGGGACTCTATAAATGCAAGGATATAGCTCATGGCCGGACGCCGGTTGCGCTGGTGTTGAATTGAGGATACCAGGTCCATGTTTTGGCCATCTTCACGATGAGAGGAGACGAACTTCAGAACACCAGCATTGTTTATCAAGCTCATGATCATATAACACGAAACTACCGAACCTAGGACACATATTCCAGAACAAGCCACTGGAAGCAGCTAAAAGAAGACGAAGCTATCACAGTTGGCCCTGAAGAAAAAGCAAGTGCATAACCCCGCCAAAGTCCTCCCCGACAGCTTCTTGAACCCTCATATCGCAACCATCAAAGATATCATTCCTCATACTTGATCTCGATGGTGTGTTTAGGGTCATAGTGAAGAGCCCAATACCCGTCCCAGATCAAGGTGGTGATGGGACCAATCTCCCCATTGCCCACAGCGCTCCCCTCAAGCTTCGTGATAGGCATGACACCACCCGCAGTGGTGCACATGAATATCTCATCGGCCTCAAACGCTAAGCTTGTCGGTACGTCGTCGATGTGGATGGAAATATTGTTCGCCTCGGCGACATCAAAGACAGTTCGTCTGGTAATACCCTCCAGGACGCCCTTCCTGGCCGTAAAGAGGGCGCCGTCCTTGACGAAGACGATGTTATACCCGGCTCCCTCGGTAATGTTGGCGTCCCCGTCGGTCAGGAAGGGATATTGCGAGCCCCTATCTTGAGCCTCAAGGAGACCCCTGATCAAGTCTCCCCACTGGAGGTTCTTGACTGTAGGGTCAATGGCTCCAGGTGGGATGCGTCGAACTGTGCGGGCGACGATGGCCTCGCCGCCAAACTGCTGCAGCTGCGGAGGCATGATCCAAACGTACGGCATCACCAAGATGTAGATGAAGTTGCTTTCGGGGGTGTCGCTAGACACGGGCTCACGAACAAAGCGAAACCCACGGGTAACGATGAGTTGGACATAGGCATCGCGAATACCACTCTTTGCGATCAAGTCAATCGTTGCTTGCTTGATCTCATCCCGCGACATGGGAGGCTTGAGACGCAGCTTCTTACAGCTCGCCTCAAGGCGGTCCAAGTGGTCATCGAATCGAAACAGCTTCCCATCCCACACGGCGGGCACGTCGTAGGTGAGATCGCTGTGGAGGAAGCCCTGGTCGAGGATGGGGATTCGGGCCTCGTACAATGGGGAGACCTGGCCTTCAATGAGGGCTGCACCGTGAGAGAGAGGGTTTTCGGACTGTTCAAGTTTTGTCTGGCGCTCCTGGAAGCCGTCGAAGATCTTTTGCATGGTTGACATTTTAAAGGTGTGAAGGAGGTTGGTGGAAAGGTGCGTATGTAGATGGACAAGAGGAGATGGGTAGTGGACAGGTGCTCAAGAGTTGATGCTGGGTGGTAGTTGGGATTCATAATGTGAGAACAAGACGGACAATATATACTCAAACTTCACAGTCTATAAACCAGTCCACGATATATCTACGGCGCCCGAGGAGCCCGTGATACTCACCAGTGTCGTCATCTGGGTTGATGAATCTGGTCGACGACCTGGTGTAAGTCTTATCTATCCGCGGTGGGATCTTATCTATGCGCGATCGGTAAGGCTGTTCCGAATGCCACACACTCACTGTCAGCAACAGAGCCTGACCCAGCAATCACAGCCACAGTATTCTCACAGATGGCCGGTTCAATTGAGGCGCCCATCGCAAATGCGACGGAACATACTCGTAGCTTGCATATCTACCGACGTAGTTCAGGTTCCGTTGCGGATCCGAGCCAGGCACGTAGCAGTTATATAGAACGGGTCTCTGCCCTCCATCCTGCCCGTTCACACTGCTTCAAAAACGCTGCTTACCCTCGAAATCAATTCTCGAACCGATTACCCGCCTGAAATCACACCCAATGCCCAAGAAATACACACCGCTTTCGCACTGAATCTCAATGGAATCGCAACATGCCTGGTCAGCCCGAGAAGGGAGATGGATACCTAGTCGCCCCGCACGATGCTGTCTGAATCCCTGAATACCTATATCTTAAGGTTTCCAACATTAGATCCTACAGCGAGCCCCGTTCTCGTGATCTGATCCAAAGTCCTGATATGGGTGCTCGTCACGGCGACTCCGTGCTTGCGGCCGTCCAAACGGCCGTCGACGTGGTGGTGTCCTCATCAGCAACGATGACTCAAAAGTCCTACCAGGCCTACGCGTCCATGCACGAAATGGGAGGTGCAGCTTTTTTTTCACCTCTCCCTGCGCTGTCATGGGCAGGAAAACACCACCAAACCGCAAAATACCACATGATTGGACTTTTTCTCAAGCGTCAAGCTCGACGGGCGGCAGATTAAAGACGAGGGGAGGGAAGCTGGAACTTGGTAAGCTGTCTGTCGGATGATTGAGACGACGGACGGGAGGTGTGTCCACTCGAGACGAGCTACCGACGAGTCATCACAAGGGAAAAAAACCGACCGAGATCGGCAGCCGTTTTAGATAGCAAAGTAGAAAAAGGGTCAACAGGGGGGGGTGGGAGAAATAGCCTACTCACACGCCGCCTGGCCGATTCCATCCTCCTTGCGAAACCATCGGCCTCCGGGAGCTCCAGGCTGTCGGGCGGCGGCGGTAGGAAGCCGCGGAACCATCAACCGGACGGGACCCAGCATCCGGCATTCCGCCCCACCGCCGACCCGTCCCGGCGCCTTCTTGCAGCTGGGCGGTCCACCCTGCGGCTCTGTGCAGAAGGAGTCCCAAGATTTGGGGAGTGATGGAGCGTCCCCCAGTGTGCAAATCTCATTTCCAGTTCCACCTTGGCAAGCCCAACATTGCCTTGTCAGGCCCTTCGGTGCCATGATCAATCCCTAACGGCGCCAAACAGTGAGCTTGCATCCGTAATGAGCAGCCGTCTCTCGACTGAACAACTCCACGCCATCACCTCTCTTCCCAAGGGACATAAAGAGTCGTAGAGGCGCCAGACGGTTCAAGAGCTGTTTTACAAGTCCTCAGGTTCCATCATTGCGTCAACCAAGAAGGGATGCTTCAATCATCTCCTAGGCCTAGACGAAGCCGTGTAGCAGAAGCACCAAAAATGTACAGAGCACACTAGCAAGGGCTCGCAAGGAACAGCAGTGCCCGATGTTAGCTGCACACTTGTTGGGGAAATCGGGAACCGTCCCAAAATGGATCCGTGCTGGAGTCGAGCAAGTGCCAAGAGACATCAGATGCTCATCATACGTACGTGAAGCCAGCACCTATATCATCCTGACGAAGAGTGCTGTTGACAAGGGTTAGGCAATCAATGCGCCTGGTTAGTGGCAAGCTGAACAGCGCGAACGCCCGTTCAGCAGTTCTAGTCCTAGGCTAGAAGTCGACCGCAGACCAACGGAAGAGTCTCATGGCCACATCGAAGCATGCCCACCCCTGCCTCGAGGGACGGGAACCTGCGTCGCCCATCTGACCCACTGTCAAGGATGACGCCGAGCTAGGGCGCCTCGTTCTCCTTTGGAATAAGCTCCTGCCACACACCGCCTTGGTGTTTTGCCTCTCTCTTAACACGTCGTGTGGTTGTGGAGGCATCTTTCGAACCAGAGTTTTTGATGGCCTAGTAAACAAACGACCAGTTGACGTGAGCCTGAACTGTTGGAGAATGCCTGTTCACAGACGAGGGCAAGTGCCATCAACCCAGTCATTCCCGTGTCTGCCATATTGTCCGCCATCGTGTTCTGCTCGTAGACTCGGAGAGATCTCACTTGGCGTCGGTAATGAGGACAATTTTAGCTGCTGGCTTTGGAATGTTGGCCTTTTCCATGCCACCATCACCAAACACATGAAGGGCACGCCTTCACCAAGGCGGGGTCTGGGAAATTGGCAACACGATGATTACTGACGTGGCCATCAAGAGATGGCAAGGCTACCTCAGGTCGACCGCAAAGGGGTTGCTGGTTGGCCGTGGTGGACCGGCTTACTCTCCCTTGAATAATGGATGGTGTGTGTGTGTGTGTGTGTGTGTGTGTGTGCGCGCGCACCTATCTAGAAGGGTGCCGCTGGTGGCCCAACGCGAGCGAGAAAAAGCAAAGACAAGAAAAAGGCGGACGAAACACAAGGTATCAAAACAACCGGCCATGATGGAGGCGAGAGTAGCGCCATCTTGGCCTCCGCAGGAACACTGACTCGCTTGCCGAGATCGCGGGCTGTTTGTCCCAGCGGGAAGGACAGCCTTGGCCTTGTCTTCGATCCCTCGACGCGCCAATCACGTCCCGAAGCCTGTGCCTGGCCTAGCACTCACCCCTGTTGCTTCTCGAAGAATGGATGTTTCGGCTGACGCATTTGCAGGCATTCGGCGTGCTTCAAGTCGGCGTGTGTCGAGAAAAAAGGATTCATGAGCACACTGACCTCATCGCACCCGCCGGCCAGGCGTCGGTAGGAGACCCCCCGAAAGTGACCCATCCCGGGCTCGGCCAGTAAATGTTCTACTGGATAGGTAGGCACTGGCCTTTAAGCTTACCCCTGGAGCAAGTCGACTTAGTTCACAGCCAGGCCAGAGAACCTGGGCTGTCTGCTCCTAGGGTCGATCGCTCTGCCGAGGGTACCCCACGTCGACCGGCGCCGCACGTCAGAGCAGCGCTAAGCAATGCTAAGCAACAGCGCCCAGGATCTGCTCATGGCAGGCAAGCGAGGGCAATTGTTGAGAGAGATCTCTTCCAACAACCCCTTATCCAGCGGCCTCACAGGGGTGTGGGCTTTCGCTCGCTTGGTATTTACCTATCCTGCCTTGGCAGTCTCGTCGTGGATGAGGGTTAGGTGCTCTTGGTCGGCCTCGGTAACAGCGAAAAGTCTACCACCTCAACCTTCTCCTCCATCTTGCGCGATCCGGACACGCTTTGGCCATGGTTTGTAGAATATTTAGGTAGTTAGTGTAGCAGACGCCTCCCAAGTGGCATGCCCCAGGCGGCCGGGTCGCCAAGCAAGAAGCGTAGAAAACAGCCAGCAATGGGGCTCGGAAGCCATCCGCGGCAGCTCGTGCAGATTTTCCATGAAAGAAGCCGTCAGTCCATCCACATCCAAGCTCAGGGAAGGCTTAGCGTTAAAACAGTACAGTGGGCGCACACAGTACGGTTATCGTTCCATGAAACCTTCATGCGGTCTGCTGTCCAGCCCATGACATGGTTCCTCAGTCCCTGGGCACGCTTTGTAGCTGGTCAAGAGTTTCACCACAGTCCCTCCACACGAGTGTGGATCAGTATGACGCCCTTGACCGGGCCCAAGCTGGTTCTGGGGCTTGTCCGTTTGGCCAGGTGACATGTGTGGTTCGCCAGGCCGCCTTTCCAGAAGACCAGAGGCACAGGCCATTTGAGGACATTTTTTTTTTTTTTTTTTTTTTTTTTTAGAGAAAGGGACACAGTGTGAGGGTCCGGAAGATTTACCGGGTTGACTGGGGCCCCCAAGTCCCTGTCGCATCCATGGATCCCTGCATGTGTCCTGGCAGAACTTGCCCACCAAGCCATCCCATCCAGTCTGACAACGATCTCTTAGCCAGGGCCGAACAATTGATATTGTGTGCCGTGCTGACGATGCCAGTCCCAGCAACTTCAGAATTGTGGTCAGCGAGGCGGCCATGCCTCGTCCCGACGCACAGTCCGAGCCTTTACATGGCTGACTAGGCAAATGGCTCATCAGATGAGGACCGAGTGAGAAAAACTGAAGTTTAACGAACTGGTCAAAGGCAGTCTGAGTGGGAAAGGTGTGCCAGCTTCTAAAAAATAATGAGCGAGATGAGCCACGATCCAATAATGTGGCCCGGTGAAAGGGCTGGTCAGATGACCCATCAGTCGCCTCACCGCGATAAGCTTGATTGTCATAAAGATGCTCTTGTTCGCCCGCACTGTACCTTCGTCGCCGTCTTTGATACCGAGTCTGTCATCAGCTTGGTTGAGAGCTGCACAGTTGCACCGCATATTTGCGCCGTTGGGTACAACCAAGACAGGGCCTGGATGTCCTTCTCCTGACCATTCACGACTCTCTAGAACCCGTCAATACACGCTGACAATGCCCTTCTTCGCCAGGCGATTGTTTGGCTTTGCGCGATGCCAATTTGGACAAGATCGCCTCTCAGATCTGTTCAACAGCTCAAACTGCTTCCGTGGCGCAGCCGGCTAACGCCAGGCCCGGCTGAAGCTGAAGCTCAAAGCTCTGGTCGGTGATGCCGTAACGGTCGAGTTGTGGCGGGGCTTCCACGGATGTAGAAGCAGCTTGGCGTTTCGTTTCGTTTCGTGGATAGGGGCTCTTTTTATCTCATAGGATCTGTTGTTGCATCAATGGTCTCATCTTTACTCTTCATGCTGTCATGACGGCTGGGGTAACTATCCATGGATCAGTGGAGCATTGGAGGGAGCCACAAACCATCCAGCCGTTGTCTCATGTTGTACAGTACCTAGTCAACGAGGCCAAGCACTGTCCCTCATGGCCAAATAAACTGACATGCATGGAATTGGGTCAAAGCCAGGATTGCTGTTGAAGTTACACCCATGTGACTGCAGATGAAAGCTGTCATGCCAAAAGAGCCGCTTCTGGCTGAATCGTGAGCCGCCCGTCGATACCGTACGGGGCGCCTTCTGGCGCCCAGCGGTCCCAGCGGCGGAAGGACGTGCAGAGTTGACCAGACAGGCGCCGCAGCGATAGCAGTCACCTCAAACCACGGGACTCGGCGCCGTAGCTGGGCCAGCAGATCCACACCGAAAGGTGACCCCCAACTCACATCCTGCTGAAGCTGAAGCCAGCGCGCAACAGCACTGAGGGAGAGAAGAGCTGACCCGACGAGGTACTTCGGCATCCACCAAGCATGTTGCGCAAGGTCTTTTGGGCCAAAAGGCTCGAAGCCTGCCCTGGGTTGGGGCTACCACATCTAAGACGCCCCTCCCACCTTATCACACGCCTACTCGAATACGTATCTCGAGTGTAGGGGGCGTGCCCCGTGGGTAGAGACGAAGGCCACAAGCCACACAGCTGTGAGCGGTACGTAATGCTTAAATGCATGGCTCGTGCTGTTGAATCGGGACTCGTTGCGGAGCCCCTCTTGATGACCTGAAGCCAGTGCACCGATTGCCCACTGCTGCATCTCCAGCGTTACGACAAGGTCCTTGAGGGTTTGGATTTGATTTGAAAAGAAACAGTCGACCGGTAGAAACCTTGGAAGCGAGAGTTGAGGTGGAGCGGTACCTTCTGTGGCTGTGCGGTGTCAAAAGCGTTGCAAACCTTGGGCGGACGACATCTGCAAGGCAGCCAGACGACCCACTCCATCCGGAGTCTACCTACTCTTTTCCCCTTTGCCATATGGGCCCCCTCAGCCCTGGCAGCCGGGGGTCCAGTGTGACCGTGGGAATGGGAAAAGAGTGAGGGCTTGAGCAGCAAAAGGAGGGTGTGTCCATTGGGGGAAGTCTGACCCGCCCGCCGCGTTGGAAATGGGCGAGGCGAAAAGAGTCCATGGCTGTGGCAGTGGGTCGAGAGCCCGCGTTGCCCACCGAGTCCGAGGCTGGGCTTTTTTGAGATGCGCCCATGCCCGCCCGCTGATGGATGACACTCAATGGGTAGATAGGTTGGTAGAAGCCAACCCTGGGGGATAGAGGCAAGCGGCGGTAGGGGAGGGACCGTCTGGACTTGTGGGCGGACAGGACTGTCGAGAGGACGGGGAAGAGCAGCCCCGAATGGAAATTGGCCGGGGCGGATGTGGAACGGAAGTCCCTCTGTGCCAGGAGGACGAGAGACTCAAGAGAAACAGGCTCGTTCACACCTGAAAGCAACTGAAAGCACCTGTTGTTCATACATGATCAATATACGCATCTTTGCTAGGTACCTAGCTCCCAACTAGGAGTTGAGTGAATGCGCAAGGTCCTGTCTGCAGTAGCCCCCGGCTCCGTATCCATCCATCCATCCATCCATCCTTCCATCCATTCTTCCACTCTTCCATCCATTCATGGGACCCTGGCGCCGACAATAGTTCCATGTTCCTAATCCACATCATCAGGTACGCAACTGAACAAAACCTTGAAGTGCTTGAACCTGCAGCATGAACAGAGAGGCAGACGCTGGAGAGATCCACTCTCCCGGTCCCGACCATCTAGATCACAGGTACATCGCACCGTGGGAATTGAACCATCTACACTCCCCCGCTAGCCGGCGTCCGGCATCGATTGGCGCCTCTCCAATCATGCCCGTCTAGTCCAATTGACTGCTTATTGGATGGATCCACCCTGTTTGCCTTATGAGGAAGGGGTGTGCGGACGGGGTGCGGAGGGGGAGGACTCCTTGGGGCTCCAGCAAGTGTCCAATGCATCCAAAGCAGGTAGCCCGGTCGAGTCTGGGGCATGTCATGACGGACCATGACCGGCCAGATAATTTCGAGCTCACTCTGCCCATCCTTTTTATCTCCCCTTCATGACCACTACCTCTCACGCGTGAATATTTAGACAGGAGTCCGCTTCCTTCTTTCATCCGCGTCTAAGCTATTACTACATACTTTCATTGTTCGCCTCATCCTTCTTCTTCACCCTCTTCTTTACCTTCCACTACTTCTTCGTCCCTCTGCTTCAATCCGAGTCAGGGCCCAGTCCCAAGTGAAGCATTGCGTCGCCTCCAGCCAGCTCAGCTGTGACACCGTCGCGCGCCTCCATCGCCAGCGACACTCGTGTATGGCCCTCGACAAGATCAAGAGCTTTCCTTCCCATATACTATACTCCTTCCCCTGCTCGGGCTGGCAATACAGTCTGCTTCCATCTTCAGAGCCAGCTTGTTATTCTCGTTCGTCTCGTTCGCTCGTATCGATCGTTCGCTTCGTTCATTCTCAGAGGCTGCGTCGTCATTGCGTCTGGTTCCGCCTTCGCCATTGTACCAAGGAGGTCCTTGCTCTCTTCCTCTTCTTAATCCCCCTCTTGTGCTTCAGCTTCTCCCCCCCGCCTCCCTCCTCTCCGACCTACCTACATCGTCCACTCCCATCAACCGCTCCTCACCGGCTGCCGCTACTGCCGCCGCCGCCGTCACCACGCTGTCCAGGATCTCCTCCTTCTCTCCCTATCCCTCAACCGCCGACTCCTCCACCGCCGCCGGCAGGTTGGCTACGACGCTGCCTACCACCTCCTTCACTTCACTCTCGTGGTCGACACTGCATATTGAAGTCCTTGGGCAATCATCGTACAAGCAATATGTCATCTGTCAACGCCCAACAAGGCTCGGCCGCAAGGTAAGTCGTCTCGTTCAATCGGCGATCGTTCGTTCGATGGGTCGTTGGGTCGTGATCAGAATCACGCAGATGGCTAACAAGCATGGTACTTGTAGCATGGCAGTAAATGCTCGTCCAGCAGAATCACGAGACGTGTCGAAGGCCCGGGCGGCTGCGTACTCTCACGACAACGTCTTTGCTCGTATTCACGCCCGCGGCGAAGATCCCGGCGCCGGTATCGGTGGTGATGGTCAAGCTGAGGCAGACCTTGAAGATCTCGAGATATATATGACCGCATACCAACCGCCAGCTGGTAAGGGCGATGGTACCCAGGTCGATTCGCGGGTTCAGTAACCTGGTTCGTCAGCTCATTCTCTTGTGTCGGTATATATCGTCCCCGCTAACAACAGTGAGAAATCAGGCCTGTCCCGCCCTCGCAACTGCAGTCCTCATGGCCAAATGCCTTCGTGGTAATAGTAGTTGGTGGGTGTCGACTTTGACTTCAACTTCGACTGAATTGGGCCGGTCCCCTCTTTGCTTCTCAAACACGGTAGGTCGGTTTCTCTTGCGTTTATTTCTTTCGTGCGCTCCCTTTTCTTTTTCTTGCGGTCTGGATTTGGTATAGCATGTTTGCATCTTTGCCTTCGGGCATCCGAAGGCTCTCGTCTCAGCTTCTAGGCCGAGGTTCCGTTGAGCGGAAGACGAGAGCCAAGACATGACGCGGCATGATGGACGAAGATGATGGCCTGGCATTCTTCATGGCATGATAACGTCTGCATCAAGCATGTGTCCTCGATATCCTAGAGTTCCTTTGTTTTTCTTTTGTTAAGACCGGGAGGGTTCCTTGGGTTTGATTTCATTGGCATGTTTTGTTTTCAAGACCATTTCCTTGCGCCGTCATGGATAGAGATGGTAAAGGGATGAGCGGGATGGAATCGACGGGACGGGCGGGCTGAAGCGGCTCAATGGCTCTCATGGGCCAGGGGTCAGACTCAAGGATTCATGAGTTTGTCTTGGTCAAAGCTGGGCAAGAGACCAGTGGCTCTTTATACTCGGCGCGAATCGTCGTTGACGTCGATTCGTTGTAGCAAAGCCTGCTACATGAGCTTCAAGAGTGTGGGAGGGTATGAACGGTCGCCAAGCGAGATTGGAGAACTCTCATGATGACGGCAGGGCGAGAAAGTCGAGCAGCGAGGGCCTGAGCGTGAATCCTCACGGTGCCAACCTCATAATGAAGTCATATCGATGCGATGTCATATCGAATCGAAATGGACAAGGGATGAGATGAATGATGAGGGACAAACTCAACTAAAGGGGAGGGGGCGCTGGGTATTTATCACTCTCTGCCGGTTGTCGCACATGGCCAATCACAGCAGCCTCCCGCCACCCGATGCATCCTCGGCCGGATCCATCAGAGTCAAGCCTCGCGCCAAACCGACGGGTCGATCCTTGAGGATGACCCTTGCCAGCTAATGGTTGGCTCTCGAGTTCTATACGACCTTGCCACGATCGATTGTCGACGGCCTCGCCATCGTGCTCTCGCCCTGCTGCCTGTACGGAGTACCTTGGCACCTCTTCAACACTCTGCGAATGGTGCTCGATTGCGCACATGTCTCCGCCGCATCATGCACAAACCTGTCATCCATGGATTCTTGTCCAATGCGGCTGCATGGCTTGATCCAGCCTCAGGCGTCAGGGCTGAACTCACACATGTTTGACCGACACGCTACAACCCCATGTCATTTCTCACAAATTCCCCCTTTTGTTGGATAATTTATGGTTTATGAAACGCCCTGGTTGGTCAGGGCTTTTGGTTTGGGTATTAATGTTCATGCTGGAATGCGTATATTATGTTATATGACTGGGTATAGATGTTGTATATGGCTATATAGAATAAAAAGACGGATGTAATGGGAGGCATTGTCCATTTCTGCAGCTCTACGTGTCTCATGCTGCAGGCATCCAATGATGGATGATACGTGGTCGGCCGGTCGACCGGGGATGTAGAGACAGCCCCAAGTTGGTGAACGTCACTCTGCACAGATCAACAGGTGGCGATCTACTTCATCCATAACTTGATGCCCAACGCCAGATGCCAAGGGGACAAATATCACATTTTCGGTTCCTCGAGGGCCTTTCTCAACAGTAACAGTAACAGAAACGTTCTTTTCTCCCCAATGCCAACGCCCGCTGTCCTAATAGACCCTGTCCTAATAGACTCATAACTCGTGGCTGTTCGTTGCGTTGCTCATAATCATCCAGCACCAATATTCAAATGTGCATCCATCCGCCCCATGTCCGTCTCTTGTGTGTCTGGCTGTGCTGTGCATCAGCATTAGGATGTGTCAAGATCCCGCCCGACTGCTCGTCTACCTTCCAAGGCACTTGATTCGAGCCATAGCCAGTCGCTTAGCAGCATGGGCCTAGCCACACAACCCACAGCATAGAAGCCTCGCAACTGCCTGATCAACAGCCTTCGCTGGTGATGCCAATTTTATGCAAGAGTGGGCAAGCGCGTCTGAATGACAGTCCATCGTCAAGCCCTGGTCCAAAGCACAAGAAATATCCAAACCATCGTCACATCCCCTCAAGCTTTTTTCTTTGTCATTGTTATTTTGTATCCCAATAGTTATCCAGAACCCGCACCTCAAACCACAGAGTTATGGGTCAATGAAGCTGAAATCAAGAGACTGGTAGTTCCAGAGGCTGGCCAGCTCTCCAAGCTCTTCGTCCGAGATGTTGGCGAAAACCGCATCCGAAGGAGGCAGTTGAGTGGTGGTGAAGTTGGCTGGGTCTTGTGCAACCATCTGCGGCTGCCATTCGATATAGGGGGCCGGGGCCGGGGCGGCGTAAGCTTCAGATGAGATTTCGCCGCTACTAGCAATGGGCAAGCTGGGCAGGGAAGGAGCACCAGCGGACGAAGCAGCTGTCGCCGGTGTAATTGGTGCTGTCATAGTCGTCGTAGGCGGGGAGATCATTGGAGGGGAGCCGCTCTGGTGAGAGCCCGTTTGGGATGGTGCATCAGCATCGGCAAAGCGGGCCTTCTTGTTCGAAGGGCTGCCTGTAGCCACCTTTGGAGTCACCACCGTTCGGGGCAGGCGCTGCACGATGCGAGTCAGGATACCATACGATGTCTTGGCCGACTTGGTCACCATACGCAGACGCTGCAGCATGGCGTGCGCCTCGTCTATGGCCTTGAAGACATCGTCCCGTCGTGGAAGAGTATGGTGCTCATCGTGAAGGACTGCCGAGCACAGAACGGTCGACGTATCAAAGATACAAAACAAGACGAAGTGGAACTTGGCGTCACGGGGGTACACGTGGTCAAAGAATCCACGCAGGGACACCATGAGCTCTAGGCAGTAGTCGATACCGTCGCTGCGGATCTGAAGTTCAGCCTCGGATGAACGAATGGTGAATGGTCGAGCGAGGAAGGCTCGGATAGGGTCAAGCAGCATGGAAAACGCCATAGTGCGAAGGTAGTGGCGGTGCAAGACAATCCATGGGCACGATGCATCCAGAGCCTTGTCCGGATTATGGACATTGAAGGGGGGAGGGAAATCCTTGATCCATGCCTCAATAATGCCCTGGTATTCCTGCACATCTGCAGGAGCAACAACGTTCTTGGTTAGGCCAAATCGACGAAACAGCTGCCGGATCAAGCTTGACTGCATCTTCATGTGCGTCAGGGGCGAATGCTGCATACCCTCAAGGCCAAGGTTAGGAAGGCCAACTTCGCAGTCGGCTCGGTCAATGATCATGGGTCTACCGAGAAGAGCCGAGATTTGCCTTGGAAAGATGAGTTTCCATCCTATAAAACAGAACAAGATAGGAGTCGTTCCACTTACCAATCCCACGTATCCATAACGCACCAGACTCTTCGTCGAATCTCCAGCTCAAACTCCGGGACCGGATCAGCCTTTGATTCTTGGTGGATAGCTGGAGACATCATTAGCTGGTGGTTGGTGAACGTGCTTGGCAACTTACAGAGTTCCTGGGCTTCCCGAATAGCCGAGTTCAAGACATGCCAGCACTCGACAAAACGAGCCTCAGACTTGAACCAGTAGCACGAGTGTAGGAGCTGCTGGACGTTGGTAAGGTGGCTGTAGCCAATGGGGATGGTGCTCCCCAGCTCACGAGCAGCTTCATGATACTGCTCCGTCAGTCTCTGGATAGTATCGCCAAGGTCAACTTCAAGCTTCCTCTGTAGGTCAATGTCGGTGTACTGCGAGGCGCATGCGCAGACCATGAGGAGGAGGGCGGTCCACTGGACGCTGAGGGGGCGGTTGTCGCCACGGGCAATCCACCACTGCTGATATTGCTCTAAGAAGGAGGGCGGGTAGATGATGTAGTAGTGGAAATTAACATTATTAAGGAAGTTCTGGACAAGGATGTCTAAAGTCGCGTCAGGGATGGAAACTCGATGGAGGTTGCGAGGTGGTGCTTACCGGTGTACGGTCTAGGGGGGATGACCTGCAAGGCCCGCTCCAACTGCGGAAAGATCTTTGGGTCCTTGACAAACTCTCGAGATGATGCTTTGATAGTCTTGGGATGACGGGACGCGTCAGCGGGCAGACCGAAGCTCAAGGACAACGGGGGGCTTACCTCGTCCTGCGCTGTGAGGCCAAAAAGCACATGAGCCGGCATGTAGCCCAAGGCATCGATACCATCACTATCGGTATCACCGATATCGAATTCCTCCGACTCGGTGCTGGCATCATTGTTAAGTCGACGCTTCCTGAGGTTCTCCGAGGCAGCCTTTTCGGCCGCGGGCTGGTTGGCGTCCTTGAAACGACATTTGTCGGCAACCTTGCGCTTCTGACAATGGTTGCAGGGCCATTCGCGGTTGCACTAGGCCAAAGGTTAGAGATTCTAGACGAAAACGTGCTAAAAATGACAATGCCGAAGGCATGGGGATGATCGAATGGGAAGGGGGAGATGAGGGCGGTTACTTTTTGCTTGCGGCGAGCACACTCTGTGCAGGCCGATCGGTAGCTATTCTCCTTTTGACCGTCGTCTCCCATGATGCAGATCGTAGACTGGCTGGCCACAAGTCGATAGTCTGGGTCGATTTGGGCGGGAACAAAGTGAAGTCAAGTTTAGAATGGCCAAGCGACGACGGGGGCGAACTGATAGGATGCGGAGAAAGCGCCGTGGGAGGAATTAAAGCGAACAGAACATCTGGCCTGCCGCACAAAAAGCGATATGACCACCAGGGACTGGGTGACTGGGCAGTCAAGGCAAATAAGCTGGTGATGGGGTCGGGGTGGAGAAAGAAACGCTAGTCGACCGTTGTTAAAATGCATCCGCCCGCCTGCAGATCAATCAGGTGGGTGACACGGGAAAGAGATGCATCGTTTTGGGGTTGCTAATCTCTTGCCGAGGGCATTGCTTTGCTTTGCTTTGAGTTGGCCCATGTTGATTGAGCCCGGAGGGGATTGAGATGGGATGAGATCCAAGGAGATAAGCGAGCGAGGCGGCCAAGCGAGTGAGACTGTAAGATGGATCGTGCCCTGTCTGTTCCATGGTGAGGACGCCAATTCAGCCTCGGTTTATCCCAGGAACTCCTTCTCCAACTCGTCGCCGGAGTTAACGGGCCTTCCCGTCGAGTCCCGCTTGACCAGCGTGATAGAGCCAAGCCTCGGGAAACCCAAGTCAGTTGGTCAGCATTGTTCATAACAACGTGTAATTGTTCAACTTGTTTGTTGGCGAAGCAAACATTGCCGCCTCCAAACGCTGACTGACTGGGATTGTGGCAACTTCGCTGCTTGGCCACGATACACAGACCTTGAGCCTGTCGCCTCCATCGATTCCGGGGAATGACCCTGAACAAGGGCTGAAGGGGAAGATCCCTCGCCTCGAACACATCCACACATCCATCCATCTCCTGCTCCATCATGTCGTTTTGTTGCACAGATCCACCAATGTCTCTCGCTTCTCTCGTTCCGGCTTCTTCAACCCTCAGCCCTGAGCCCCTCTCTCTCCCAACTGTCGACCCTGCCCCGCTACAGTCTTGAGCATGCCAATCACTTCCGCCGAGGCTCCTCTTGTCCATTTCAACCCTCCTCGTGGCCGTGGAGATGCATTCCCCAAGAAAGGAATAGAGTCGTATCCCATACACAGCTGTTGATCGCTCGGACTCGCTTGGGCTCAATGATCGGCCAGGCCATCGTTCCAGCTGCTCCTTTCGAAGGTCCTTCAAATCCCACTATCCGTGTTGTTGCAGCTTTGGACCGGGCGGGGAATGCTACCCACCAACCGCCATGCACGTCTCTGTCGTCCGGTCCTATAGGAGATGTCCCAACAACGTGCCCAGCCAGTGATCTGGGTCGTCTCTCCGTGGCCAGTAGACCAGTTTGCCGCCTTTAGGAAGCCAAGTGCTGCTGGACGTCATCATGGTGGAACCGTTCCACGCTCGAACATGGATGATGTCGAGTCTCAAGGGTAAAGCTAATGTTAAGTAACGATGCGCCGTTGCAGTGGCCTCAGTTGAGAAGCACGCTATCACACGTGGCTGAGCACCTCCAAAGGAAGGAGTCAGGGTTGTTGCCAAATGGTGTTCATGCTCTCTGCCTCGAGGCAAGCTCTCGACATTGCTTTTTCTGGTAAGGGTTTTCGGTTCGTCAAGACTCGAGACCTTGTCGAGAAGGATTGCCATTGGGTAACGGGATGCCGCTGCGCCGCAGACTCGCACAACATTGTATAGAGTGGAAGCCAGGACGGCTGTGCAAGTACAGACTTGCTGCTATCGCTGTGTAGCGGTTGCTGCGCCTGTAGATTATTTCGTGACATGGCGGGTTTGGTACAGCACGATAGTCAGTCTAGCTGCTTCGGCGGCACTAGCTGCTTCGGCGGCACCAGCCGTCCCCCCGAAGACTTCGTGGATCACCGGCTTCGAAGCCATGGAAGGTCACCCTATCGGAGGCTGGGGAGCCTGAAGATTTTTGCACCCCGTCTCCTTGATGATGCAGCCGGACTGGGCTGCTGCAGTTCCTAGGCGCCGTGGTCTCGGATGGTACATAGCGGCGGTCTTACTCTGTCGTCAGCCCGCACGAGGCATGGCACCGGTCAGTCGGGCTTGAACGAGGCTCTCTGTCGACGCAAACATTGGACGTCCAAGTCAAGGTGCTGTACGCAAGGGAAGTGTACAGTACATTTGGATATTCAAGTTGCCGTCCCCCAAACAAGAGGGCGCATGCAGATGACCATTTTCGATTGGCGACACATACGGGGGCGTTTGGTGGAGAATCGATCCATTCATTTGTTGGGGGCGACGAGGAGAGAGAACAAATGGAGAAGACGAGAGTCGAAGATCGTTGCCCGAGTCGACTTGACTCGAGTTGGAAATAGAGTGAGGCTCCTTCCAATCCAAAGGAACGAGGTTTCGTAGGTGCCTGCCGTCGGGTAGGTTGTGGGAGCAAAGGGAAACCACCTGAGCTCGCCTCCATCTTTCCAGGAAGGTGCGGGCTTCCTGTAGTTAAGAACCACAAGGCTCGCAGAAAACGCACCACATCTCGATCTCTCGCAGCCCTCAGCGCTCAGAATCATGACAGAATGGCCCGAAAGAACACCCAGAACCCCGACAAATATCGGGTCAGGCCATAATTTGGGAAGCGGGGCGAGCATGCAGCCGGTTCCTCGCGTGCGTGCCTGTGTCTCCCTTCCCTCTGATGTCCATCCATCCATGGATGGCAAGGCTAGGCGGTTGAGCGTGTCAGCAGAGTGGCCCTGGGCTAGTATTGGATGTAACCCAACCGACGGGTGGCTAACTAGATCTATCAAGGGTACTACGCAGTAGACCAAAGACGATCCAAGAGCGTGAGATGGGGAAATGGCTCATCCCGAACAATAGCGGAATCGCGAATGACATCCATTGTTCGTTGTATGTATCCAGACAATGGCACCTTTTGCGAGTCTAGAATCCATCAAATGGCCTGATTTTAGCTAGTTCCCGCGTCCACAGTGTAACCGCCACAGCGCCGTCAACCGCGCCAGTCTCTTGATTGGCATCCACAACTCGAGCCAAGTCGATGGCCAAGGGTCCTTTGCTTGTGACTTGTTAGAACTGGGCAAAGAGTCAAGAGCAACCCCGGATTGGACGTTTATCTGCGACATGCGCCACGCTACTATAAGACGGCTGTTCATTCAGCGCAGCAGTTAGCCCTGCGTCCTCTTGCTTGCGCATGTATCAGCCGCAGCCAAAGTGACGGCTCATATATATCATGCTAGCCCTTGTCATCAGGTCAGTGGGCTGCATCTCCGCGGTCTTGTCCTGTCAGAACCAGCCCATTTGTGCATAAGCCTACCTAAGCGGATAACTGCTTTGTGAAACCCTGTGTCCTCTCAGCCGGTCTCTTTAATCCTTGGCTCAGAGCGAGGGTTGTACTGATCAATATCTTGCATTAGACAAGCATAGTCAGTGAAGGGCTTTCCAGCAATCACCAGTGCCATTGTCGCAACTACCTATCCAACACCCATATTTCCTTTCCCATCTCTTCAACATCGCATTCTCTTGTTGTCGATCCCAACGGTGATCGCCAAGTTGGTGGTGGGGGATATCCCGCATGTCCAAGAACCTACGGGTCCAGACAAGACTTGTTCACGCAGACATTACACGTCCCAGCCAACGATTCCAAGTCAAATTATCGTTATTCCTCACTGCCGAGTTAGCCACATGGTATTTAATTTTCCGATGAGTCCCCACCACGCTTCTGAAGTCTGCGCTGGCGGGCCCACCCTCAAAGGTCTGACGGTTGCGACCTTCAACATCGCCGATCTCTCAGCAGGCGTGTTGTTGATGGGACTAGTCTCCAGTGTTGTTGCGACCAAGGTCCCTTCTTACCCTCCATACTCGAGACCCAACAGGCCGTTTATCGCTCCCTTTCAGAATCTCCACCCAGGGAACTTCTGTCAAGTCACTGACTTTCGCTGCCTCTTCCGGCTCAGCATCCGAGTTGTCGTCTTCTGTGTCTTCATCTGTGACTTCAAGCACATCATTACTTCCCTCATCCGTGCCCGCTTTCTCGTAGAGGTCTTCGGTGTATGCCCAGCTTGGGGCATCGAATTTACCGTGAAGCAGGATTATTTGCCTTCCTTGTGACCTGGCACGCTTGAACTCCTGTAGAGGAATAGGAGTGATCAGTTGAAGGGTGTTTGAATTAGTATCAATACCCCGTAGGAGAACTAGTCCGATGGTCCGAGAGTGTCGGGGATCCAACGCCGCATCGTTGTAGTTGGGTATAAACGGGAGGGCTTCGGGGGTCGTGGAGATGAGCGGCATAGGGCCACCGACGTCAACTTCCATGTTACTGGAGCTGACCTCTTCTGATGAGCTTTCTGACGCGAATCCAGAGAAAGCCTTGGCATCTTCAATTTCCACCGCCGCCAATACCAAGCCATTCACTGTATCTGCCAACAGTTCCGGGGGACATTGGTAGTCATAGGATAGAAAGCCTAGGATTCCGCGCGTTGGTGTTGAATACTTAACAAGCAAAGGGGGCTTGCAAGAGAGAGGCAACGGGTTCCATTTTGTTGATGTGGTTGGTTTTGATCCTTCAGGTGAGCTTGTAGCCACTTCTTGGAGATGGAAATACGACATGGTCTGCATCGCTCGCAAATGTGCGGCCGTTCTAGAAGTGAACTCAGACTGCTGTGACGGAAGTTCTGTGAATGCTGTCTTGGTGGCAGCCCGTAAGGCGTCAACTGTCTCCGAAGGGCCTTCCTCTGACATATATAACACTTCCTCTGGGTTCGTTCTTTCGATCAGGTCTGATAGTAGATCTAATCCCGTTCCCAGAATCCATCCAGGAGTATTGATGATGAGCGGCAGGTCGGCCAAGTCCTTGCGGTAGGTATCGAATAAGTCCATGGCACATGCCAAGTAAAGGTCTGGGTCGGAAGCAGGGGTGACAGAGGCCATAGAATGACAGCGTCGAATATTAAAAGCGGAAGTATTGGCACCAGGATGCGTGAAAGGTGTACCCAAGTTCGGCCTCGTAACTACAACAAGTGACAGGGTCCCTGCTGGTGCATATTCCGGTTGCCCTGGGTCCAGGTCGAGAACCACAACCCTCTTCGGAGCATGACTTGGGGGCCGGTCGGTTACCAGTCGATTAACAAAGAGTCGAGAAAATGTGGATTTCCCTGACGACTTTGGACCGCATACCAGCGTTGACAGAGACGGCTTTTTGCGACTTGTTGATAGCAAAGAAGCTAGCTTCTTGTTCCATGCGGGAGGGGAGACCAGATCCTGGAGTATACACTTCTTAGGTGCATCTTCCGAGGTACATATCTTGGATATATCTGTCAGTTGGAGAATTTTAAAGACTGAGTAATAACTCACAATCTGGAAAGTGGCTTCTCTTGAACTCTTCTTCCCCTGATCTGTCTCGGGGGGTTCGTTCCACATTCTCCTGAACAGAGGAGAGATGCGACCAAGTTGGCGTAGGCCTCGCGCATTTGGATCTGGATGAAGCTCCAACCTCGTATTCTCCACAGTTCTCAGCACCGGGATCGCATGGCAATGAGGGGCGTGAACCCATTCGATTGTCTCTGAAGGACGCAGGGTGGCACCAGCCAAGGTCACTTCACCTTGAACAACGCGGACCCCGAAGCTCCCAATCGCCATAAACCGCTGCTTGTATTAGCTTCAGGGTCTCGGCAAGCGAATAGAGCACACACCTCGCTGTTAGGAAGCCGCAGCTCTGTGACGCCCCCAGACTTGGTCCGGTGGTTCTGTTTAGAAAGACGAAAGGACGAGTACTGAATCACTCGTTGAGGAGAGCCGGTAGATTCGGGGGTTGCAGTGCCTGGCGTATTGCTGGGGAATTGATGAGCAACGTTGGCGATGAACAAAGGCGGATAGTGTACCTTGCCAGCGCAGTGGCTTTGGGATGAGTAGCAGGCGACTCAGTGACTCGTTGTTGGCGCGAGGGTTTCGAAACACTCTTTTTAGGAGTTGACGAAGATCCATTTTGGCTGTCGCTTCTCTGAAGAGGACTGAAATAGTTGGTGGTGGTGACGATTGGCTTATCGTCGTTGGCCTCTGGGGTTTTCTGTGTAGCTGGAGGAGTTGAGGCTGCTTCACGACGGCGAGCGGCGAGAGCACTTATAGCACTCATAGCTGAATAGTGTCAGCTCATGTTTAAATAACGAGTGATTATTCAACGGCAAGGTTGACCTACGCTTGGGTGTCTCAACACCATCAATCCTCCGCTTCTTGTGAGATGACATGATGGAGATGTTATCGGAGTGTAGTATAAAGAGAACTCTCGCTTAATATCATCACACTGAAAGAGATGGGACTAAATTGTATATACCGATGATCATTGTGTAGCAGTTTGCCATATCTTGTATTCGCTAGGATACTCGAAAGCCTGTGGCTGGAGGTGGTTGACAGTGAATCAGAGACCAAAAAAGCCTTATCGATAAGCACCAAAATTTTACACGACCTGGTCGCGTCTCGAGTGGATGCCCCACTAGCGCATCTCTCTCTCCCAAAATTTCGTCGCCGGCATCATCTTCACCTCGACCAACCTCTCTCTTCTCACCAATTGAACCCTCTTTCGCGAGTATCCTCCCCCAAAACCTCGCCAAAGATGGCGCCCAAGGAACCCTTCAAGATACACTCGCTTAGCAAGCACATCGAGAACACAAAGAAGGGCCTCTCTGCAGAGGCACAGTACAATCGACGTCCTACCACCCGCGCCGCGGCCATCAAGAAGGAGGCCAAGTCTTTCGAGCCCAACAACATCTTTTCAAACAATGACGACGACGAAGAGGAGGGTTCTAGTGACAGTGACAGCGACAGCAGTGATGGCGAAGACACCCAAGCCGATTTCTTGCGCAAGCTGACCGCTCCCTCTGCCACCAAGAAGCCTGCTTCTACCCCTTCCCGTCGCCGCAGCAAGGATGACGAGATCGCCGATAGCGACGACGAGCGAAACGCGTCGAAGAAGAGCGCAACCGCTACAAAGAAGGCCGCTCCTGTGAAGCCCGAGCCCAAGTCTTCCAGCGATTCCAGCAGTGAATCCGAGTCGGACGAAGCTGAGGACAAGGCAAGGGCAAAGACAAACGGCGCCGCCAAGGCCTCAGACACCACATCCAGCTCCTCCGAGTCGGAAAGCGAGAGTGAAAGCGAGGCCGAGGAGGCAAAGCCTGATGCGACCGCCAAGGCAGCCGCTGAGTCTAGCAGCGAGGAGTCCAGCGAGTCTGAGAGCGAAGCCGAACCCGACACCAAGGCCAAGCCTGCCGTCAACGGCAAAGCTGCCGCTCCCGCCACATCTACAAGCTCTAGCGATACCAGCGACAGTGAGAGCGAAGACGACGACGAGCAAGCTGCCAAGCCTGCTAAGAAGGCCGCCGCTCCCGAGTCGGACAGCTCCTCCTCTAGCGAAGCCGAGGATTCGGACGACGAGATGGTTGACGAGTCGATGCATATCGAAGACCGCCAGGTCCAGAGCCGGGTCGCCGTTCCCAACTTCATCGCTCCCGACTTTGTCCTCCGAAAGGGCGACGACGGTGCGAGCGGCCAGGACGTTGCCGAGATCTGCACCCAGGCCAACCTCGAGGGCAAGCAGTTCTGGTACTTCACCGTCCCTTCCAACGTTCCCATTTCGGTCGTTCAGAACCTCGAGATCCCCATGAACCAGTCGCAGTCGGGTAACAGCGTCTTCTCCCACGACGGCGAGGAGTATGGTGTTTCGTTCGAAAGCATTGCTCCCAAGGGCAACATTCAGATCTTGATTCCCTCGTCCGATGGCGCTCAATACCGTTCCTGTAAGCTCACTGTTCACTGACTCTCGATGCGATTCGAATCCTAACATACATGGAGCAGCTTCCAAGCAGGTCGACCAAGTCATGCAGGTCAAGAAGATTACACAGCTCGGCGCCAACAGCACTGTTGGACCTGCTGCCAAGCGCGCCCCTCGCGCACAGCCCTCGGGTCTGAAAGCTCGATACCAGCCTATTGGCGTCAACGAACCTATGGGCACCATTGGAGATGATGAGGCTGGAGAGGAGGATGTCGAGATGACCGAGGCTCCCACTCTGTCCACCAAGACACCCAAGAAGGACAAGAAGCGCAAGTCCAAGGAGACAGCTGCGCAGGATACCCCAGATGTTTCGACCTCTGCCAAGGCCAAGAAGCAGAAGAAGCGAGGCGAGAGTGTTGCTGAGCCCGCCAGCTCCCTGACCGCCGAAGCAGCGACCCCTGAAGTCAACCGCAAGGGCAAGCGGAAGCACACGGCCTCTGAGGATGACGCTCTTGCTGTTACGGAGCAGCTCAAGGAGGAGTCCAAGTCGGCCATCAACAAGTCCAAGAAGCAAAAGACGACACGCACCGGCAGCCCCGACCTGGGCTCTGAGCCCGCCTCCACGGCCGGTAAGAAGCAGACTCCCGTGCTTCCTCCAGTCTTCCCCTCGAGCCAAGTGACGGGAACCCCAACCCCCAAGGCTACCGCTTCTCCCGCAGTTGGGACCGGCAAGAAGTCCAAGAAGGCCAAGGCTGAAGCTGTCCTCCCTTCTGGCGCCAGAAAGGAAACTCCTGTCCCTACCCCTCGCCAGTCTGCTGTACCTATCCCCTCGATTCCTCACTCTTCTCCCGCCCGGGCCACCTCACCCAGCCAGGTCAAGGAAGAGAAGCGAGCTAAGAAGCGCAAGGAGAGCAAGAAGGCCGCTGCCACCCCCAACGGCAGAAAGGTGACTCCCGTACCTGCACCGAAGATTGCCTCGGAGTAGCTCTCTGTGTTCAAAAACAGTGCTTGGCAGGGCAATGGCAACGGCAACGGCGCCGGTCAGAAGAGACGATTCTGAGTGTCTTCCTGGTGCAGTTCCGGTACACGACAGACATGGTGTTCACTGGGTCATGAGTGACGGGCACGACTGATGTGCCCTCGTCGTCTAGGTGAGGGCACCGTTCAGGACGTTTGGTGTCACAAGCCTACGACGATTACCAGTGTCCAATCTATGCCTGGCAGTGGTTAGGGGCTATGTTCAGATTTGGATGCCAACGAGGTGATCGGGCGATTTTCTTTCTTATAGGGCATGCTACGATCCCGGAGCTTTGATACCGCGACGAGACCCATGACATTGGTCTCTCGAATTTGGCGGCATGGCGTTGGTGGTGATTTTTTCTTGGTCGCGAGCGGATGGAGCGCATAAAAAGTCGATTTAAGCAGTGAGGAAGAAGCGAGAAGGGGATCTCGACGGATAATTCATCTGGCCTGCATCTCATGGTGGAATTTTTGGGTGAGGCCATCATCGGAGGGCGAGACTGGGCAGGTAGATGAGGTCGGAGAGAGAGGATGGGGTGTAGATATTACGATGTGTATCAATCAATGTCAGAATACAATCACATAACATAACCTGAAGGGCCCCGTGAACTGTGATATGTTGCCAGCCAATTCTAATGTTTGCCCCCTTTGTTGCCTGGGTAAGTAGGTGGTCGGTGTTCAGGTCTGAGAGCCATGATGCCACCCTAGGGGCTCGAAATGACGTTCTCAATCCCAACATTTCAAAGTTGCACTTCATAAATAATACCAACTAACATATTCGGGTGATACTTGCATTTATTTATACCGTCATTATCATGATATAGGTAAACCAACCTCTTGCCATCTTGAGCACTTCTTCTCCAAACGATCTCAACGACCCAACCACCAAGACCAACCATCAACATCATCACATCAATGTAACGATCACCACCTCCAAGCCTCACCCGCCACGTCAGTTTCTGACCGGTGGCTCAAACGATGGCGTCCATCCTCCCACCCCTCAAAAACGCCATTCCAATTTCCCACTTGACGCAGGCCGCCTAAAGCTTCTCGAACCCCCAAGCCACCCTGCAGGACAGAGAGTTTTGCCCAGCCAACCAACCTGATGACGCCGATAGCAACGTTCGTCTCAAGGTTTCGGTACAGTATGTAATCATAGCTTAAGCTTACAGAGGTTGGCGAATCTTTTCAAGGGACGTTGATGGCTGGGAAAAGGTTCTGCAGCAGATGACACTTTGGGAACCACACACTTCTTCACATAGAGTTTCACGGGATCAAGCTGCACCTGTGTAAGCTTAGTCGGCGGCTCAGCGAGCATCGTCAGCCAGACAGGATAGAGCTAGTAGAGATCCACGCCGTCCGTGGTTCATGCAGCGATAATCAACGGCGATCGCGGCTGGTTGCGGTATCTCTGAGTGAACTGTGGGGGCTGGTCATCAGAGAGACGGGCCTTTATCTCTTCAGAGTTCAGACTCTATGCACAGGTCAAGGGAGAGATAACCTTGTTCGAGGTTCAGTAGACGGTAGACGATGGTGTAGCATGCACCTGAGAGGAGTGTCTCCTGTACAACCTCACTCCAACCTCGTACTGCATATTCATAGTTGTCACAGATAGAGCAATCACTAGGACAACCGCGAGTACCACCGAGAGACGGGAACCATATCAAACTTTTTTTCTTTCCCTTCAATGACAGCGGATGGCGGAAAGCAAGGCAAGCAAGGTGTATGTCGTGCAGCAGGAAAAGCCGGGAGCATCTCCACCCACGTGGCCGACACGAGGTCAAGTCGACAAAGGGGGAACAAAAGGGTTCAAGGTGCAACTCTCAAGGGCAACTCGTGTTCTTCTCGACTCGGTCCATTATTGGCCAAGGCAGCCCGTCAAAGTAAAAAAAATCACCAGAGTCATTTACTGTGATTGAGTCCACTAGCCGAGGTTCGAAAACTCGCAACTCATCACTTTTTTAAGTCCGTTTGCGGACTTGTCGGAAGAACCGGCGAACGGCATTCGAGGTTGAAAACATCAGGAGATCACCGGCAATGCCTGCATCTAGCATCGTCCCACACTCGCCGCCGAGACGAGTCTAGAAAAACTCCGTGTGCACGTACATCCCACGCCGACAAGTCCCGGCCGAGCAGTACCGAACACGGACCAACGGCCTTTCGCCTCAAAATCTTTGCGAAGAGATTTTTTTCTTATGCTTGGTCCGTCTTCGATTGGTAGGTCTGGAACTAGACACTAAAACAAATGAGTGATAAAAAAAAAATCGGCCGAGAGAGAGAAAGAGGAAGAAGCAAAGAACAAATCAGCGTGGTCCCAAGTGGGGAATTCGACGCAGGTTTCACAATGATTGCAGCCCGTTGTGGGAACTCGACACGTTCGTCGTTGGCGGCGAAATGCAAATGAAATTTGCGTTTAATTACCCTGGCTCAGGCGAGGCGAAGAGACGAAGAGACGAGACAGGCAGAGGGAAAAGCTGACGGCAGCATCAGCAGCATGAGCATAGCATCAACCGCGGCTCGCTCGCTTGCTGTAAACCGTTGCACTGACCGCCTCGCCTCTCCTGCGCATCACAAAGCCAGGCTTTCCTTGGAATCCTCGAGTGATCATGCATACATTCGTCTTGGTGTTGCTGTCGTAGCTCACGAGGGCACCCGACTGCAGCTAGACCAACCGCCAGTCACCGATGGGACGTCCCGGCAGAGCTCTCAACACCATGTGCGTCCATTGGGCAGCTGGCGTCCTTGATCCATATCTTGGGTGCAGGGAGGGAGGCACCCAGCAGGCATTGGTGCAGAGGACGCTCGCTGCAGTCATTGCGCATTTGGTGATGGGTTCACACGTTGGCGGTCTGGAACCTCCTCTCCCCAATGAGAGGCGCCGCGAGCATGACGGTGTCGTCGAAACATGGAAATGCTGGCCGCCAGTGACAGACCGTTCGAACCGGCCAGAGATGGCGGCCTGAACTACTGTGTAATTCACTGAACCTGCAACGTACGTCGTTGAATCGAAACGAGGGGCCAAGCTCAAGCGCCGCGCCGCGTTGTTAGGCTCGACAAATGCCGAGTGTGATATCACGCAAAGACACGGCGGTGCCAGGTTGACTGCCGCCTATCGAGACTCGAGCAGGGGCTGGCCCTGTCTCCTGGTAGTCCATCTCACTCTCCGTGTCCCCCTTTCACCGTTGTCTGTCAGTTAATGAGTGGCAAGACGGTAATCTCCAAGGAAATCAACCCTATTTCACAGTTGTGCCAGTCGCGCGATCCCGGGGGGATCGGGCTGAAAGGATCAATCCGCCCTTCATCTTATCGTCTCCATGAGATCGTCAGGTCGCCTGAATGTGTGAAATGGGGCCAAGAGGACTAGCGCCTCAAGGTGATGGGTGTCTCGTGCGCAGGTAGGGTCCCCTTGGCTTATCCCCTAGGCCAGGACCAGCAAACTGGTTCAAATGCTGCGAAGCCGCGCATCACGACACGTCAAAACGTCTGGCATGGGCGGTGACAGGCCTCGTTCGTTGGCCGCCGACCTGTTAGAGATTGCAGGAGGAACGTCAGCCTGTTGACCAACGCATCCAATCCGTCATCAAGACCACGCAAGGGACCATGCTCTCTACCAGGTCTCTCTTCGTTCTCTCTCTCTTTCCAGGGAGCTGGACAAGTTTCGCATCCCTGTCGCGGGAGCCTGGGTGCTGGCCCTCCTCTTAATCTCAGCAACCCCTGGTCTTCCGCTGCTGGCCTTGCAGCTAGCTGTCCGTCCCCGAATCCCGATGTTAGAGGCGCTCCACCCTCGGATCCCTCGCACTAGATGTAATCCGCGCTTCCCATATGGGAGAGCCTGTCCGCAGCCCATGGCCGGGATACCGAGCGGCCGTCTCAAGAGCCTCCATCCAGCAAGCGGCGGACCCCAAAACCCCGTGGGAGTCGGGCTCGGAGTGTGCAAAGCACCGGTTGCAAGCCCTACTGTAGGTAGGGCGGACGGAAGCGACGTCACCGTCCGATGAGGATGGGGCTTAAAGGTACTAAAGAGGAGCTAGGTCAGCTAGTCTGCCGCTCTCAATGGCAGAGGCTCAACGGTCGCTTCTGCTGCTGATGCGAGTGCTGCTGACTGACTCTGCAGAATCAATTCCTCCGCTGCATCCGGACGAGCCGAGGCGATTATCAATGTAGCAATGGCGAGCCCTTGAGCGACGACGAGACCGAGACCGAGCGAGGCTTCAACCCATGGGTGACCGAGGTTTCGTGGGGCTGCTTGCTTGCTACATCCTAGTTCGTCCGTGTCTCCTGAGTGACGGATTGGCGAGGGCGCGCGGCTACTCGCGTGGGAGAGTGAAGGGATGAGGGTCTGGATGATGCCAAAAAGCCCGAACCATCGAACCGTTACAGTACGCGCATCATCCATCAAGCGACCTCGCTCTGGTCGTATGTGATAAATGTTCATGATTTGCTTTGCAGGGTGAGGAGGCACAGGGCTGAGTCGAGACTCAAGTCGGCCACTGCTCCAACTGGTTAGGGGTAGGGAACATGGGCACATGATTGATTGGTTTGGCACGATTTGATGCCGTTTCAGCAGACAAGTGGTGATATTGGCCAACACGGTCGACGGGCTGGAAGTTAATGGATGGGTTGCTTGGGGTGAGAGGAGGGCACGCCCGTGGCAGATTGGTTGCAGCTGACTGTGCTACCATGCTGTTCTGCTGGGAAGAGGCTGGTGATGTTCGATGGTCGAACGCCAACGCCATGCAGGGTGCGCCGCTGCCGACCAGACATGCAGCTAGGATCAGCGATCATCAAGTACTTCTCCCGTCTGCCTCCGCGGACGAGGTACATCAGAGGGCATCATGGAGCCGAGCTTCAGGGCTGTGGTGGTGTTGAGCGACCAGACGTGTGGGTGTGGAGGTCAAAGTGTGAGAGCTTGAAAGCCACGGCAGCCACGGAAAGCATTCCACATGTTTGGCCCGAGAAAGAGAGAGACAAGGTACCTCGACCACAAGTACCGCTGACCTCGCCATTCGCTCGCTCTGTAAATGCGACTTGGTGCGAAAAAAAGATGCAGTGGCCCCAGCTCCTCGCGCCGAGAAGCTGATCCTTGTCTCTGCCTCCAATGGCACCGTTGCCCATCTCGGCCTGCGCCTGTGAAACTTTGCCAGTGGAGCTCCCATGCTTGCTTGTTCCCTAGCTCTTCGTCTGGGCCTGGGCGGCATCATCGTCTGCATCATCCACCCGGCGGAATGCACCGTAGCTCGGCCGTCAAAGGTCGAACAAGACCCTTCAACAGAAACTCTCCGACCGAGGGGTCCTGTTCAGCCCCGACGCAAGCGGAGAGGCCGTGCATTGAACAAAGGGCGAGTGATCCATAGCATGAGATACCAGATGCACAAGTGGAAGCATTGCAGCGTAGAAGCCCTGTCTCGATGGTCACGGGGCCTTGGATCTGATCAACTCTGCAGAAAAGCGAATTGTCATGACCTCAGCGGGTTTGCCAATGGATGTCGATGGGCATCTCCGGCCCAGCTCCGCGTATTGCCCGTATGCCGTATTAGCCCTGCTGGGCAGGGCATTGACTGACTGCCAGCACATGTCGCTTGCCGAGATGCCTGCCCAATGCTCATCAGTCAGGATATGCTGTACCCGCAGTCCTCTTGTGATGTTAGATTGAGCCGGGGTGATCGTCATTTTCTTGCAACCCCATCTCATTATCCAGACCCTGCCTGCTGAGCTCCAAGGCTCGCCTGGCTCCCGTGTGAAGCTGATTGGCGACTTGGTCAGTCAAATCTACGCAGTGCGCGGTTCCAGGTCGCTGTGCCACAGTCATGACGACCCGACCGCCAAGGCCCCAGAGGCTGTGCAGTCAGCTAAGACAGTAAACTGTCGACCGTTTCTGATGGTGACGTTTATACTGAAATCAGCCACAGTCATGGGGTAATGGAGGAGGCTCATCGAGGACGCCCGAGAAACAATGAGAGGAGCGAAAGGAGTGGGTCAGAGAGACACGGCTGCTTCATCGATGAAAGCGAAAGAAAGGCAATCGACCCATTTTGCCGGGGGGTTGTCTCGTCTCGTCTTGTCGTCACAGCTGTCCTTTTATCGACTGTCACAGTACGCGCAGCTGGCTGTGTAGTGCAGTTACTGAGCCAAGAGCCAGAGTCTCCAGGGCCCCTAACGGATGGAATGGCCTGTAGGTACTGTAGCAAAACGGTTGAGCTGGCTGTGCTGTGCGAGTGTCCACGTCGGCGAATCCCCCTCCAATCTCACACTCTCAGCATCGAATCGGCGCTCTCGGGGTCGTGGGTCTTGGCAGGCTCCGACGTGCTGTTCATGGATGTCTGCATGCAGTCGCTGAGTGAGCATCATCCACCATCATTCAAACAGGGGTGACATGCCCCCAGGCCTTGCTCGTTTGCGTCGCCGAGGTACCCGTCGTTAACGGCTCTTCAGGTTGCCCGGCAGCCCGCCAAGGATGGATGATGTGCAAGATCGAGGGAAAAGGGTGGGCTGCCTCCCGTCCTCATCCACTCCACATTACGGTGGCCGTGCTTGCCGAACCAGACCAGACAGGAACCACGCCGCTTTCTCATCTGAGCCTTCCGTATTCAATCAATGATTGTTCCAGATGGCCATATCCAATTTCCAGCTTTTGCGGCTGGGGGAAAAACGTGCGTACGTATCGCACACTGCCTCGCCTGGGCGCACGCGATGTCGTCGCAATCCAGTCAGCGTTAGTTAGCAAGGGAACCCTCACTCACGCGACATGAGCCGCCAATGGGTCTTGGCGCACACTGCCAGGAAATTACGGTAATACGCCGTCGTTCGGGCTGCCGTAAACCCCGTTCCTCCGCGGTGCCCGGCCGTGTGCTGCCCGCTCTGCTCTGCTCTGCTGTGTCAGCAGCTTCTGGTCTCGTCGGCTCGCGCACACGCGACTTGGTCGAGGCGCGTCGCCTGATTGGCTCCCGGGGCAACCAGAGAGCGTCAGAGAAGGCTCACGACGGCGCAAAACAGGCTTAGGCGCCGGCCCCAGTGCAATTTCCAGTCCACCCTGGTCCCCCATCGACAGGGCCCCGCTGGGGCTTGTTGGCTTGACGGTACCCGGGGCCCTTGTAGCTTTGACTCTGATCCCGCAGCATCCGGCGTCCGCTGCCTGCACGAGTGCCCGAGTGCAAAGAGGAAAAAAAAAATCTTGCTGCTGTTGCGGGCCCCTTTGTTGCGAAGCTAATTCCAGTAGCGCCCACTGGACAAGGCCCTGTCGTTTCGTCCCTTCAGTGGGTGCGCGTGTAAGTGGTCAACTGTAGACTTTGGTCGGCACAGCGCTGCGAGCGCTGCAAAGCACCCGGCCGCAGTCCCTGCTGCACCACGCTTCCTGCAACTCGTCATCATTTCTCGATCCCTCTCTCCTCCACTCCTCCACTTGCTCATATTACACCCGTCTCCTCTCCTTCTGTTCCCTTTTCCTCCCTCCCTTTGCTCTCTCGATCCTCGGCTTGGTTTCGTCTTACCTTCGTACCTTGTTAAGCATCCCTCCTCCTCCTCTCTTCACGGCTTCAGGTACTTAGCCTCACATCTTGCTGTGTGGCATCCTGTCGCGTGCTATCTCCCTCCCTCCCTTCGCCAGCGCTTCGACAACCATCGCTGCAGACGACCACCCCGACGATTCCGACGGTCGTTGAATGAGTGTTTGTGTGGATTGGTCAACTTGGATATGAGGTAGTTTTTGGGTATTCATATTGGGACACCGACTACGAGTTACGAGATTCTTCCTCGACCAAACCCCCTGCGCTTCAACCATCACTGTCGCCTATCCGGCCTCGTCGTTACCCCCTCGACCAGGATCACCACCCGACGGTCACAATGAACGACTTTCCCACCCTCTCTGGCAAGCCGAAGCTGCAGCTTCTTTGGCCTGACCATCTTAACTTGCCCTTCATGAACACGGCGGTCCCTCAAAGATACCGCATCGGCCGTCGCCGCACCAAGTCAAAATCCGGACCTGGCAACGAGGAGATCACTGGTCTCAAGACCTCATTCAATGCCTGGGATGGTGTCCGCGATTTCCAGAAGCACAAGTGGGCAACTTCAGATCTTCAATATGTCTTCCTCGTGCTCCTCGCACTTTTCTGCCTCTGGATCGCTCCTCCAGCCCCTGGCGTCAAGCTCTTGGCCGTGGTCGGCAGTGTCTGGCTTGTGCTCATGCCTGCCACTCGCCAGTTCTTCCTCCCGTCGTCAATGATCTGGATTTGGCTTCTGTATTTCTTTTGTAGCCGGTAAGTTTACGCTCCGCAGCTTCTCGGCCTTCTCGCATGCTCATTTCTCCCAGCTTTATCCCCTATGAGGTTCGACCTCACATCTGGGTCCGAGTGCTGCCCGCCCTCGAGAACGTCCTCTATGGCGCCAACCTTTCCAGCATTCTCTCCGCCCACCAACACCCGGTTCTCGATATCCTCGCCTGGGTTCCCTATGGCTTGTGCCATTTCGGTGCTCCTGCCGTCTGCGCCCTGATTCTCTGGATCTTTGGCGCCCCTGGCACCACCCCTGTTTTCGCGCGCACTTTCGGCTGGATGAGCATTCTCGGTGTCACTATCCAGCTCGTCTTCCCCTGCACGCCTCCTTGGTATGAGAACGAGCATGGCCTTGAGCCTGCTGCGTACGGCATGCCCGGATCTCCCGCCGGACTCGCTCGCATTGACGCAATTTTCGGCATTGATCTGTACACAACCAACTTCAGCTCTGCGCCCGTGCCCTTTGGCGCTTTCCCCTCGCTTCATGCTGCCAATGCAGTTCTTGAAGCCCTCTTCATGACTCACTGCTTCCCCCAGTTCCGCACCTACTTCATCCTCTACGCTGGCTGGGTCTGGTGGGCCACTATGTACCTCAGCCACCACTACGCGATCGACCTGGTCTGCGGTGGTCTCATTGCTGCCTCCTTCTTCTACGTGGCAAAGGCGCGATGGTTGCCCCGACACCAGGAGGACAAGATTACCCGCTGGGAGTACGAGTACGTCGAGTACGGCGACCGCAACACGATTACGGACGAGGAATACGGCGAGTACTTCGGCCTTGGCCTGCTGGGACGCCCACGGGCCGACTCTAGCGATGGTTGGACTGTAGCGAGTGCCTCTAGCTACAGCTCCAGCAGCGGAACCTTGAGCCCAACCCTGTCGGAGGAGGCCCTCCCCCACATGCTCATGGATCTGGACGAAAACGGACATTCCTGGGAGGGCCAAAACCGACCCCGCGATGTGGAACTGAGCGAGGTGGTTGTTGGGCGGTAATCGATTCGATTCAGCAACACGGTCTTAATATCTTCTGGACGACTTGATCCCACAACACTTCCACGGTGGGAGTTTACGAACATAATGCCCGAAACCCCAACTTTAATCTTCGACCCTACATATTTTTTTTCGACAAAATCTTTGGCATTCTACAGCACAGCGACTCGGCGCAACGCGGTGTTTGTTTTACTACGGCAGATGCTGGATTCTGGCGCAGGGCCGTCAGGGCCAGACGGATACTGTAATAATGGGGTTCCAGGGAGCAACTTTGCCCCAAACTTAATGCGTTATACCCTGTAAAGGGACGAACCTGGATCTGAATAGAGTAATGTATACAATGCAGAGGAGGTTAATTCGTGCGTGGGCATGGGAACGACATGCCATGCATCGAGACGCTCGCTAGAGAGAGAGCCTGGAGCCAGACCAAGGGGGACAAGGTACACACGGCGCCCTCTTGATGGGGATGGGAAAAGGAGGGACTCATTTTTGGCTCGCTGATGGCTGAGCCTCGGACGGTTCTGGAGAATGAAAACCTGTCGGCGCAAGGAGGCGGACGTCTTTTCGGGGAGTGAACAGGAAACGGAATACCAAAGATACCACTCGCTAGACATTAGGAGTTAGAAGGGAATTGACAGACCATTTACTGTCACCTGTTTGTTTGTCTGTGTGCTTGCTTGTTATGCTTTGTTGACAACTTTCTTTTCGGTGTTGCTAATGGTAACCTTGAACTCAATCTTAGTTACGTTGGAATCATGATGCTGATCATGCCGTGTCTGGTGTACTTGGCAACGGTCAATTCAGTAGCGAGATACTTTATTTCATACTACTAATGTTCAAATCACTATTGGACTTGTAGCACCGAGTTAGCTCAACGACCTCAAGATGCTGGTTGTTGGGATCTTGGCTCCCATCATGGCTCCCCATGAGACGTCTATCGATCAACCAATGGCCTCTGGAAGTCTGCAACAACAGATGTAGAGTTCATGTTTAATTTTCACGTATCATCCAATGTCGTTGGCCCCATAAAACCTGACAAGTTTGACACTCGGACTGCTTGAGTTTCATCATATCCGCAACTATCTCGGTCTCATACGTCAAGATGAACCAGCGGCACAGAAACTCTCGCTTTCCGCACGCGAGTCCCCAACAAGTGAGTTACAAGGGCACAAAGTCTCCCAAGTGTCAAGTTTTCCCCAGTGTGTTTGATTTCGACTTTGGCTGCGTGATCCCTGGTATCTACTCCAAAAACGTCTCATGGCTGCTGACAAGACAAGAAAGGAGGAAAGAAGACATGTAAAAAAGGGAACAGAAAAAGAAAAAGTGTAACAAGAAAACATGAGAATTTAAAGAAAAAGAGAGAAATGAAACCGTGCTGATTCATCATCATCCTTTCTTCTCCTCAAACGGCGAGCCTGCGTTCCGTTTCAAGACTCCCACTCTTCAAGTCCAGTGACTTCAAGAACAATATCGCTGACATGCTCCTCGTCTTCCCGTGCATCAACAAGTCTTCACTTTGCTCATAAAATCGCCAATATGAACCTGCATTATCTGGTCTTGACCTTGAACCCCCCTTTCAAACCTGTAGGGCCTCTTCCCAACGAAAACTTTCATCCCTCGCTCGGCGAAAAGACACAAATCATGCCAATTTCCGTTGACTGTGAATCCTCCCTCGTAATGTACCAATAGCATGGACATCTCCCGCATGTCGGTTCTACCTCTTCATGGCAGGTCCGCTCCAGAGGCCCTTGGACGTCTCGATGATGCGATTCCCGTTATTACCCGGTTGCAATGCGGATGGGACATTGGAGGGCCCCGTGTTGCCCATGACCACGTCAGTTTCAGTCTGTGTTCCATAGCCACTGTCCTTGGGCTGGTTGTTGTTATTGGTCATGGATATGGCGCTGTCATCTTTCCGAACACCGGGTTGTTGCTGCGGCTGCGGCTGCCGTGCAGCACCGCGGTTGGGCTCCTTGGATCGAGCGCCGTCCATCAGACCATTCTGGGCTTCACGGAGCTTGTTAATGGCGCGAACAGTGTCGATGGCTGCGTGCAAGGTCCGGCGGGCGTTGAAGTTCTTCTTGATGTTGGGCAGCAGGTTCTGGCTCTCGCCCTCGGCATTGATGAAGCCTGCGACGAAAGGATGTTGAAGGGCCTCGTGGGCTGTGATGCGCTTGGTAGCATCAATGGTCAGGCAGCGCCGAATAAAGTCCTTGGCGTGGCTTGAGACGCCGCGCCAGTACTCGATCGGGGTGAAGCTGTAGTCGGCGTTGAGGATGGCCTGCATCTCTTCAAAGTCGGAGTCGCGGTCAAAGGGGGTATAGCCGCAGAGAAGGAAGTAGGTAATGACACCCAGCGCCCAAAGATCGACGGGCTTGCCGTGACCCGTCTTCTTGAAGATTTCGGGAGCCATATATCCTGGAGTACCGCAAGTTGTAGTGAGAACGTGGAACTGCTCCTCGTCCATGATTCGCGAAAGACCAAAGTCGGCAATGAGAAGGTCAGCATTGTCCTCTGGGGTGCGGAAGAGCAGGTTCTCGGGCTTGAGATCGCGATGGACAATTCCGTGGTCGTGAAGGTAAGCGACAGCGGAGAGTGTAGCGCGGACGAGGTCGGCGGCATCGGATTCGAAGTACGAGCCCTTTCGGCAGATTCGGTCGAAAAGCTCGCCTCCTAGAGCAAGATCGGTGACGAGGTAGAGGTTGTTCATGGTCTCGAAGTAGTCAACGAGAGTGAGGATGTTCTGGTGGCCCATGGAGACCTTCTTGAGGACGGCGATCTCATTGCGAACCTATATTGCACATTTCGTGTAAGCTACTAGGGATTTCAGAGAAGAATTATTCGACCTCGATAGGCAACGGGAGGAACCCAACGACGAGGAGGATACTAAGGTAATGCGCACCATGTGTTCGCGACCCGCCATCAAGCGCTTGTTAATGACCTTGGCGGCATAGTAGCGGCCTGTGTCGATATGGACGCACTCTTTGACGACAGAGTAGGAGCCTGCTCCTAGCGTCTTGCCAACCTTGTATCTACAAGGCTGGACTTGAGGTTGTGGACGAGCGGCGGGGTCCATGCTGAGGGTTGTGATGTGAGGGCCCGTCTAGGAGTAAGGTAGGTAGGGAGAGGTGGAATATCGCAATGCCCCGCAGAGGGTGAACTGAAGAGCGCAAGGCGTGAGTATCGTGCGGTGTTGTCGCGAGGGGAGGAGGCGGCGATGGACACTCTTTCCAGAGGAGTGCGTTGCTGGGGGAGCAGAGATGATGAGAAAGAGAGCCGGCCGGCTGAAGAGGGAAGAGTGTCAGCAGCTGAAGACAGATGCTGTCTGGCGGTGGTGGTGGTGGTGGTGGTGGTGGGGAGAGGGAGCGCGGTCGGGCAGTGATCGAGTGGGCGGAATGGATGGATCTAAAGGTGGGGTTGCCTTATTAGCGGAGGAGGGATAGTCAGGCGAGGGAGGCCCAGCTGAAGAGGACTGGAAAAGGGCTGACGGGGGGCCGGTCTAGATGCAAGTCTGGCTTCGGGGAGTTCCATCTGTTGGTTGAGCCAATGTAGGACGGTCTGTACTGTATGTACAGCAGATTGGCGTGGTCGTAATCGCAGGAATAAAGACGGGACGCGAGCCTGGCTTGTGGCTACAAAACGGCAACATTGCCGAACATGGTGCGGCAATGATGAGGGTTTCACCTTTGGGAGCATCATATGGTTTCTGGCCCTTTCAGTTAAAAATCCGATGTGCGGATTAGCACCTGATCAAGGCGCTCGCTTCGTCGTCTCGTCTTGTCTCGTCTCATCTCATCCGCTCTATCGGTAGGTATACAACGCTGTAGCTGTAGATCATATAGGCCCTACCGGCACGGTCGATGATTGATAGCGGCCGTTAACCGCCCGTGCGGAATGTGCAATGTTTAAATTCCTATAGATGCTCCTCTTTTAACCCATCACCAATGCGTATTGTACATGTCGTCTTTTCAGTAGCCTGTATTTTCTTGCCATCCATTGTCTCGTTTTGTCTCATTAAGATTGCCATCACCGCCATGACCACTTGATGACAAAAGCACGACCAACAGCCTGTTCGTCGTTCCCCTTCAATAGGAACAAGGCCCAGCTGCGAAACGCGGAATCTTTCGATTTCTCCTCTTCGTCTTGGCAACTCTCAACTTGCTTCATGGGCTTTGTTTCATGTTCACCAAGCTATTCAGTCAAGTTGGTGGCCCTCTGCGGTCCTTCTTCTTTTGGGAGAGTTGTTTCTTCATTTTCAACCTTTGGGTGTCCCAGTTCTTCCGACTTCTCCTTGTCAACAGACCGCTCACGACGCACAAGTAATAGAGGGGTTACCTACGAATCTTCGTGCTTCTGAAGCTTTGCTTCGCTCGTCTCGTTGGGAACAACTTGGTCGTAAATACAGAAAATCTCCTTCAACAATTTTCTCCAGTTTTCTTTGGCATTTGCATCTCTTGACCGGGAGTCCTGAGTGTGAAAGGTAAGGGAGTCGCTCTTTGCCGTGTAGTATTTCGACTCTCGAATGCTACGATGCAACAACTTAGGAAGTGTCGGGAGTAATTCTCTAACTGGGTACGCTGTTGTGGCCTTCGTTTCGGTCCTTGTGTCTGTGAGCACGATGGTATTCGGCGAGGACTTTTATGGAGGTGTTGCGCACTTATTGACATGCTGCCCGCCCGGCCCACTAGACCGAGCGTAGGTGGTGTTACCCTTTGGGAGTCGCGATAATTCACTTTCTGAACGGAACCAAGCTCGGGCTTCAGCCAGCGCGTCTTGGTCGAGATCAGCGTCAAAAGCCTGGTATCTTTTGAATCTGGGGGCAAAAGGAGGGCTTAGCAAGTGCAAGGGCTGGGGCTGGGGCTGTATCCGCAGCCTGAGAACTGCTGTCAGCTGTCGCCGGAGCATCATTCACGCGCGTAGCTTAAAACTCTGGCAGAAAGAACCCGAAGAGATTTGACCAAGCCCAGCTCCTGCTCTGGCCCAGCTGCAGCCCAAAAAATAATGTACATACAACGGTTGGCGAAAGGTTGCTGCTTGCTTTTTGGCCGGCCAAGGTTCTGCTGGGGCTCCCGTCCCGTACAAACTGCCGTGTCGGGGCGCTTGACCGCCTTGCCATAAATAGCCTAGCGTTTCCCGCCTGTCGGGGTTGACGCTTGCGCCCGATCAGCCTCATTCGACCCCGAAACCCCAGCCTTCTTACTTCTTCCCAGTTTCATCTTCACCTATCGCCAGACTCTGACTGACCTGACGCCAACATCGACGCTTCGCCCGAGGACCAATCTCTGCGGCCACGACAATCCCTTTGTCGCGCCGAGTCCAGGCCAAGCACCTTTCTTTGACTTGATGAGGAACCTCTAGCCCTTATCGCTTTGCTCTCACGTGCCGCATCCTGAGGTGTTCCACACTCGCGAACTCATTCGTCCGGTGCGACACACCCAACTCCGACGTCGCAAGTTGCTACCTGCTCGCTTCCTTGTCGAGCAGTCGGTGTCGTCGCCTGCTTCTTTTCCATCGCACTCTTGCGACAGTGCCGATCCTCTTTCCGCTCGTTTCTACGCCCGTTTGGCCCGCAACTACTACCTACCTATTCCAGCTCCTGGCACCCCCCGTTCTGACCGCGGCCCAATCTCTCCATCGCGCTTCCACTTGTCATTCTGCGCCAGGCCGTCGCGTGGCGGCCACTTCCACTGACGAGACGAGCCCATTTCCACCGTCTCCAACTGCACCATCGCCCGTGCCCGCCTTGTTTGTGCGATTGCAGCGCTTAAGAGGCTCTCTTCATCAATCTGCGCTCTACTACTCATCACTCTTACACCCCCAAGCCCAACTTAATGCCAGAACCCGAGGCAGAAATCCAGGCCACTGCCAATCTCTCCCCTGTCTCTCCGTCGCCCGTTCATTCTGCCACGTCCTTGGCAGTTCCCGCGCTGCAGGAGACGGTCGATACCATCGACGCCATGGTTGCCGCCGCCGCTGCTGCTGCTGATGCCGCCAACGGCACGGCCAGCAGCGCCCCTAACCTCGAGCCTATCTCGGGGGCTGGTGATGACGATATCGTAGATGACGACAGCCTCAACGACCCCTACGGCGAGGACGACACCGAGGCAGCACCCCAGCCTGAGCCTCATCCACAGCAGGAGCTCCCAGACAGCAATGACGACTACGCAAAGACCTTTGATTCCCCGATTGGGCCGGAGGAGGGTGAGGACGGGGTCATTCAGCCAGAAGATGTATCATCGATGCCCCGAGAATCCAACCAAGTTTCTCTTTCATCCGATCACTTGACAAGTCGCCCATCAGAAGTCTCACATGTCGTTCCTGAATCATCATCAGCCCAACCAGGCGAGCCCGTGGCAACGGCCATTTCCAACGCTTCGTCCGAAGCCCATCTCGGCGGTGCTACGACACCGGCCACATCGCAGCCCTCCAACCAGCCGGCATCGTCTCCAGCTGCAGCCAAGGCGGACTCCAACGCCGCCGGTTCTCCCAGTGCCTCAACTGATATTCAACGGCTTGTCGCCGACCTCACTGCTCCTGCTGAGCCCAGTGCCAGCGCAGATCCATCTACTCTATCCGCCAAAGGTGAACCGTCCGCTGAACCGGGACCTTCGTCGTCAGCCTTCCCATCATCCGCCTCTCTTCCTCCGAGGCCCCCCCAGTCGCAAGCCGCGCCCCAGTCGTATGCCTCGCAGCACCACCCAGGGGGCATCAATGCCAGTATCCCTTCCAGTGTGGCCGCACCGCCGACCCCCGGTCAACCGTCAACGTACGTGGCTGCTGGGGCGCCGGCCACGGCTCCTGATGCACTGGGCAACTTTGCAACTCCTCCTGGCTCTGGTCTCCACGCGCCTGTTGCCATCACTTCCATGAATGCCCCTCCATACCCGCCTCAGTCCGCCCCCTATACTGCTGATCGAGCTCAAGATGCCGAATACCAACGTCAGTGGGATCAGTTCTTGGCTGATGAGCGACAGTACATGTCGGAGGCCAAGTGGGACCGCTTTCCTGAAGGCTCTCGCATCTTTATTGGTACACGATCCGCGTCTGGCGCGTCCAAAAACGGCGCTCACATATTCTCTACAGGCAACCTCTCGAGCGACAAGGTATCGAAGCGTGACGTCTTTGATCTGTTTCATCGGTTCGGAAGGCTTGCCCAGATTTCTCTCAAATCTGCCTATGGGTTTGTGCAGTATCACTCGGTAGAGGAAGGACGGAGAGCGATGGAGAACCTCCAGGGAATCGAGATCAAGGGGCGCAGGATCCGTAAGTTGACATCCCTTTGTGATTGAGTGAAGATGTTCTAACAGATTCAAGATCTCGAAGTATCTCGTGTCCAGGACAAGACCAAAAAGGAGAGAGCCCGAAGCCCGGAGAGGAACCGGGGGCGTGATAGCGGACGCCGAAACGAACGACATGGTCACCAGAACCGGGATGATTACCGGCCAGGCCGCGGTCAGTCACCACGTCGTAATGATTACCAGAGAGACGAGTCCTATGGCCGCGATAGGGGCTTCTATGATGGTGGTAGGGGACGTGGGCGGTCACACTCACCAGGCTACGGCCGCAACGACAAGGACAACTACCGGAGAAGAAGTCCAAGCCCCTACGGGCGACCTCGGCACGAAGGCGAACTCGATCTTCCTAGGCGGTACGGCGCCGATGTGCCAGACGTTCAAATCATTCTCCAGCCAGACGTCAACCGCGACTTTGTCAACTGGGTGGAACAAGCCTTCAAGGCCAAGGGTCTGAGATCTGAGGTCATGTACCTACATCCCAGAATCCCCAAGGATGTCGTTGTTCAGCGACAGGCAGCCGAGGGTGTACATGCAGTGGTGGACCTTGATCTCAGAGCGCAGAACCTCGGAAGGATTCCGGTCCAGGCTTTCGACCGCTCAGCAGGCTCAAGTAACGTTCGGTTTGACCAGTATGTTGACCTGGAGCCTTCTACCGCAGCCGAGGTGATTATACGGGCCAAGGCATCAGGAGGCCAGCCAAGCTACGGCCAGTCATTCGGCGGAAATGGTGGATATAGCAATCCGTACGGTGGACAACCACCTCACCAACCGCCCACATCCGGATTCCCAGCTGGTCCACCTCAGAGTCAGTATGGCCAACAGCCTTCTGCAGGTGGTCCCGACATTGCCAGCCTCGTGGGACAGCTTAACCCTGCCGCACTCCAGCAGCTGTTGTCACAGATCCAGCCAGGCGGTCAAAATCCCGTTCACCCTCCAGCAGGAGTCTCTGCCCCCGCCGCGCCGCAGGTTGATATACAGGCAATCTTGGGTAGCTTGGGTGGCAATGCCACTGCCCAGCAACCTCCTCCGAATTCTTACGGGGCACCTTATGGAGCGCAGCCCCCGTCGAACGGAGCACCCCCGAACGGTGATGCGGCAGTCCAAGTACAGAACATCATGGCACAGCTCGCTCGCTACCGACAGTGAAGCTGCAGCACACAAGATGAGGTGGGGACGAGATGGCCTTTAAGGACGTCGGTTAATGCCGTTTACGACACCAGATATACGATTCGATTCCCTTAGAGATGGCAGTTTCCTTGTTCTTTCAATTCCCCTTTCTTTCAGTTTATGCATAAGCCTTGCCAAATTAGCGGCAGTCCCTGTAAAAGGGGATACAAGATTAGACCTAGTCGACAGTGACTATACGGGTGCGGAGCTTCTTGGTAGCCAAGAGGAGATGGATAGGGGCGTTGGTGGTTGAGAATTATGACTAAAGAGGCGAAAACTCGCTGATACAGGGAGAACAAGGGAGCATAGCAATATGACTTGATGACATTCCAGTTATGATGTGACTGTCGCGGCTCAACAGATGTTAACCTCATTGGCATACAGGTCCGTTTTCGCCTCCACTATATCGAGCTACGCCCACGCTCTTTCAAGACTGGAGATGTATATCAGCCAGAATAGATATCTGCATACTACCTCGGCTCATAGGGAAGAGGAGGCTATGAGTGCTTTAGGTCAAGGACCAACATTGCCGTGGCATAACTACCACGAGACTCGCATATATCCTTACACATCTATCTTGGTGGAAATCTAGACTATATAGACATATGAAAACTGAAACAACCCAGACGCCAGGCCAATCCAATCCAACCAATTCCGATATCCTCTCACCAACCAAAGCTCTCATTGTGCCACCACACCTCCCGCCCCTTCATAACCCAAGGCGTGACACTTCTCCGCAACTCGCTCGCCATCGAAGGGGGGCCACAAACCAAGACGGCGACCTTTTCTCCTTGCCTCTGTCGGAACGTGTCGTCAACAATCTTTTGCAAATCAGGCCTCTTGGGGCTCCGAGTCGGTCGGGCGCCCCCTTGTTGCAGGCTGTTCATCTCGACTCCACTGTCGGTGACTCCCATGTCGCCTGTGAGGAAGAGCTGCACCTGGTCATCGTCGAGGAGGGACTTTCCTGTGGGGTTTGACGATGCCCAGGTTGCATCGCCGGGACTCCGGATGGCCCAAATGAGCTGAACGTGTGCTGATGCGTTCTCGGCCAGAATAGCGTGGTATAGGGGCACTGCAAATGTTGCTCCTACACCACCGGCGACGAGCAAGACACGATTGATTCCTGAGTCGATGAGATCACGGAACGTCTTTCCTATGACGCCGTACGGGCCTTCGATGTTGAGCTCAACCTTGCCCGAGGCGCTCCCAGTCGATGAGAAGTGGCTGAGGCGGCCCGTCATCGGTCCGGTTCGCGTGCGCGCGACCAGTGTTAACTCGTGTGTCTCCTCGTCAGTTGATGCCACCGTGAAGGGGTTGTAGAGGAACTCAAAGAGCAAATGGGGGGCGGAAAATTGGCCGATGCCTGGGCGAGAGGCTGATGGCATGTTGAGGTAGACGTGAGATCCTGGGCGGGCTCGATACTTGGCAATCTTGCTGCTAGGCATAGTGGCCGAGACCTTGACGAGGTTTGTCCCGGGGATGGCTTCGATGATGGCTGGCGTGGTGATGGTGGTTATCTTGCGCGCGGCCAAGTCGATTACGAAGCTGCCAACGGCCAGGGCAACGTAGAACCGGGCAGAGTGCGCGTGGTAGTAGATCAGAGGCGGGATAGAAAACGCGGCAACGAGGTGAGTGACGAAGAAGATGCGATAGGAATACTCACGCACACGAGCCATAGCCGTGCCTGTAAGAGCGTGAAACGCTGTGAAGCCGACAACGCCAGCAAAGACAACCGGGGCAAAGAAGCGCTTGACCCAGATCCCCGACTCGAAAAAGAAGATGTTGTAAAAGATGGCGTGGAGGATGAGCAGGAAGTAGATGATCCGACCTAGCACGCGGTGGTACCGGTTGAGGTGCTCGTGAGATGAGCGCAAGATAAAGGCAAAGGGGTTGAGCGTCTTGAGAGCCAGGAGATACTGGATGGGCATCTGCGAAGTCGCAATGATGCCGAAGCGCTTCGTTAGGTGAAGGTAGTCTATAAATAGTCAGAAAAAAACACTTCATCAATAAGTGCAGCCGGCGAGTTTCAATGTCTTACCTTTGCCCGTTCCCCGAACACAAAGGATCAACATCCACAACGTCCAAGCAACACCAAGAACCCACTCATCCCGCTGTCCCCAGCGCGATCCCATAAAGTACACATCCTCGCCCAGCCACCACTGGGCGGCAGACCACTTCCCAGCCATCCTGGTGATCCATCTCTGCTGGCTCGCCTTTACCCCTGGCGACCCGGGCACCTCGCTGTACTGGCCGCGTCGGGCACGGCGCACGCGGGCGACGAGCCGTACCAAGACGGAGACGAGACAGGGTGCAAAGGCTGAGAGGAAGGCGACGTAGGCGTAGTATTCGAGGGCGATGCGGCGCTGATGCTTCTCCTCATCCGTGAGGGTGACGAACTCGTAAGGCCAACCCATGTTGATGAGAGGAGCGATGTAGTCCACCCCTCTAGACGCAAGACCAGCAGGACTCTCGGACACACAGCCGGTGCAATTGAGCCAGTTCCCACTCGTACAGAGGCCTCGTAAAACACGGGAGATGGGGAAAAGTTGACAGCTCTCCCCGGGAGTCGTCATCGCCGAGGGAGGACACAGCATGCAAATTGCGTCTATCTGATTGGTCAGCATGAACCCCTTGCCCCTGGGAAAGCCACGCTTTTCTGGGGTTATCTAGATCCGAACAATCATGATCTTTCCGGTTCACCTACCCTGCATCTGGGGTCGAGTATTCAAGCAATGTTCAAGTTTGAATAGCGGTTATTGATTTATCAGTTTATCGAAACGTAAGAACAGGTTTTATTGAGTAGAGGTGAGTATTATCTCTTCATCTTGCTTTTACTCTTAAACCCTTCATCACGGGTGATGGCAACTGGTCCACCTGACCACTTGATCACGAACATAACCACACTTCACATCTGATAAGACATGACCATCTAAACAGAAGCCAAGTGACACCAACAACGTAAATTGGCATCAATCTGACGCAGCCGTCTCACATTACCCATCCCAAGTTTCCCGCATGGTCACATCCAAGGCACTCTAAACCTCGCCCATGTACCTGCTGAAAATTGATATCTAGCCTGAATACTGGAAAACCTCACTCCTCGAGGCAAAAACACCCCAATCAGGGCCACAGACTCAAAAGGAAATACCTCCCAGAAACCGTGTTAACACCAGTGCTCCACTAACTATGCCCGCCAACCCGTCCATACACTCTTTCTCTATTAAAACATCGCTAGCGAGTACACGCTGCTGCTGCTGTTGTCCGTTTCCCATATCGACATTCGTTGACCAGGTTCAAGAAAGAATCGTACATCGTACACGACACACATCACACAGGGCTGCTGTATGCTAGCCAAACCATTAGCTCTTGGAGTCGTCGTGGTCGGGCTCGAACTTGGTCTCGCCCAGCATCGGGCCAGGAGACGAAGTCATGGCCGTCTGAGTTGCAGGCTGAGGCTGGCTCTGCACAGTTGGACCCGAGGGCCGGTTGGGAGGTTGGGCAGACGGCCGCGTCGCCGCCTGGTTGGCAGTGGCGGCGTGAAGTCTCTGGTCCAGAGCTCGGAGGGCAATGGCCCTCCTCCTCTCAGCCTCGGCGCGGGCACCTCCAGGGGCGTTACGGTGAATCCGCTGGTCGTTTCGGGAGGCATCGCCCTGGGAGAAGGGCGTGCACACTCGCATGGCCACCAGCACCAGGAAGATCTGGTCAGCGACCGCGGCCACAAAAGGCTTCACGGGACCAGGGAAAAACTCGGCAAACGCAAACGTCTCGCTCGCATCGCCGCGCTGGGAGGCAGGCTGAGACGACTCGAGGTCGGGGAAGACGGTCTTGTAGAATCGCAGGTAGGTCCAGCTGGTAAGGAAACCAAAGATGGCGAGCCACAGGGCGGCCCTCGTAAGAATAGGAGTAAGAGACAGAAGAAAGACGATGCCGATGTAGACCAGCGGGAACCGGGGCACTCGGAGGGATAGGATGCCGCGGAAGAGAGTCACCGTATGAGCCGGCACGAGCTGGCTAAAGGCGACGAGGAAGGAGATCTGAACAGGGATCGTTCCGGCAATGACGGTTAGACTGGAATATCTCGTTAGCCAAATCTCGCATCAGGTTACCAGCATTGGAGCACACATACGTCCAGCTCTCGTTGCGCGTCAGGGTAAAGAAGAGAACCATGACGCAGAGTGTCAGGAAGTTGGGGATCAAGGACACGAGGGCCAGGAACTTGGCCAGCTCGGCCGAAGACCAGGCTCTCTCCAGATAGCGTCCTCCATGATACAGCGTGACGCCGGCGATACCGAGTGTGAAAACGTTACTCTCAACAAACGTCGACGTAATAAAGGTCCACGGGTAGATGATGGACAGCTGCGGCACCAGCGTCAGGTAGGGGATGACGATGTCGGCGTGGGCGGTCCATTGTCGGTATCGGATCGCGGCGCTGAGGAGGGACTGGCCGAGCAGCGCGATGAGGAGGATGCGCGTTACCGGCGGGATATTTATTCGGGGCGGCATCGTGGTCGAAGTATCTGGGTGCGAAGTCTAAGACGGTTCTGGTAGGGTGGTGGTATTGAAGCTGGATGATGTCCAACTCAGCCAAGAAACGCGCTGGGCTCTGGCGATGTCGGTGTATACCAGGGGCCGATGAGCCGATGCGTAGAGCCAAGGAAGGCTTATGTCGTAGGCGTTGTCTTGCTTCTACAAGCCTCGTGGTTGGAGTCGGCGCTTGATGAGTGGTTGCCCTCTCTTTCTTTCCCCCTTTGATGCACCGAGTTTCTGGGTCAGGTTGTCTGTCCTCTATGTGCAGCCTCACACAACAAGGCTAAGCCTCGACTCCTGTGGCGCAAATTGTTCGGCATCGTGTGGCCTCAGGCAGAAACACCATCCACCTAACCCCTGTTCATCCGTTTCATCACTTGACCAAGTCTGTAATCTCGCACTTCGAAGAGGCCGCCCTCTCGCATTGATCAACAAGCCCGAGAACCGCGCTCACTTCTCTCTTTGGTCCCACATACGAACGCAATTAAAGGGTCCCCTCTTCCAACCTGATCATCTTGGCTATCGCGCTTCTGGACTATTCGAGGAATCTTGATGTGGAGATCAGAGCTGTCTTAAGACATTCGTGCAACAAGGCTCACGATGATGTGAAACAAGACTCTCTGCACGGTGATGGGAGTTCGAGATCGGAACCTGGACAACGGGACACAGAAGACAACATGAGGGGCGACACGTGGAATCACAGCACTGCGCAGCTCGGTAAACTGCAAGGGAGAACATGTCAAGTCATCACATTTGAATGAGTGTTGGCCTTGAACGCCAGGCCTAAAGAATTGCCTGTCGCACAACAGTCAGCAAAGAAAGAAATACCCGTAGTTAGGGAACAAGCTTCTAACGCTTAGCTCCGCAAGCGCCCGCATCCAGCGATAGAGCTACGCTTAGAGTTGGGATCAAGAGATTGCATCGAAAGCTTCGGATGTTTCACCTTGACGATCTTTAGACCGGGCCAGGCATTGACACTAAGCCTGCTGGTTGAAGCAATCGCGTCCATGGAATCCTTACGGAACCCTTATCACAGCCACTGCAGCAAGGCAACCACCGGTAGATGCGCGCCCGCAGCAGCCTGTCAGCTATATCCCGCGTATAGCCCTTGATATCACATCTGGTGGGCTGTTCTCAAATTTGGATGGGGAGACCCAGATACCGAAGTCGGTGAAGATTCGGCGGCCTCGGCAGCGGGATGACGGAGGCACTTTGTTAACAAGGCCCGTCTCGAATTTGACCGCTGATTGGTCGGGAGTGTTGAAACCGTCGAACAACTGTTCCCCTGCCTCAGCGAACATGGAGCGAGTGGGGCCAGCGACTCTAGAATGTCGTGCAGGGCACAGCAAGCAAGCCACATCCTCGACCTGGTGTTGTGCTGTTGAGATTCAGATGAAAAAGGCGCATGTGGCCAGATAGAGGTTCACCTTGACCAAGCACAGCAGTGGGGAGCCATGTCGTGAGACCCCAGAGTGTCAACGAAAGATTGGTGCCTGAGGTGAGGGCGCCGGAGATTTGTGAGGCGCCATGGGCTCAGGTCATTTTGCGTCGGTGGAGGTCCAAGTACCGGCGGGAGATGCACAACGAGAACCTCGGGAATGTGACGGGAGGCTTGCGACATTCAATGTCACGTGACGAACAATCTCGTTGTTCCAGATTGCAGTGATCATGATGGGCTTCCCGGGCCCCAGCAGAAGCTTGACGGGAAGCAAACGACATCCCCATGTGGACGGGTACCAACGTGCACCATCATCATCAATCGGCTCGTAACGAACAGTTTACTCTGCTGCATTGTTTCCAACCGCTGAAATCATCACAGAGTCCGTGCATTGACGCACTTGACAAATGACGGGTCCCTGTCGAAGTCAAAAGGTGCGGGTACCCGACGCTCGGAGGTTTGTCATGGGTAGGTTGGGAGGGAATCCATCCTGCAGCATCACGTTGTCAGCTTGTCAGAGCGAGATCATGGGCACGGCCAGTTCAATGCCCTGTGTCGTCTCGAGAATGGCATACTCGGCTCGCTTTCCTGTCGCATTGTCATCCATCTCGAGGACGATTCAAATCATGATGCCAGATTTCGTCCCTATGAAGAGCGCTAGGCATGGTGGCCCAAGGCCCGGACCAGGGCGCCCCGATGGTCCCCAGTTCCACGGTGGGCTCCTTGGCGGCCCCTTTGACCGAACTAGAGTGTTGCCACGTAATGACGAGAAGAGCAAGGCAGGGCTGTCAGCGCGTTGCGACGGTCGATATTTATCGCTGCCGTTACTGTCACGGTGTGACAACCGTTTTCTTGCGCAGGCAGCTCGGAGAGCCGAAACGGGGCAGAACCTGGTTGCGCAAGAATCATGTTGCGAGGGGTTTGGGACTGTTGCACCAGCCGTAAATCATCAGCTAGCAGCCGTATGTATTGATTGCGATTACGCTGGCAACCTTGGCTCGGCAAGCATCGCCATCTCGTGGGCAACGATGCCGCCGACCGCACTCATCATCTCTGCCTGGCGGTTACCGGCGTGCCTAGCCTGGTCTTGTGCCCGAGGGTGAGTTGTGCATGTCATGTCACGCAGAGATGGATGGCTCAGATGTGCGGACGACATTGGGTGTGGCATCCTTGTTCGCGGTGGCATCTGTCCGTCCGGAGCTGTGGGAGCATCCAGGCTGGATGCCGGGGCAGTGTTTTGGTGGGCCTCGATTGATGGTCCGGTTCTTGAATCTCGCCTCCCCGGACCTTGAAGAGTCTACCAGAAAATGGCGCCGGGCGGGAGACTCTTGAGCCGGGTATCTGGTGACCCCTCCGGTTTTCTCGATGCTGCCCGGCTCTCGTCATGACTACACAAGCCTGAACCTGAGCCAGACCGCGTTTCCTCAGCCATCGTGACATTGCACCTTGAATTGGAGTGAACACAACAGGGGGTAAGGGATGGGCGGGGGACGGAACCTGACACATGTCGAAGTACCGGTACTTTCAGACGTGGGCAGCTTAACCCCTGTCGCAGCCGATCTGCATCCGTCTCAGATTTTGGGAAGAAAGGCGAATGCATCAACCCGAGCCTCGAAGGAAGAGTGGGTTGGCGTTTGTTGCGGGCTGACCTGACTAAGGAGGGCGCGGTACGTGATTGGGCGCCTGTTGATGAAGCCTTCCAGGTTATGCACCAGCTGGGGGGCCGCCTGTTGGATTTTGACGGAACATCATGGCACCCGTCGGCGAACCGACAGCGGCAGGGGCGTCCATTACCGACCACGCGCGATAATGTCTCGTGCTCGAGGACAGCGACGACCAAAGACGAGATGGGAGGGGGATGGATTGTCGGCTCTTGGACCATTGTCTTCGATCGTATCGGAAATTCGACGTCGCCCCCCTCCTCTCCTGGCCCTGTCACCACCAACAAGGGGTGGGATCTTCAAACCTTGTCCTGCTTGTTAACGCCGCCCTCTAGCGAAGGCATGGAAGCCAACGAATGACTGACCTGGCCCAGTACCTGAGAAAAGTACCGTTTCCCACCTGGAGGAGGGTGGCCCGGCTGCCGCTGCTGGTGCGTCGGCTCCCTGTCCAGGCATGAGCATGAGCACGACACAGGGGGTTATTTCAGTTCTTGGGGGTTGCATTCACCATTCAACATGCGCCATGGCCAAAACGGGTTCCAAGACCTTCAAATCCTCACAGCGAACCCCTGCTTGTTCGAGCCTTCAACTCCACAATCCGCAGGTCCACGAGACTCGGCCGACCCATCGATTGGCTGGCCTGCCCCCATCTCCAAGGTAGCGGTACTTGGGCGAGCCCGCCCGCAGCAGGCTGTTGGCGCACCCAGCCCTCGCCATCTCGAAAAGGCTCGAGACCGTCTGGCTGGCGTGCACTTCTGTTTTTTCCATCCTTCGACCTGGCGTCCACTAGCGCCAGCCCCATTTCGAGCCAGCCGTGGGTACCTGTAGCCCTGTCTGTACTGGACTGTGGTGTACCTTTTCTGGGCGGCCAACCTGGAAGCTGTTTCAATGTCCGCCCACTCGTTCGCTCGCTCGCTCGTCTGTCGCCCTTGATTGCCCTTACCCAGTTTTGCCTGGGCCTGGCCTGTTGCGCGCTGGAGGCTCCCGGCTGTTCATGGATCAGTCCTCATCAACCCCAGTCAGCCCCGTACCTAGCTCCCCGTAAAGGCCCCGTAGCTCCAGCGCGAGCAATGTCGCTACTTGGCGTTTTAAGGGTACCAAGACAGGGTGTCCATCCCATCCTTGCACGCACACACACACACACACACGCATCACCCCAACTAATTGAAGCCAGGCCGAGCTAGAGCCAGAGGCAGAAACGGGGAGAGCGAAAGGCGACCGTGGTGGGAGCGGCACCAGCCCAGCCCAGGGAAGCGACAAGGGGCGGTAGGTACGTACCCACTCACCACCACCGCCCCAACTGGAACCTTGAATTTCATCTCTCTTTTGCATCTTCACTCGCCTTTCCCTCATCAACCCGCCAGATTATCGATCAAACACCAAACCGCGTCCGATTTGACCCCTAGGCTTGGCTTCAAAGAGCCCATCGACTCTCGCAAAAGAATCTGCTTCATCTGCTCGGTCGCTGCCCCTCAGCGACGCTGCGCCTGCTGCGGCGCCCCTCGGCATCATGGTCGCTAAGGAATTCGTCGACTCTGACAGAGTCAACTATCTCGTCTGGAGGTTCGTCACTGCTCCGCGTCCCCCGACTCGCACTCGTCCCCCGCCCGCTGCCCGACACAGCGGTTGTCTTCGTGATTGTATTCCCCTGGACTTTTTGCGCTGACCGACGCCTCGCTGCTCCCCTCACAGGTACCTTCTCGAAGGCAGTATGTAGCACTCAGTTCTGCGCGCCTGTGGCGGCACGTTCTAACCCTCACCTCCGCAGATTACCGAGAGACGGCGGCCAAATTCCAAAAGGAGTGGCATGTCAAACAACCTCACAGAGACTTTGCCTTTGCGCGCCACGTCAAGAGCCATGCATTGGTCTCGGTCCTGAACCGCGGCCTCCTGTACCACGCGCTGGAGCGCGAGCATGCACGCAAGGTGGTAAGTGATGATCGGATTTTGTTGACATTGTCTGCGCTTCATTTGTCCCCCCACCCAAGCAGGCGGGCAGCAGTTTGGTGACAAAGCGAAACGTTTGAAACGGTCACGGGCTGACATTCAAGCTTCGCAGCTGCCTCAGGATGCACCAGCGGAAGCAGCCGAGGCGCTGCAGGTCGGCATCTTTGGCCCTCTGGACGCCCATCCACAGTCAAAAATCGACGAGGAGGAAGGAGAGGATGCTGAGGGAGAGGAGGTTGAAGAAGTATCACGGAAACGAGCGCCTCAACAGTTACCCAATGGTTCGCCGGCTAAGCGACAGCGACTAAGCAATGGTTTTGAGCATGGCGTCGATGCATCGGCAGCGGCATCAGCAGCAGCAGGACCTCCGGTGACGACACCCATGGAAGTGGACAACCAACCCGACAATCACGCCTACCCTTCGCCGCTCGAGGGCGAGCAGGCGCCGGAGCCGATTGTGCGTACTGACGGACCCGAGCAGGGCACCCAGGTCGACAAGGTCGAGGAGCTGGCTCCCGAGACGACCTTTATCCGGCTCGTGGACGATGGCCAAACTCACAGCAAGGGCGACGGCCGAGATGCAACGACCCCGTCGCCCCCATCTCCGTCCGGCGCTGAGAATGCTCCCATCATTTTGCAGTGCGAGTGGAACCCCAGAAACCCATCCATTCTGGCGGCTGCTGGAACGGATGCGCTAGCCCGTGTTTGGACGGTCGCGCGTGCCGGCCCCGTTGAGGCGGGGCAGGATCACGTGTCACCCCAAGGCCACACCCTGCTGGACCGTGACGTTCCCCGCGATACGACAGTAACCGCCCTGTCGTGGACTTCAGATGGTGCTGCCATTGCGGTTGCCACAGACTCTAGGAATCAAGCGTCGATCAACGTATGGTCGGCCGAGGGCGCCTTGCTACAGTCGATAGAGCTATCGGAGCCGCCCATTATCAAGCTTTCATGGAACCCCAGCAACACAGCGCTCCTCGCCATCTCACCGGACAAGGGAGGCGCTCTTGTGACGGTGCACTACCCACCCGCAGGAAACTCGCTCTCATATTTCCTCTCTGGTCACGATATTGAGGCTACTCCCCTCGATGCGGTCTGGACGGGTGATCACGAATTTTTGCTTTGCGGTGGCGACCTGATGGTATGCCTACACTGCACCGACACGACAATAGCTCAGGCGAGGAAATTCGAGACCAAGGAGGATGATAGCTTCAGGCAGGTGCTCTTTGATGCACGATCAAGACTGGCAGCTACATCGAGTGATAAGGGCACACTAGATGTAAGAAACCGCAGTATGGTAACTAAAGAAGCAAATGTGCTAACTGAAACAGCTCTGGGACGAGAAGGGACAGAGGAGGTCAATATCTGCACACCAAGGAGCCATTACTTCGATGCAATGGCAACCACTTCCTGCAAACCAGCCAGGTGCTGACGACGAGCGGCTGATTGCGACTGGAGGCGACGACTGTGCGATACTGATTTGGAACGCGCGAATGCCTGAAAGCAAGGCCAAGTGCTTCTTGACGATGGATTCACCGATTGTGCGGCTTGCATTTACGCCTGACGGAGCGTTTATTGCGGGGGCGACATCGACACAGGTATTGATTTGGAAAGTGGGAAGTCACCTTGTTCCCCGAGCGAGCTGGAGCAGACCGGTTCACTCAGGTTGGCTCAGCCCCAAGGCCAATGCCGAGACAGATGAGGAGGATGAGCACTGTCTTTGTTGGGACGCTGACGGACAAAAGCTGGCTTACGGCTCTAATAGCAGGGTGAGTATCTGTGCGCTGACAGAAGAGGCAATGGCCGTGATACTAACATGTCGATAGCTCGCCATTATCAACTTTCGCAGATAGCGAAATGACTTGGACGGCTAAAGCAATCTAATGGAAGTGCGAGTTTGACATGTACATGGGCATGCATAATAGTAAGATGGGCATTTGGGTCACCAGCATCTGGAGTTTCGCATCGGCGCCGGCATGAATATCTCTTTGGGAGCACGGCAGGGTCGGAATCGAATCGAGGGCCGATGATGGATGGATGCATGGGACGACGGCACGGATGATCCTGATGCCTCTTCTGGCTTGGGCATGCATGATTCAGGGCGACAATATGGAAGTTGCAAGGGTCGCGAAAGCAACGGCAACGGCAACGACATGGGCATCAGCAACAGCTTTTTTTCTTGTATACCACGACGACGAACAACGAACGACCGGCTGGCTACGGGGTTATCGAACAAGGTCTTTGGTTGGCATACTACACAAGAGATGACTTGGGCACCTGTCTACACACGAACATTCTTGACGAAGGAGCATGGATAGAGGATATAGGAGTACACACGTTGTGGCTTACGTCTTTTGGCCGGTTTCTTTTGTTTCTTGGGTTTGGGGGTCTTTTGGAGGGCAGGTGGACAGTTGCCGATCAATGACGGACGGCTGGAAGAAGAAGGGACTTGGACTCGCGAGCTCGGGGATGAGCTCGTTGTATGGTATTGTTTCGCCTCCCCTCTTGTTTGTTGCCAAGGATTTGCGAAATCTGTACGAGTATATACCACAGCGGGGATGAAATAGCAGGTAAAAAACAAGAATCTACCTATGTATCTGTACCTATATTTGAGGTTAGTGCGGCTGCAAGCTGAGCAACAGACCAACACAGGCTAGACGGGCTACTGTAGGGATGATTCTGGTTCCGCACGCGAACAAATAGCCGGCACGCGTAAGACACGAGGCATACTGCGTGTCTCACCTGCACCTGTATGATTTGCCCGAACGGTTCGAGTGTTGAGGCGCCACCGGACCGGGCGTCAGCTGTGAGGCGGCAGGGCAGGAGAGCCTGGTCTGGTGGATGATGAATCGACGATGGCCATGATGGAGGGTTTGGAGGAGTTGGTTATGGAGAGTTAGTTTGTTCTTGTGATGGCTGTCGTGATATGTTTCGAGTGGATCCATCTCCATCTCCAAATCACATCTCATCTCTGACTCGCGGGACAAGCCGTTGTTGTCTCCCTTCCCACAAACAAAGGGGGCACCACCCATCCATTGATCGATTGTTGTGTGTGCGTGCGGGTGCATCCCCGCATCAAAGCGTGTGTATTTGTCTAAATACGTACCTTGAGTCCGTCCTTGTCTTGAACATGCCCGCCGCCCCTTTCGAGTTTCCCCTCAAAGGCGTCCAATTGTAAACGACCTGGTATGCCCGCTCAGCGGTTAGAGGTGGAAACGCCCCCGCTCAACAACTCTAGAGGGGCGCTGCTGCGGCGGCGGCGGGCCAAAAAGCATGGGATTGGAACCCCGGGTTTGCATATAATGCCATGTTCGATAAGAACCTAGAGGGGGAGAGACAGACATCCCCATGTTGTCGCATCGTCAAGAGTTGTTTGTTTGTGTAGAGTATCAATCAATTACACCGTGAAACATTTGATACAAAGGAAAGAACTTGCCAATTCTTTACAGACATCATCATTACCCTCTCTTCTATTACTTTTATTTTTCTCTCTCAAGGCAAAGCCTCATTCAACACAGAAACCCTCCCCGCCATGATGGCATCATCACAGCTCCACGGCCTCAACCGCGGCAGACACTCCCCCGAGTGGACAGCCGAGATGCGCGACCGCCAGGCCAGAGGCAAAGATCCCACAAAGGAGGAAGAACAGCCCGAGCCCAGCAAGACGAAAGACTCTGACGCGCTGCAGATAGGAGGACGGCAAGTCTTTCTTTCCCCTTCCTAATTCCTGTTGCTCCCATTTCGTAGTAGCAAAGTGACTGACTGGGATTTTATCTACTAGCCACTATGAAGAATCTCACTTGGAAAAGGAGCGCAGGGGAGAGGCTCTGAGCGTCCTCGATAATCCAGAGGCCCTTCTAGCCCACGCCCAAGCCAGCGGCGACGTGAGCATCTCCTCTCTTCATGTTTCCTCTCACCTAACTGTTGTCTTAGAGCGTCACTGGCCAGCGCGTCCGCTGGCTGCGGCAGCTATGCGGCTACGACGAAGATCGAGACAGACAACCGATCCATCCGATGAGGAGCTCCAAGGGCCAGCAGTATGCGGGTGATCGGGGAGGTCGATAGGAAGAAGGGGGTTCTTGCTCTGGATCGGATATGAAAATTCAGACAGACAGGACTTTTTACGCATTCACGATGGAGTTGTCATGCTTTTTTCTCACGAGCCCTTATTTTCAAGAGCAGCGGTACACACGTTTATGATTCAAAACGATATCGACATTTGCCATCCACCTTTTCTAAAGCCATCGTTGAAAAGATATTCCAAAAACCTAGGTATGTAGTGCCATGTCTGTATGTATGTGTGTGTGTGTGTGTGTGTGTGTGTGTGTGTGTGTATGTATAAACAAGGCTTTAACAACACGTCTAACGAGCTTATCCAAGCTCCCATCCCATATGTTGAAGACTTCGCTATCCTCCAAAAGGTTGCTGACACGATAAAACAATGCTTGTGCTGACAGTGTATGACCCAACCAGCCCTCAACCAAAAAAGCAGACATAATGGCTGGTTGCCCAAAAAAAGACTCCTTAAAAGAACGCCGTCAAAATGCTTTGTATCCTAGAATCGATACCCCCTTTACGTCCCCAGTCTATGCGTATCTCATACTGCGCGTCCTTCCCCAGTTTTGCTGGTTATTCCCCCAGTTTTGCTGGTTGTCCAAAGGCGCGTAGTTGTAACTTGGTTGTGGGTGCGGGTTGGCGCCCCGAGAGTACGCAGGCCAGGCGTGCATCTCTGTGGGCTTGGGAGCCTTGCGCCGGCTGATTCTTCGTCGGATGCAGCTGTAGCAGCAGCTGAGGATGGCGATGGCGAGGAGTCCGGCGATCACGCAGCCCACGGGGATCGTGATGTTCTTGTTGTCCTCGAACCAGCCCACAATCTCCTTCCATGTCGAGCTGCCCTTGCAGTCTCCGTTGTCACACTTGCCGCCGCCCGCGCAAGGCGTGCCGTCGAGGAAGTTTTGGTTCCTCTGCGTGCAGACAGACTCTCCCGGATATTGGCACGACAAGAGACAGCTCGATGTGCAAGCCTTCATCTGTTCGCCTTCATCCGTGCTGTTCTGCCACATGGTCCTGCACTGCTGGTCTCGGGAGGTGCACTGTCCAGACGCGCACTTGAGTCCGTCGCCGCAGTCAGTACCGTCGTCCTTGTGCTCATCCTTGGGACAGTTGGCATCCTTGCCCGTACACTTCTCCTCAGGGTCACAAGCTCCCGTGCTGGCACGACAGACTGTTCCTGAAGACGAAAACTTGCACTGCTTGGTGCAACAATCTTCGTTGGTGTAGTCACATTCAGCCTCACCCTTGAACTTGCATTTGGATCCGTCGCAGCAAGGGTTGTCTTTGCAACTGGCGTCTCCGCCGCAGTCGCAGTCCTCACCCTCCTCGACGATGCCGTTACCACACTGGCTGCCCGTGATGGTCTTGATGCCCTTGTTGTCAGTCAGACACTCCGTCTTGACGTTGCGCTTGAAGCCCGAGCAGATGTTGCCGATAGTGCAAGGCGAAAACTCCTTGATGCTGTCCTTGCTGGAGGGGTTCATGATGTACTGTTCATTGGCATCGCACGTGCTCTTGCTTAGCGGGCAGCATGATTGCACGTCCGACTTGACCGGGCATGCACTCGAAGTACAGTCGTGAACGGCGCCAAACGTGTGTCCCGTCTCGTGAGCAAACACCTGCCATTCCGATGATGTTCTCACCACGACGTTGGCACCAGCCACCGTCTCATTTCCTGAACCGCTACCACCCGAGTTGTCCGACGATCCGGAGCGGCACAGCTGACCCAACCACGCGAGACCGACGGCGGATTCAGTGGGACAGGTGCTGAGCAGAGTCCAATAGGCGTTACCATCCTGATACTGACCACGCCATGCCGAGAAGAGGTTGAGTCGGGCGGCCAAGTTGACACTATCCGAGCACTTCTGGTTCCAGGGAGCTGCTTCAGAGGGGGCAGAGGGGCACCCCTTGTTGCTGATGGTGAGGTTACGGAGACCGAGTGAGATGCTAAATGTGCTTTCATATAGTCGCGAGGCTGTGTTAACCATATTGATAACGTTCTCCCTCAGTGCCGTCTGGTTGTCGAATTCAGCCGTGTAGCCGCAGTCGGTAGCAATTCCCAAGAGAGCGACCTTGCGGGTAGTGGGACAACCGTCAACAGAACCGATGGTCGCCATGAGGTTCACACCAGTGCCATCGTTGCCCGTCGATCCTCCGTCGATGGATTGTCGGCCAAACAGATGTTTGGCAGGGGTAGAGGCAAATGTGTTATAGTCCTGCAGGTCGTGAAAGTCGCCGTTGAAGCCCAGCGAGTCCGAATCGCAGAGCGCATGCGAAGCGGCGTCGCGCTTCAACTCGTTGGGGTCGTAGGACATAATATCAGAGTCTCGCCAGACAACCATGGTCTCGTCGTTGTTCTGCGAAGCGGGCAACGCAGGGTCGCCTTCATGTCGAACCTTTTCATAATGGCTGCCAAATTGAATATGGTGGTGTGTTCCGTCGAGTCCAAGAGTGCCCTCGAACAGGGGCTTCTCACCGTCGCGGTAGATGGTTATCCGTGCCCAGCCAGCCTGGGTCCATCCCTCTCTCCCAGCACGCTCTACAAACGTATCGCCCTTGAACACCCTGTGGTCGCTGCGCTTGACGGGCTCGACGGATTCGACCTTGCCATCGGCGTCCAGATAGGTAACGGAGAAGTCATCATGCAGGATGTCGTGGTTCGGTTCGAGCTTGAGCCGGATCTTTTGCTGTCCGTTGTGAAGCGAGAAGTAAAGGTCGAATTTGGAGTCGGAGTGGACGCGGTGGGAAGGCGTCTTGATGACGGCGTCGGCGACAAAGGTCACCTGGCTAACGGCATTTCGCTTTACCGAGTACGCTGGCAGGCCAAAGACATCAGCACGCCCGCAGAGGGCATCGCGGAGAGAGTTGACATACCTAGCGAGGACTCTATCAAGAGGGCGACGCCGGCAACGGCGGTCGCAAGTGACCTTATTGATACCATGTTTTTCTTTATTCGTCGGACCGTGAGAGGTCCTGTGTAGGGAGAGGCAGCGCGCCAAGTAGAAGCAGTCCTACAGCATACAGGCCATCCAGAGGCAATATGGTCCGGTAGAGTAATGTGGGAAAGCCAGATGTCGGAGCAATAAATGTGAGACGGATGATCGAGACGTTTCGTTCGCCGTGGTGAGACGGACAGGCCGAAGCTGGGGGACGCTAATAATAAGTCGGACGGGTTGCAACGACACGAACGAGGGAGGAGTGGAGATGTGACGTTGTTGTTGAAGGTCGGAAGTTGCCAGACGAGGCTGATACAAAGGGGACTCTTAAGAAATCGAGGGAAGAAGCCTCAATAAAGAAGAGGGGAAGAAAATAAACAAGATTATTGATTTGACCGAGATTGATCAGCAGGCGTTGGGATAGGACAGGATGACGGGAGATCAGAGGGAAAATCAGAGTGTGGCGGAGGGCCAAGGCTTATCCCTAGAAGGTACAGCACAGTCAAGACTGCCGTAGCCCGGTGATGGCCATGAATGACCCCCAGAGAATATGGAATCCAACCTATGCCAAGAACTTCCAAGGGCTTGGGATGTGGATGCTGGGGGGACAACCAAGCCCCGCCCCCAGCGAATAGAGGCACAGAGGCCGCGCGGTGCCCTCCTCTGACCTCCTCTGCACGCATAGTAGCGCATAGCATAGCCCCTTGGCGGGTTTGCCAGAACCCGTCAGGATCATGAATGTTGGCCGTGAATGGCTTCTTTTCTCCAGCAGCTTGGTAAATATCAACATCCCCTTTATCCCGAGTTGCATTGCATCTCCCTCCCTTGCCTGTATCTTTGTCTGAACCCTTTGTTGTTCGTTCACCTTCATAGTTCGCAGGCGGCCTCCAATGACAAGCCGGACCCTCCTCCCTCCGTGCGCCGACGTATCCGAGAGCCTCGACCTCCCCGTGCGTCGTGCGTGCAGCGCCGAGCACTAACACTCACAGGCTTGTTTCAACCCAGGGCTCGTATTCCCACGCGCGCGCGCGCGGCTTGCCCCCAAACATGGCAACCCGCAGCCCGCTTCTTGGGTTCTCTATTTTTGACGCCCGGCCTCTCCTCTCAGATCAGCTTGACACGGCGATGGAGTTGGAGATGGGGGATGCAGACAACTCGCCTCGCAGACTCGAGGTTTCTTGCATTTGACGAACCCGCATGAGCTGGACGTTTATCTTTATCACCCAGTAGCATCCCCTCACCAATTCGTTCAGGCTCAGCTCAGGTCCAGTTTCAGCAGCGTCTCGGAAACCGCCCACGCCGGTTACGAAGACGGAGACCCTACCTACATGCGCCCAGCTGCTATTAATATTACTCGGCGCCTATTCACCCACATCAACCTTTTTGTGCTCCTCAACTCGACGGATCCAATGTCAACGATATCTCGTCTTTACCGCTACGACGGTTTATCTCTCTCATCCCTGCTGCTCTCTTTTCACACGACTGGCCGCTCCGTAAGCTGACAGACAAAAAATCTCCTCCCTCGGCACACAGCCTCAATCAGGTAGATTGCATGTTCGGCGGTCGGTGTGCCCATTCTTGGCTGCACCCATCATCTTGTTAGCCAAGACGTCCCCTACCTCCACTCGTTGACTCGAGATCCATTCTTTGACCGCAATCATGACGAGTCCATTCAGCTCTGGGCGCATCTTGGTGGAACATGATCCCCCCCAGCCTTGATTTTTCGGTCAATTGCTGCTTTTTTCGGTTCTGAACCCTTGAAAAAACATGACCCGTCCTTGAAAGCGAGAAAAACAAGCACATCGCGCAGTAATTCCGAACTCAAGTTGGTGGTTATCCCACTATCCCACTCGTCCTCCGATGACAGTACACGCGTCCCTTGCCATGATGTGAGAAAATGTTAAAGTCGCCCATGGCAGTTGTCCCAGCCAATGCTTTCTTTGAATCATTCTTTGTTCATCTCGGTCCAATGATCATGATCTGCATCTGCATCTGCATGAAATAAACACATCACCTCAGTCATGATTCATATGGCTCATTTCTAGACCTTTCTTTTTTGTCTTCCTGAAATAATCTTGTGTGTACAAAACAAAACCGCAATGCTCATAAAATAGCTTCATAAAAACGGTTCCCAAGCCATCGAGAAAATCCTCTTTCAGGTAGTGTCGTGGCTGTATTGTATCCCAGCATCAACCCCAAAACACCGCACGGGACGTCCGTTTGATTCCGGGTCGCTTCTCGACCTCTCTCATCCAGATCCCGTTTGCCTTGTATCCATGGTATATAAACTCCACTAGATAAATGCACCATCTCATCCCTTCTCTTTACTCATCTCATCATTCAACGAGGGCCTACTTGCGCTTGGCCTCATGCACGCTCTTGATAATCTTCTCCACAACAGAGGGATCAGACAGCTGCGTATCATGTTAGTCAATGTGCCTCCAACTCTCCAATATTGAGGGCAACTTACAGTAGTGATATCACCAAGCTGATCCTCCTCACCCGCGACAATCTTTCTCAACACACGGCGCATAATCTTGCCACTTCGTGTCTTGGGCATGTCGGGGACAATGTACACCGCCTTGGGGGCGGCGAATGGTCCGATGCTCTTTCGCACCTGGATGATGAGCTCCTTGCGGAGAGCGTCAGTCGACTCAACGTCCTCCTTGAGATCAACAAAGGCGTTGACAGCCTGGCCGGTGAGCTCGTCGGCAATACCAACGACGGCGGCATCGGCAACGGCGTGGTGCTCGAGGAGGGCAGCCTCGATCTCGGCAGTCGACAGACGGTGACCGCTGACGTTGACGACATCATCGACACGTCCTCGGATCCAGTAGAAGCCCTCGTGGTCACGGGCGGCACCGTCACCAGTGAAGTAGTAGCCCTTGTAGACATCAAGGTATGTCTCCTTGTATCGCTTGTGGGCTCCCCAGACGGTGCGAGCCATGCTGGGCCAGGGCTGCTTGAAGGCCAGGACACCCTCGACATCGTTGCCGTGGATCTCCTCACCGGACACGGGGTCGATGAGGGCGGGCTCGATGCCGAAGAAGGGCAGAGAGCAACTGCCGGGCTTGGTAGGAGTGATACCGGCAAGAGGGGTGAGGGTGTGAGATCCGGACTCGGTCTGCCAGTAGGTGTCGACAATGTGGCACTCCTCCTTTCCGATAACCTCAAAGTACCACTTCCAGATCTCGGCAGCAATGGGCTCACCGACGGAGCCCAGAACTCGGAGGTGAGCGAACCTGCCTCGGACGTGCTCGTCACCGGCACGCTTGAGCAGCCGCAGGGCGGTAGGGGCGACGTAGAACTGGGTGACGTTGTGGCGCTCAATGATATCCCAGTATCGGGAGAAGTTGGGGAAGGCGGGAGTACCCTCGAAGACAACGGTAGAGACACCGAGCATCAGAGGGGCGTAGACGACATAGGTGTGGCCAGTGATCCAACCGACATCACCACCGCAGAAGTATCGGTCGCCCTCGTGGATATCGAAGACGTACTTGCCGGTCATGGCAGCGCCAAGCAGGTAACCGGCAGTGGTGTGCAAAACACCCTTGGGCTTGCCAGTGGAACCAGAGGTGTAGAGGAGGAAGAGAGGGTCCTCAGAAGCCATGGGCTCAGGAGGGAAGTAGTTGGGCCACTTCTCAACCTCCTCGTGCCACCAGAAGTCACGGCCGGCGGTCCAGGGGATCTCGGAGCCAGTGCGCTTGTAGACGAGGACGTGCTCGACGTCAGGGCACTGCTTAAGGGCATCGTCGACAATCTTCTTGGTGCCGATCAACTTGCCACCTCGCTTGCCCTCGTCGGTGGTGATGACAACCTTGCAGCCGGCATCGACAACACGGTCGCGGAGAGAGTCGGCAGAGAAACCGGCAAAGATGACGGAGTGGACAGCACCGATACGGACACAGGCCATGAGGGCGACAATGGCCTCGGGAATCATGGGCAGGTAGATGGCAACAGTGTCGCCCTTGCGGACGCCCATCTGCTTGAGGACCCAGGCGGTGCGGGAAACCTCGCGGAGGAGCTCGCCGTAGGTGACATTGCGGCCTTCGCTAGGGTCGTCGGCCTCGTAGATGATGGCAACACGGTCAGGATCAGCAAAGGCGTGGCGGTCGACACAGTTGTAAGAGGCGTTGAGGCGACCCTCGTTGAACCACGAGACGTCGGCGTTCTGGAGGCTGCCGCTGCGGGTGGTCTGGAAGTCGCGGTCCCACGAGATGAGCTCACGGGCGCGCTCAGCCCAGAACTTGTTGGGCTGGGTAATGGACTCCTTGTAAAGTCGCTTGTACTCCTCGAGGTCTAGAGAGTGGGTCAGAGACTGTTGAGGCTCCGGTGCGGATTCCGGGATTAACTTACTGGCAAGGTGGGGCCTGTGGGGGTGCTCTGTCGGGTAACGGGGTTAGCAAGGGCCGAGTCTACGGAGCGTAATAAGACGAAAGAAGAAAAGAAAACAACAACAGGCGTGACGAGCGAGGGCCAATGGGTACCGCGGTAATCTCGTCTCGACGGAAAAGAAAAAGGGGTAATTGGTAATGCATACTGGCAAACATCCGCTGCGGGGGGTCTATGCGAGTCGTTAGCAACAAGTCCAATGGGCGCCGAACCCGGCCGGGCACGCGAGCTTACGGTAGGTGTCGACAAGGTGGGCCTCAGCGACCACGGGGGCCTTGGTCTCCTGGGCAGGAGCCTCTTGAGTCTTCTCGGGGACGGGTTGGCTGGCTGCAGGAGCGGGAGCGGCAGCAGGGACGGTCTCCTTGGGGAGGACCTCGGGAGCCACAGCCGGCTCAACGGGGACCTGGGGGTTCTCGACGGTTGCCATTGTGACGGTTGGGGAACGTTTGTAAAAGAATTTTTTTTTTTCGTTGAGGGACGCGGGCAGATGCGTATGCGGATGCGACGTCGATGCGGGGTAGCGTGACCGTGGAGCTTGTCAGAACTGACAGCTTTCGGTGTTGCTCTTCGGGGGAGAGGCCGAGGATGCGCAGTTGGAGTCGGGAGAAGAGAAGAGATGGATGAAGAGAAGAGTCCAAGTTGATCAAAGATGGAGGGGAGGACGAGGGAGAAATAGTTGAGTTGAGATGGAGCGAGAGGTTTGATGAGAAGGTCCGGTCTGCGGGGGAGCTGGGGGACCATTGATTCTTTATGGTAATTTGGGTACATCGCCATTGGCAGGCCGGCCGGTAACTTGTCACTGGTACCTGCACCAACCGGCGAGCGGCGGCCGGCGAACCGGGGGGGCCATTGCCAGCCCAGAGCCGTAGCAGCACCGCCGTGATCCTTTCCCCCGAGCCATGTCCCGAAGAACCACAGCCAGCCCAGCACCCAACTCCCGTCGGCCAGCCAGACTACCAGAGTCATTCATTGCCTAGCCAGGCTCTTGACGGTTGCCCCCCATGCATCGTCATCGGGCAAGACAGCCATTCGCCGCTCCCACACACAGACGCTCGGGTCCGGCACTCACTCCAGCATCTGGCTAGCATCCAAATGCTGGGTAACCCCAGAACACAACAGGGGTGACTTGACGTCCAATATCGTCGCAAGGCTGCCCGTGCGCTGCCACCCATAGCCGGCAGTCCTGGCCCTATTCCAGGTCGAGCTTCTGTCATGCGCCGCCATCATGGCGTCTACGGTCGGTATCTCCCTCCCTGCCCATCCCACCATGTCTGTCCAGGGCGCAACGGAGGTAGCCCGTTGCCCTACGCCCGAGGTGTGATATGGACGGATGGCTGTTCTGGCTATGCCTGCTCTGTACATGCCTGCTGGAGGTGGTTGCCTTTGATTCTTCTTCCGGTTCCGTACCGTCTATCGATGTTTACGGACCCGAGCACCCCATGGCAGCGTTGCTTTCGTGCCGTCATCCTCCGTTGAAGTGGCGGATACCCTGAGGGATCTTGTACGGGCTCTCTATACTAATCTAATGTTGTAAGCTCATTCACATCAAGCTGCAATCATCAATCAATCTCGGCCGCGTCTGCCTCTAATTCCATCGCGACTTTTGCTGGGTGTGGTGGGGTCCCGAACACCGGGGCGCCAGCTTCCAAACCCACCCACCACCGTCTTGCGATTTGGGATGCTGACGGTGGATTATCCACGACTGGATACACCGTAGCTCTCTGTGGTCACTTAAACTGGAGCTTGGGTTCCTGGCGGAACCGAGGTCCTTGCGCCCTAGCTCATCAAGAAGAAACTTTAGACACTGGTTTTGTCGAGGCTGTGGTGATGATAAGCTGTGAAGCCATCTTGACCATCTTCTTAACCCCCCGGTACCCCTTCAGGATGATGGACTTTTTTTTCTGCCCTCTTCCTCCTGAAATCCCCTACCCTTGAGCCCCCATGCCGAGCTATGTGCGGCAGACCTCCCACGGTGGCTGATGGTGCAGCTACACCATGGGCAGGCCTGCATGCGGTACTTTTAGTACTGGGTACTACAGGTTCGTCCCTGGCTCCATTCCCGGCCCCATTGAGAATGCCTGCTGGCCACGACAGACATTGCAAGCCAGGACAGGGCCTTGATGCTGCACATTGGCTCCCGAAGGAATTCGGTATTGCCACTTCGAAGGGCCAAGACTGGAGAATTGTCGGTTCCCAGCCAAGGGGAGGAGGCGAAACAGATCGAGAGACACACGGTCCGGGGAAAGGATGTCATGACGGAGCCGTTACGGCTCCGGACGCGGAAGAGGCTCGAGCTGGAGCTGCGGTGTCCCTTGCCCGAAACGGGAACCGGATCTCCCACCCAGAAAAACGTGTTATGTGATTGACCGTGGTAATCAGTGGAGCCTTTTTGGAGCTGGAGGCCAGCATCTTGGGCCGTATGCGGAGGGCGCGGCTCTAACATCCATGGGACGGACGGTGGAGTCTCAGGGATGCGAGGCGTCTCCTCGATGCAGGAGGAGAGCACGCCGGCAACGGCCCCTCATGAAGAGAGACTGACTTGTCTAAGCGCCGCATCCGAAGTCGCTGGATGAGTTGTCCGCGCCTTTGAGGCATCATTGAAGATATCCCCAGTATGGCAAGAGTTTGTCATCGCAGCTCGACGCTTGAGGTTTTAGGCGCGTATTCGTTCCTGCCGCCGTCTCATCTGCCTTATAACCACTTCCGGTAAACGGGATGCATGCCCACCGGCCGTGCAATGGCGCAGGTTGGCAGGTGCAGCAGCTGCCCCTCATAACTTCCCCCCGCATTCGAAATCTTCGGGGTTAGTCCTCGCGGCTCCTGATTGGCCAGCTCGGCATGCCCCTCCACGGCAGCATCCCAGAGGTTAGACCGTCAGGGTCTTAATTCTCCTCCGATTTTCACCTCCCACGCTCCTCAACAAAGTTCGCTCCGTTTTCGAGACGGCGCTGCGCCAGAGCGCTGCAGATTGCTAGGTACCTGGTACATCTATCTCAGCCCATGTCTGAGGCACTCAGTTACTGTTTCGGGGAGAATTGCTTGTGCTGGTCGAGATTAGGATTGCAATCTCAACACCATCCTTCAAGCCTGTCGCGCTCAACCATTTCCTCTTGCTGCGGCATCTTTCGGTACTGAGAATCTCCCTCGTCGTCTTCCGGATATAGCCACCAACTACGGAGTACTTGTCCTTCAGCCGCTCATCGTGCCGTTTCGCTCAAGTCCCGAGACTCCCGTCCGTTTCAAGTAAACGGCAACTCTCTTGTTCAAAGCTTCACACCCCCTTCAACCCCCTCCAATACCGAGATTAGAGCGAATGTGTGCGACTCTCTCTGTTGTTGACGTATCCGTCTCGCCGCTAGCTCGGGCTGGGCTCTCCCCTCGTGGTGGCTAATCCTGAATCGGCACTTCCACACGCCGCCCGAGCGCCCATCCCCAACCCGCCCGTCGACCGTCGACCCTTGTTCCATGCCCATCCCTGCCCCAACGGCCGGGCCAAAGCCCAGCTCTTGAACCGAAGCCACAGGAGCTGCATCATGACTGTGGCGTTTGTTGCCGGCCCAAGCCACATCTGTGACGGCGTTTGAACATGATTGCTGCCGTCTGGCCGTACCTTCGGGACTCGACCGAGATGTTCATCAGTGATACAACGAACGGAACTTGTCCATTTGAAATGTCGGCACCGTCCTTGCTTCTCCCTTCCGCATGTGATGGATGCCCTCTCGCCCATCCATTCACCTAGTCTTGGTCAGCTTTGATTTGCTCCTCTCACCCAGCCGAAGCTCTCGAGATCCGCGGCTATTCCTCACCTCTCTGCGTCATCTCGAACCCACACACCTTGTCGACTTGTCCACACCCTTCCCCTCAGATTGCCCCTCCACGGACTCCCTTGAGCTCTCCATCCTGGGGAATCATTGGTCGTTGTGATTCTGGCACCGAAATCAACCGGAGCGTTCATTTTGTTTCCGCTTCGGGCAGTTGACTCTCCCTCTCGCAACTCCTCGGCATCGGGGTGTAAAAGAATTCGCCGTTGCCCTTGATGGAAGTTAACCCCGGCTTGGATACACAAGCCTGAGACTGGGCGTCCTGTAGGATGTTAACACTCAACGACCGCTCGGTTCATCCTGGTAGAGAGGCGGCCAGTAAGCAACAGATGCGATGCCTCCCAGACGACCGGACGAACCCAACCTCCCAGGGCCAATCTCAAGACTTCCGTCTCTCCATGCGTCCTAGTCAGGGCAAGCTCTTGCAACTAAACAAGGTTCCGTTTCCCCATTTCCCCATTCCCCGCTCCTCGTCAACCCCTCAGTTCCGGGGCTCCACGACGGACCAGGTTGAGACAAGTATTGGTTGACAGGCTGGTCCCCTCAATGGTGACCCCTCGTCAACTTTGGTTCCCCATCTTCAGCTCTTGGCTATGAAAGATTTTTTCTCTTTATCATATGTCAAGGCGGGGCTCAGAGAGCAGGCCACGCGAGGAGGCCACGAGCCTGGGGTGCCAGTGAACGATATGGGGACAATTAGATGTTGTTTCCCGTTAACTCCCGTGCCACGGGAGTTGTGCTACGTAGACCTCCCTGAACGCCGACCACACATTCTGCCATGTTTACATGTCCATGCTCATCAGATACATCTCCACGATTCTCATGAACTTTGCCACAAACGCCTCCAGATGAAAGATGACCTTGGTTCCCGTCTTGATCCGATGCTCGTAGAAAGCTGCCCACTGAATCACCTCGCCCTTCAAACCGTCGTCGATAAGAGCAATCAGCTTGAAGGCCAGGGTCTTGAGGATGGTGGTGGGGGGAATGCAGTGTGTCAAAAGATCGTACAGCTTTGACCGCACCTGCAGGATCCTGGCTGGTGTGTGCTCCTCCAAAATCTCCTTCGCAATCTGTCCGATGAGGGCCTCCCAGTCTGCCGGCGGGATGGGCGTGCTGTCTGTAACCTTCTCACTGTACCTCGGGTCAGTCCCTGCTCGCACGCCTCGGCCGAAAGACCCGTTGGGGTAACCTACTTTTGGGCATGTACAGCCTCGTACATGAGGAGGGCTCGCCGCAGGTTCCGTCCGCTCTCCTCCGCTATTCGCTGGTGCAGGCCTTTGACGACGGGCCAGCCCTCCTTCTTGGCCGACACGGCTAGCACGTCACAGATTTCCTCGTGGGTCGGCGCCGCCACCCTGACTAGAAGGGTTCTCGAGCGGATCGGTGCAATGATGTTGGCTGTTGAGTTCGCCAAGAGAATCAGCCGCAGGTTTGGCGAGTACTTTTCCATTGTTCGTCGCAGAGCCGCCTGCGCGTCTCGAGTGAGGTGGTCTGCTTCGTTGATGACCACGACCTTGAACCGCTGCTTCGCTGACTGGTCAACCTGTTGTGTTTGCGCCACCTCCTTCAACAAGTCTTGAACGACTACTCTGTCGTAGTTACCGACGTCGGAGGGCGTGATCTCGAGGTGGTAAATGGAGGCGACAATGTTGAACTCGAGCTTTCGATTGCTCGTCGTCTGGAATACTCGGGCATCGATCTTGATCTTCTCCACACCTGGGCCGTAAAGCTCCTTCAGTGTGGCTACTATCCGAGTCTTCTTTCCTGCGCCTGAGGGACCGTAGACGAGGAGGTGAGGAAAGTCGCCGCTCTGGGCCTGTGATACTCGAGGTTAGTGGTGATCATCCCCTTTACTCTATGTGTGCTCCTCACGAGAGATTGCAGTCGACTCGATAGCTCATGGTGATATGTGAGAGAGTCCAGAGACCGCGGTCGGTGTTTGTCGACGATGAGAGCCATTGTAGAAGCTGCTTGGTGATGTGTTGAGAATCGTGGAAAGACAACTTTTTTGGGTTGCGGGAAGACGCGTCGTCGCGTAAAGTGGATGGGCTCTGGAATCACAGGTGGTCCGTGCGTCCGACTTACATGGCTGGAGCCGTTCAGCAGGCAACGGCGCTATGAGGCTCTGAACCTGGAAGCCATGATAGAATGGATGGAGACCTATGCAATATTCATCTACCAACCCTGACAGAGTACTTGTAGAGATAAAAGGGGTGAAAATCATATAGGGTATACTGAGACAAGAACCAATTCTACGTTTAATCAGGGTTACCAAGTCTTGAATATTGTATTCATACAGGTTTACATCAACATCCTTACACTTCGTTATTGTACAGTGTCTATGTCTCGTCAATTCTCCTCTAAGAGGAGCCAGAAGCTGCAGGTGTGCTTCCAACCTGAGTCTCAGTCGTTGGGGAAGAAGCCTTGAGCAGCTCAGCAGGGGCAATTTCCCGTCTCGGCCTTTTCAGCTCCTCCAGAGTTATGCCATCAAGCTTGGTAATTCCAACCATAGGGGCCTCGCCCTTCTTCACAAACTCCCATTGGCCTATAGTCCGTTAGTTGGATCCAATTGATATAAATCTGGAGCCCTACCTGGCAGCTTGTTGCCAGCCAAACGGAATGCATCCCTCACAACTTGCTCGTGAAGTCGTCCTCGAATCTCGAACAGAATCTGGCTCACAGCCATTCTGGTCGCCCAGTGGTCGAATGAACCCTTACCCTTACCCATACGCATCTGCAAAGCCATGAGCTCATGTCCCGCCGAACATTGGGAAAGCCATTCTCACATCGTTACCGCTGACGTAGACACCAACGTTACAGTTCTTTCGCTTGTACAGTCGGTATTTCTGTCCTCGAAGTCGCACCTTGATGGTATCCTCGGCCATCTTCAATTGCTTTGCGCTGATTCTGCGGTGGTGGTCCGTCATTCGCAGACCGTAGTCGCCCCAGATCACAGTCGTTCCCTTTGTCGAGCCTCCAGTGGCCACACGGGGACGTCCCTTGGCCATCTTCTTCTTTCGGTTCAGATTGGGCTCGAGCCAGCTGCCCAGCATGGAGGAAGTCGTCGAGAAGGCGCGGACATTTTGGAGCCGTCGGGCCGCATCAAGCGTCTTCGAGGACTGCTGGAGAGGGGCGCGGAGTTGTCGCAGGGGCGAGGAAGCGCATATCCTCAGTCCCTGAAAGGCATTGAGCAATGCCGATGTGTTGGCGGGCTTCATGGCGGCGATCGGACTTGTCGTCTTGAAGCTGCCTCGCATGACCGAGCTCCAGAAAATCTTCCCCGGCCGAAGATGGGGTGGAGTTGTGGCCTGAAAATCAAGGCCCACATGGCAGGGCCACTTTAGCCTGCAGTCACGGATCTCGCGTCAGCTTCGCGTTTGGTAGGAGCGGACGTGCACGTCACCAGACTCGAACTTCTAGGCTGCTCCTCGATTGCCTGAGATTGTCGGACAACCACTTCCACCAGGCAACACTCGCGCATGGTATAAGTGAGGGCCGTTGCCCCCATATCGTCAGAATTGAGGCAAAATAATCATCGCCAAAAATGCCTTCTGACATCCGGTCCTTCTTTGCGCCAAAGGGTGGTGCACCTCCAAAGCCTGCAGCCAAAAAGTCTGAGGAACCGGCCAAGACCAAGCGCACCAGTAGGTTCCAATACTCTTTATCCTTTCCCATCATACTGACGAAAAATAGAGGGCCGTCGAGTCGTTGAGGATAGCGAGGATGAAGAAGATGAAGTCGTTGAGTATGTACTTCTGCTATCTTGCGCTACGTTTGCTGACGCCGAACTAGAGTGAAGAAACCAGCCAAGCCAGCACCGAAGAAGAAGACACAGTGCGTTGTTCCTTCTGAAAACCCCAATTGCCTCTATTCTAACCCAATTCAGGGATGAGCCAAAGGGTGTAGCTATCTCCGCCGACGATTACTTTGCATCAACAAAGAGCAGCAAACCTTCGAGTTCGGCGACTCCCAAAAAACCTGCAGCCAAGTCCGACGTCCCGATACGTGCGAGCCCTCGAGGCAAACCTGCAACCGCGAAGTCTGCAGCACCTGCCAAAAACGGCACAGTTCCCGCTAAACGAAAGACAACGACCTCCTACTCTCACCATGCGGTTGATGATGATGCCGACGCTTACATGGATGATGGCGAAGAAGAAGATGATGATATCTTTGCTGCCGATGCCAAGGGCCGCAGCAAGCGGAAGAACGATGACTATGAGGAGGACGAATCGGAGGAGGAGGAGCTCCCCAGGCCCAAGCGGGTAGCTACACGGGGGCGTCCATCTGCAGCCAAGGACAACGACGTGAAGGTGACCAAGGCTGCACCTGCAAGCAAGAAGAGAAAGTCTCCTGTCGACGGTTCTGATGAGTCTGAGGATGAGATTCCACGCAAGAAGGCAGCTCCTGCCAAGCCTCGAGCACCTCGGACAACCAAGAAGAAGGATGAACCTGAGGACGCCGAGATTCAAGATATTCTCAACAGCGTTGCTACTGTCCGAGCCCCTACACCACCACCCAAGGACCCTAATGCCAAGTTTGACTGGCGAAAGAACGCATTTGGAGGTGGCAATGCAGCTGCTCCACCGACGCAAGGAGGGGTTGAGCTTCCCGAGGGCGAAGATGAGTGTCTCTCTGGTCTGAGCTTTGTTTTCACTGGTGTTTTGCAGACCATCGGTCGTGACGAAGGCCAGGCGTTGGTCAAGAGGTATGGTGGCAAGGTAGTCGGTCAGCCCAGCAGCAAGACAAGCTTTGTGGTTCTTGGCGATGATGCCGGACCCAGCAAACTGGCAAAGATCAAGTCCCACGGCATCAAGACGATTGATGAGAATGGCTTGTTTGACCTGATCCGCAAGCTTCCTGCATACGGAGGAAGCGGCAAGGGAGCGCAGAAGGCCCAAGAAAAGAAGAAGGCCGAAGAGGAAAAGGTGAAGAAGCAAGTCGCAGAGATGGAGGCGGAGGAAAAGGCTCGAAAGGCCGAAGCAGCCAAGGCTGCAAAGAAAGCAGCAGCAGCTGGAGGACCGGCAGCCGGAAAGGCACCAGCAGCCGCTCCTCCTGTGCAGCTGCTGACTTCCAAGTACGCGCCAACACAACTCAGTCACATCTGTGGCAACAAGGCCCAGGTCGAGAAGATTCAGAACTGGCTCAGGAACTGGCCCAAGTCTAAAAAGTACAACTTCCAGCGACGAGGCGCTGATGGAATGGGAGGTGAGCGTGCTATTATCATCTCTGGACCTCCTGGAATTGGAAAGACGACAGCTGCGCACCTGGCGGCCAAACTCGAAGGATACGATGTCCTCGAGAGCAACGCCAGTGACACTCGCAGCAAGAAGCTCGTCGAGTCCGGAGTCAGTGATGTCATGAACAATACGTCACTTCTTGGCTACTTTGCTGGCGATGGCAAGGATGTTGACGCTACCAAGAAGAAGATTGTTCTCATCATGGACGAGGTGGACGGTATGTCTGCGGGTGATCGTGGTGGTGTTGGCGCTTTGGCCAAGTTTTGCAAAAAGACAGAGATTCCCTTGATTCTCATCTGCAACGAGCGAAAGCTGCCAAAGATGAAGCCCTTTGATCATGTGGCCTTTGATATTCGGTTCAACCGCCCGACCGTGGATCAAGTCCGATCCCGCATCATGACCATTTGCCACCGAGAAGGCCTGAAGCTGCCCCCTGCTGTGGTGGATGCCCTTATTGAGGGCAGCAACAAAGACATCCGACAGATCATCAACATGATTTCGACAGCGAAGCTGGATCAGACCAGCATGGATTTCGACCAGAGCAAGGCCATGTCCAAGGCTTGGGAGAAGCATGTCATCCTCAAGCCATGGGATATCTGCCAGAAGATGCTCGGCGGTGGGCTCTTCGCGCCCGCGAGCAAGTCGACACTCAACGACAAGATTGAGCTGTACTTCAACGATCACGAATTCAGCTTCCTCATGATTCAGGAGAACTATCTTCGAACAAAGCCCATGGCTCTCAACGGAAAGGGATACACCCAACGAGAGTACAACCTCAAGGCTCTAGAGCTTTTTGATAACGCCGCGGAGAGCATCAGCGACGGAGATCTAGTCGACCGCATGATTCATGGCTCTCAACAACATTGGAGTCTGATGCCGACTCACGCGGTCTTCAGCACAGTTCGACCAGCGAGCTTTATCGCGGGTCAGCTGATGGGCTCCAACTTCACATCTTGGCTTGGCAACAATAGCAAGTCTGGAAAGCTGGGCAGATACATCCGCGAAATTCATTCTCACATGCGGCTCAGGTCTTCGGGCGATCACCATGAGATTCGCCAGCAATACCTGCCCGTTCTCTGGGATCAGCTTGTCAACCGACTGCAGCATGAAGGCAACGATGCCGTTGGAGAAGTTATCGACCTCATGGACAGCTACTTCTTGACCCGAGAAGACTTTGACGCGATTCAGGAGCTGGGCGTGGGTCCAATGGATGAGGAGCGAGTCAAGATTGAGACCAAGACCAAGGCCGCTTTCACTCGAACGTAAGTAAACATATATAACCTACTAATCAGCGCACGACTAACATGGACTCTTTAGTTACAACGCAATGTCCCATCCTGTTCCTTTCATGAAGGCTAGCAACGTCGTGGCACCCAAGGCTCAGCCCAAGGAGGTTCCTGACCTGGAGGAGGCTGTCGAGGACGATGACGCAGATATTGCTGAAGCACCAGAGGTTGACGAGGATGATGACGAGATTGATTTCAAGAAGGACAAGTACATCAAACAACCCAAGGCCAAGAAGGCCACCAAGAAGGCCACCAAGGCGGCTGCCGACGACGATGACGAGGAGAAGCCGAAGCGAGGCCGGGCCAAGGCCAAGGCTACAGGAACTAAAGGCAAGGGAAAGAAGTAATGGGATAATTAGACGGGTTTTTTTTTCTTTATTGACGCAAGGATGTCTAAGAGTATCTATCCAGTTAGATGGAGGCGGGTGTTGCGAGTTGCCTGGCCAATAAGGACTAGAGATGGCACGTGACCAGCATTTGTACAATGACAACAAGGAAAAGGAGTCCAGGGCATCGAGGACTCGGGCTATGTATTGTAATGAAACAAGTTTCTTTAGAATTTTGGTATCTGAATCGTGATGAATGATTATCGTGCGTGTTCCTTGGTGGTTGTTAACTCGGTGTTGTCGTTGGTTGATATCTTGGTTGACCCCTGAGTGATCAGTCCTCTCTTGTCCAACTCAGCTTGACGCGACATGTTGACATGCCTGTGTGCAGTTGCTGAGATGAAGAGGGTTATTGCAGATGATTGACTCAATGAAGCTGCGGAGGGGATTGTCGTGAAGTGGTCGAAAATGGTGGTGTTCGGCGGAGTGAACATAAAGGGCGACTTTGGGCGAACACACTTGTTCCTCGACAAATTCTTAATACCTTTGATTAGAAGGTTCGGATCTATGAAACAATGAAAGTACTTTTGTACATAGTCAAGTCATCTAAAGCGGCGACATGCGCAGAGCTGTGGCTCTGTGGCCGTCGAAGCCTTCGACGCGTGAGGGGCAACTGGTCAACACAGGACAACAAGCTCAAGCAGCTGTGCTAACCGCACGTTGCCGTGGTGCCGACTACGCTGCAAGGTCCATCGCTGCAGTGACCGAGTTGTCAACTCGAGGGTGTGCCGCCGCTGGTTGACTGTGGCGTGTGGGTAGTGGTGCCCGGCAGCGAGCAACCCCTCGAGATAGACGCATGAGTTTCTCTCACGTCCAGCACGCCCGCCGAAGGACACAATAGCAGTGAATAAGTTGTCAAATCGAGGGCGTGCAGCTGATTGGTTATGGCGCATGGTTAGCGAGTGGTGCCGGGAAGTGAGCAACCCCCCCTATAGACACCTGAGTATATAGCACGCTTAGCACGCCTACTGTGTAGCAAAGACCATCGTCGTAGTGAACGAGTTGTCAAATAGAGGGGGTGCAGTTGATTGGCTGCGGGGTGTGGCTATTGGTGCAGGAGGGAGCAACGCCCATAGATGCCTGAGTTTCCAGTACGTCCATCACGTCCAGCACGCCCGCGGCGCCTGCAACGCGCGTCGAAGGAAAACAAGCTATGCATTGCAATCAGTAACTGCCACAGAGGGTCCCACTAAAAATATTTATACCCCCCCTCCAAACCGCGGCCCCCAATCTTCTTCCCTCAACACCACGCTTTCTTGCATCAACACCACACGACTTGATCAACAAAGCATCACTTTTCATCATCTACCCAACCGCCCTTTATCATCTCTTCCTTCTATCATCACTACTTCATCATAATCGTAGCCGATAGTTATCATTCATCCTCCATCGCGGCGATGCAGACATCTGCATCGTTTCCTTCTGCCCTAGGCAGTCGGATTTCCGACCTCTTTCGAGGTCATCAATCCGATACACGTAAGTCATCAACATTCGAAGCCCTCCATCACCCTTCGCAAGATATATCTTCTCATTTACGCGTTTATAGGCTATCCTGAACCCAAAGACAACACCAACATGCTGTCTCACACCCTCAAGGCCGCCAAGGCTGACCTGCGAAGTAAGTGTTGACCCCAGACGCACGCGATTTTATCGCTTTGATGGCACGCTGACCTAGATGATAAGAGCGATTTACGCTCTCGAAGGGTAAGTCTTGGACTCGTCCTGATGGTAAGTCATTTCATCATTCTCATCCCCCTCTGCACCCCTAACCCCCTTTGCAACAGAGTCAGAGCCTTTGGTCTCTTCTGAAGACACCATTTCTCCCAAGCCTGCAAAGCGCTCGCTGTTGAACACTCTGTTTGACACAAAGACCGGCCGGAAGCTCCACAAGCGGTCGCGCTCGGATCCTACTTCCAAGAGCGATTCTACCGGCCAGCTTCCTGGCCTCGAGCTGGTTCTGCAACCCTACGAAGATGCCAGGGTCTTCAGCGTCGGAACCAACCAGGCTCTGGACGCAGTGTACGATGCCACTGTCAGCTCTCGTGAGTATTATAGCTGCACAAGTGGTTCATACGACGCTTCGTACGAGGTTGATGAGTGGTCGATCTCTGATCACGGCACCGTCCTGATCCGACGCCCAGCGGGCTTCCACCCGGCTCGATCTCCTTCGCTCATCAGCTGTTACACTCACCACACTGTTTATGAAGAACCTGTGACCCCGGAATCCGAGGCTGAGTGTAGCCCTGAGATGGCCGTTTCCACTTGCGACGAGCTCATGGGAACAACTGACAAAGAACTTCCAGCTCCTTTGAACGCCACTCAGACCGCGCAGACTGAGGCTTAGAACGCCGACGTCCAAGTTACTGAATCCGCCGCGACAGTTCCTGAGAATGTCGCCAACAATGATGCCCCGATTTCTGTCGCGAACATCATTTCCGACACTGAGGCTCACGACAATGAGCCCAGCGACTACGTCCAGCAGTCGTCTGATAATCACAACCTCAACATGGGAAGCCGTGACACCAACCTTGACGCGCGTTTCGTCCAGCCAGTTTCCATGACTCAGATCAGTCGAGTTATGTCAAAGGTCATCGAGGGTCGAACCAAGACCAACTTGATCTTGCGCCCTATCAAGGAACTTCGTCGCAAGCACCGAACCGCCTCGGGATCTTCCAAGAAGATCCGAAAGACTGAGCACGGCACCCGCCGATTCTTTCTCACTGCCAACAATGCCACTACCACACCCATTGTCGATGAACACGACGACGAGGTCCCTGGACCCGCACCTGAGAGGTAAGTCCCCCTTGGATGACATTCACTTGGATCACTTGAAGCTAACACTTGACAACAGCATTGCTGAGTCTCATGAAGATGACCAGAATGCCAATAACAACACTCATGTTGACGAGGATGCCATGAGCCACCCTCATGCCGATGAAGAGCCATTCCATCAGCTGTCTACTCATGAGCCCATGGACGCCGGGAGCATTGACTCCATCCACGAGAACTTGGCCCAATGTGACATGATTCTCGCCGCGTACCAAGGCGAATACGATCAACTCGAACGTACTTCAACACACACCTCTGATCTCTGCGACACACTAGGTGAGTATTCGCCCTGGCCCCAGCACAGCACATGCACATTGCCTAACGTCTTGCAGATCCTAACGACGCCGATTCTCGCTCTGAGCCTGAACAACCCCAATTCACTGAGGAGATGGCGGCCCTTGAGTCGTGGGCGCAGGCCTCGACTCACTGGGGAGATCCCAACATCGGCCCCGACACTGTTCGACAGGTGAGAGACGCTTCCTGGCAACCAACCCAAGCCCTCCTTTTGAATAGATTTCTAACTCGTCGGCTGCAGGGATTCAAGGGGCATCTCGAAGCTCTGAAGCGCACACAGTCGTCCGACGCCAAGGGTGAAAACATCAAAGTTACCCCCTCCATCAAGATCAACGCTCAGTCCGGCCTTCCTGAGAGTGAGAGCAATTTTGCCAAGTGTGGTGACATGTTTCTAACTGGTGACAGGCCATCAGTCTTCTACCTTTGTCCACTCGTGGGTCCAAGACAATCTTGACCGTCATACCGGCACGAAGCCCACCGACGCTCCATACGATCCCATACACCCACACCCTGAGCAGGAAGCTCGTTACACTCACAACATTGACCACGACGAGGATGGCCCCATGGATTTTAGCCGAGCAAGTCTTCCTCAACCCCCTCCCCACGATGGATCCCAACTAACTGTCTTGACTCACAGGACGAACTGGCGGAGGCACTCTATCATCCCCAGGCCCGCCACATTGCTGGCCGCCATCCCCACGAGGCTGTGGACGATTATTGCAGGCTCGCACTCTTTCTCAAGGCAAGAAATGAAGAGGAGAGCAGACTTGAGCGCGACCTCGATCAGGCACGAGAACGGATCGATGCCCGCGGCGCTCAGCTCGAACGCTTCTGCGCTCTCGCCCGCCAGCTCGAGGAGCAGAACGAGGCAAAGGCAGCCAGCCAGCGTCGAGCAATTTATCGAAAGGTCTCGCAGATCATCAAGACCCTCGAAGCGGATGTTGACCAGGCCATGACTCGCTGCGTGGAAAAGCGCGAGCACTACCGCGAACTTCTCTACCGCGAGAAGGCACTCGTGGAGGCGGTCCAGGATGAGGCGCGACACCTCGGCCTTGGGAACCACACCCCCAACGAGCTCGAATGGGCAGTTGAACAACTGGTCGCTGGTGACAGCCTCGAGTATGTCGAGGATGCTCTCAACTCTTGTTTCTGAGCGGTCTCTTGTGACGGTCTAGCTCAACTCACGGATGCAGGACATTACCTTGCCAACAACAAACATGAGCTGCCGACATAACTCTTCCAATCCGACTCTGCGGCACCAGATCACATACACACTGAACAACAGTCAAGATATCTACAACGTCTTCGCATCGATTCTTCTTACACACACGCAGACATCTTTTCATCTCCATCATCAGAGAAAAGGAGTCTTGCCCAGAGATCCCCTCGAGGGACACATCACACACCACAACGCATCGACATCGTCGCGAACCATAGATATCGTTGCTCGCTGAGGAAACAGCTTGAGCACAGGTGCTGACGGAAACAACACACATTGTCTTTTCCACTGACTTCACTGCGAGTTCTTTCTTCATCTTTTTCTCGCTCATCTATACTCTACTAGGAGTTTCGGTCACACGACCCGGGCAGGCTACACTGCACCATCGGAAAGGGGAGGGCTTCTTCTGTTTTTTTCTTCAGCCAAGGGATATGGCTTCGCAATCTTGTTTTTTTTCTCTTTTGCTTTCTTCTACATCCCGGCATCATGGACATGTACGGAAACGGACTTTCAGGTTTTGCACACATTCAGGGATCATGACTCACGGAAAAGGGAACGGTTTCGTTTGGCATTGTTGCTTTTTATGGCCAAGGTTTATGGCATTTGTTTTACAGGGAAAAGGGCATTCAGGGAACGGTTTATGATGAATAGGGCAGCCAAGGGGAAAAAGGCGCCCCGGAAAAGGGTTTTTGTTATGATTGTTATGATATTTCCGATCCAGGAGGATTATACCCCGATCGAGGCTCTTTTGAGAGTACGAATGAATTGAGTTATGGTACATAATGTCTTGGTGACTTTTCTTGTAAACGTGAGCTGACTCTCCTTCTCTAACTTGATCACAGGTCTTTGTCGAAATCACACCTTGTCATTGCCCTCTCACCGCAATCATCTCTGTCGTAATCATTCCTTATTTTCATCATCTATCTCATCCGGGGGTATCATGACAATCCGTGCCCATCACGCCTCTTGATTCTTCTTTGTCTCGTGCTCTTCCTCCGAGTCCTCCTGATTCTGTTTTGCTTCTCCATCGCCTTCACCTTCGCCCTCCTTGTCCATGACGTTTTCGAATTGCGACCACAGCGCCTCGACCGACGAGAATTCGTTGCCGACCTGTACAGTAATCAGCTACATGAACCTAAAAAGAAGTACAAGATCCATGGTAGCGCACCGCAATAACAGCCTCGAGGGATCGGTTCAGCTTGTTGATGTTGGCGAGCACATGCTCAAAGCTCTACCCGACCGTCAGTCCCGTCACATGCCAACAGAACCAGTCGCATACCATGGCAATCTCGCTGATGAGGGCCTCTCGCTGCTGCTCAAAGTACGTCTTTTCATGTCCGCCCATTGCGGAGGTAGACCTCGGATTGGAAGCCATCGTCAAAGTCGTCGTTGAAAGGTTGTCGCGTCTTTGTCTGAAGGATGCATGATCCAAAGCGCGCTTGGGGTTGGCGGGGTTCTTGAGATAAATAGTGGGGTCGGCTCATGCCCAGCCCAACTCGTACACGCCAAGTTTCATGATAGAAAAACAAAGCAATCATGACAAGTCCAAACAAGCAGTTAAAGAAAGTCAATAATAAAACAATGTTATCAATGTCTAGTAAATAGGCCTACAACTCAAAATGCATACAATGCATACGCAATTCCAGATGGAACCTTGACCACCAATCCAATCCAATCCAATCCAATCAATCCACCCTCGCCGTACGCCAAATATCACACATCACGCCTTGTTGGCGGATAATATCTACCTGTGCAATCATGCTACTAAACCCTCCAATGTCTCAAGGGTTTTCAAATCCTTCACCTCCGGTACTGATCCGGATGCCTATCATACTCATGTGGCCTCAATCCTCTCATCATATCACGAGGATCCCGTCCATCTCGCGGGTCTCGAGGGTCCCGGGCATCTCTCATCTGTACATTTTGCGCCTCGTGGCCTGGGTAGCCAGGGCCTCCTGGCGGAGGTGGTCCACGGTTATCATACCCGCCCACTGGCGTGTAGCTCCGACCCGGCATGTCTCTAGGATCTCGCGGCGGAGCAGGGCCTGGGGTAGAAGCATAGCGCGGGTACGCCTGTGAGGGAGGTGGCACTGGCTCCGGTCCACGACCAGGTGGCGGGTATCGCCCTTGCATTTGATGTTGCTGTGGGGGAAGTCCACCCCCTGAGCTATAGTACGGCCCGCCCCGTCCGTCGTCTCTCAGGGGCATGTGATGAGGCGGTTGCGGTGGTGGCTGCGATGGGGCCCATGATGGAGCAGGCGTCTGGGGCTTGGACGCTGGGTGCTGTGTTGGCCAAGATTGTTGCGATGGCGGCGGCTGAGATGTGTTGGGGGGCTGTGATGGCCACCCTGTCGCCTGTGGGAGACTGCCTGGCGGCTGTTGGTGAGTTGGCGTTGGCCATCCACCATCACGGCTGCTCTGAGGAACCTCTCGCGAACGAGAAGCCGACGGATGCAGCGCGTACTGTCCACCTGGTGATGCAGTGTGAGGGGGAGGGGCTGCGGCACCGTATGACGTAGGATACCCCTGACCCTGATACATCTGGCTGGGTGGACCAGGTGGAGGATAACGATGGCCGCTCTGGGGGGAGTTTGTCCCACTCTGAGAAGTTGGCTGGTACGGATTTTGCCTGTAAAAGTCTCTCTCTGCCGCAGCAGCCTCAACTGAGACCCCGATTGAAGCCCTCGAAGCTCCCATGTGCTGGGGCTGAGGAGAATCTGTATATGTGGGCTTGAGTGAAGGCATCGCTGAGGCTCCTCCTGATGGTGCTCGTCCATAAGGTGAATATGGTTCCGGCTCCCGACGCATCTGTGAAGGCGGCGCTGGCCCAGGCCCAGGGAGAGGGCGACCCATGACTGGAGGCGGGGGTGTAGGTGAAGGCCTCATAGGCGTGCTGGCTACATCGCTGATGCGCTTGGGCGCCGCCGGCGGAGGATCATCATTGAGCAAGGCAGAAATATTAAATCCTCCCTTGCGAGGCTCTGATGGACGAGGAGGTGCCGCCGCTGGAGTTGGCGTCCCTGCCTGAGGTGTCGTGGAGCCATATCCCTCCTGCAGCGAGCCAGATGACGGCCTATGTTGAAGTGACGACACGGGCCGGCTGGTGGGCGTTCCCATCTGAGGAGACCGGACCTGCGGCTGCTCGCTGAGCAAGTTCCTCACCGGCTGCGCAGGAGGCTGCTGCTGGGGCGGTTGCTGCTGCACAGGAGGAGGAGCATATGTCGGAGGTCGGCCTGGCTCTTGCGGTGGTGGTCTCGCGAGAGGCTGGCCACCAAGGCTTCCTTGCTGTCGATGGCCAAACTGCTCGTAATGGTGCGGTGGAGGGGCGACTTCCGGTTCTTGCTTAACCCGCAACGTCTGCCGCTCCGACTGGCGTGCCATTTCTCTCTCCCTCTCTCGTTCTCTTTCTCGTTGTTCCCTCTCCTGCCGCTCGCGCATCTGCATTTCCGCCTTCTGCCGCTCAAGTTGAGCGTTGTGCTGTTCAAATATGGGATCGGTCCGTGCCGGCTGTAGAGGCGGCTGTGCAGCAGCCAAAGGTCGCTCGCGTGGCTCTGCAACGGGAGGACCAGAGGGCGCCTTTGGAGGAAGTGGCACTCGCTGGCCTTGTTCACGCTCTCGCTCGGGGAACCCAAACTGCCGGACAGGTGCTCGCAAAGGCCGTGCGCTCGGTGACATTGCCTGAGAGACAGGTTGGGCGGCAACAGGGTGTTGTTGCATCGCCAAGGGCTGCGCTGGTGGCTGAACAAGAGGTTGCTGCACAGGAGCCTGAGCAATGGGCACGCCATAGTTGGAGAACGGCTGGCCTCGAGTAGCTTGGGCAGCAGCTTCCATCTTGGCTGCTTGGGCTACTTCGTTGTGAAGCTCGATACCAGGAGCAACGGCAAGAGGTCGAGACGCCGCAGCTGAGTTGTCGTATCTTCTCCCACGACCTCCCTGCGATGGTTGAGGAGGATCAGGCAGCTTCTCGCCACGGCTCTTCTTCCTGTCGGCCTCTTGAACGATCGTCTCCCATTCAGCCTTGCCTTGATCCTTTTGGCGGACAAAGTAGTTTTTGACCTATTTCAAATATTAGCATCAACAAGTGTGACTCAACACATGTGGGAACTCACCATGACAGCGGTCTTAGACCCCATGTGGGCCGCGATCCCAGTCCAGTCAGATCCAAATGAGCGCAGTAGGTGTGGGAAGTCATTAGATTCAGACACACTCCAGTAACTCGACGCTTGGGTCGGAGCCTTGCGCTCTGGCTGAGGCTGAGCCAGGTTGAATGTGGTAATGGCCGGCTGGGGTGGAGGCTCAGGTCGAAGCGAAGGTGCTGCCATAACCTCCGAGATGGAAGAGGAGGCAGCGATAGGTTGAGGTCGATCCATAGTCTGTATGGGCTGCTGCTGTTGAACAGGGAATGGCGGCTGTATTCCCGACGGCTGTTGCTCGAATTGAGTGGGGAGGCGATGAACCTCGGCTGGCGCAGGCGGTTGTGTCTCCGTGTTGAGCGCCCTCGAGTTGGACCTCGAGCGGCCCTTTCCGGGAGCTGGAGCTGCGGCCAGCGTTTGGTTCGTCTTGTGCGCTTTCGCATCTTTGTCCTTAGCTTTGCGTCCACGCTTCCTCCCATCCACCTTCTCTGGATGGTCGCCCTTAGCTGACGCTCCACGTCTGCCAGGCGTGGCAGAAGGTGTCGAGTTGTCTGTATCCACAGCCGGTTGTTCGAAGCCCCATGTTGGTGCAGCGGCTCGCCTTGGTCGTCTTCTCTCTCCGTTTTCTCCGGTCTCGTGGTTCTCCTCCGTCTCGCCTTCGCCGTTGCCAAGTTCAGAAACGAGTGCACTAGATCGCTGCTTGCCTCGGCCACCCTTCTTGCGCCTCCTGGGTTGCTTCTTGAGCTTCTCCTTCAGGTTCAGGTCCTTCTTGTTCATGTAGTAATACTGAATGCAAGAGGAGAAGTCGCGATGAGGGATACCATCTGCCACTCTGCCCCATTGCTTTGGTGCTTCCAAGTATCGCTTCTCAAATAGCCCGGCCTCCTCTTCGGAAAAGTTGTTGACAGGCGGAAGTACGCGCCATGCTGCTACGAGCCTGTCAACAGGCGTGAAACCGGAATGGTCGAGGTATTTGATGTTGTCCTTCTCTTCTTGAGTCCAAATCATTTCAGGTATAACGGCGTCCTTATCGGTACGATATTTTTCCTGTTGCATGCGGAGCTCCCGTTCCTTTCTCTCCTCGTCCTCTCTCATAGATGCCTGTAGAACCCGCTCTAGGTCTCGTTCGGTCGCAAAACGACGACCGCGGCCGCTGCCCTCGTGCTTGGGCTCCGGGGTCACCGCGCCAGTCCCATCAGCAGTCGAAGTGGAGAATTTTCCGCGACTCTTCACCGCGGCTGGGTCATTTGATGTTGTGAAATCCAGATACCGCACATAATTATCGGCGTAGATCTTGCGGTCGCGTTCTTGCTCAGCAGTCTTTTCCAGGTGCAGTCTGTCCAGGTGTTCCATGACGAAATCATAAATGCCAGGGTCCGAGTCCAAAGAGCGCATGAATTCCCTGTCTTCATGCCATGGCTGGCAGCCAAAGTCAGGAAGGCTGTCAATCGGGGGTGTGCTCATACACTGGCGGATGGCGCCGATGTTCATGAATGAATCATCTTCGGACTCTGTCTCATCGTCATCAACTTGAGATGGTGTACTAGGAGGTTTTGATCCCGTCTCAGTTGTTTGAAGAACAGCATTGGGGGAAGGAACGGCGATAGACACAGGTTCAGCTGCCAGGTGCTCGTTGGAAGTTGTCTCGGGCTTCTCGATCGGCGCTTCGCTAGGGTTTTCTGCAACTTCATCGCTCGGTTTTTGGAGTTGAGCCTCGACCGCCTTCTCGGTAGGAGGCTCACTTGGCTTGCTATCCATAGGCTTCTCGGCAGTTGCTTCAACCTGTTCCTCGCGGGGGGTCTCGCTTGGCTTCTCCGGCTCAGGGGCCAGCACTTCGGCCGGTTTGGTGGCCTCATCTTCCTTTGCAGCTTCTTCCACAGTAGGCAGGGCTGTTTCAGGAGCCGCTGGGGCCACTTCGACAGTTGGCTTGGTGGTGTCCTCCATCTTCGGTTCGGGTTCGGGTTGTGGTTCGGGTTGAGCTTCAGGCTCGGGCGCAGGCGCAGGCGCAGGCGCAGGCGGCGTGGGTTCCTTCATGGGTTGTTCGGGGGCCTCTTCGCGAGGCTCTTCAGTCGTCTTGTCGGCGGGTTTCTCGACAGTAGCTTCGGCAGTTGTCTCAGTCGTCTTCTCGATGACCATTTCGTCAGGCTTCTCGGCGGATTCCTCATCGATGGCTTTTTCGCTCGGCTTTTCTTCCGGTTGCTCACTCAGCCTCTCGCTGGGTTGCTCGATAGGTTTTTCGATGGGCTTTTCACTGGGCTCTTTGGCAGGTTCAGGCGCCAGGGGCGTAGGGTCGCTCTCTGCCATGGGAATATCCACGGTTTCTACAGGCGGTTCTTCGGGCTTTTCCACGCTGGCGGGGGCTTCAGGCTCATGGTCTGGCTGTGCTGGTGGTTCTGGAGTAGCCTTTGACGCAACGACAGCGTCGGTCATCTCTGTGTCCTGTTCTGGTTGCTGATCAACGGATGTGGGCTCCTCGATCTTCTCGACAACAGGCTGATTCACTGCCTCCGGGAGTTCCTCCACCATCTTCATCAGACCTTCGCCCTCGCTAACTATTTTCACCATTGCCCCATGTGACAAGGCCGCAAAACGGGCCATAATCTGCGTGGGAAGCTTGGGTTTCTCTAGCTTGCTCAGCTCAGCCTCGGTCTTTGCAATCTCCATAGCAAAATAATCCGCCATGTCTTCGTCATCGTCGGACTCGGAGTTTTGTTCGGGAGGCGCTGTTTTCGGTGGCAGTGCGAATCTCACAACTGGAACGACAGGAAGCTTGCGCTTTCGCTTGGGTGCTTGCTTGGGCGGTTCTCTTGACTCTCTCATGCGCTGCTCGATAGGTTGACTGAACCTGGGAAGACTGTCGGTTGTCGGTGATGGAACAGGTCCACCACGATGAGAATCCCTGGGAGCACCAGGAGCGTTAGTTGGCCGAGCATCCCTGTCCACTGAAGCTCTCGCAGATTGAGACTCTCGCTCGGACCGGACCGTAATCTCTCCTGGTTCCGCGCTGTAATTTGATCTTGCTCGGTTGTCGATGGCCGAGTAATGTGAGTCAGACTTGGCATCACTACTACGCGGTCGCCTGTCGTCATCGTGATAATGGTCATACTGTGAGCTGTCGCGCCGGAGTGGTGGTCGTTGCTGGACAAAGCTCGGGGATCTCATCATCTTGGGGGAGTCGGGAGCCTTTTTCAGATTCGGGTTGATCCATTGCTTGCTGGACGGCCTTGGTGGCGGTGGTTGCTGAGCTCGGGGTCCAACTGGGATCGGAGGGCTATCGTGAAGTGACTTGGCTGGCCCAACTGGGGGCATTGGTGGCTCATGTCCAGCTGAGGGAGGTCGATCGTTGAAAGCTCGGGGGGCGGTAGGAGGAACCTTGACCGCAGCACTTGCTGGGACGTAGCCCTCACCCACGCTCAGAGCGCGACTCGGAACGGAACCAAAAGCGGGAGCTGAAGGTGCAACGGGTGGTGGCGAAACCTCTTTACTGGGAGGGCCCGAGTCGTGACCAGCATTCGCGCGTGCTTCCAACTTGTTTCGAAAGAGTTCACGATCTCGAGGGTCGCGGTCATCTCGAATATCGCGTCGGGTCTCCGGGTCGGCGTATCGGTCCATTCGATCCATGCGGTCCCTTTCCTCGCGTTCCCGACCCCAGCGGCCCTCTTGAGACCTGCTTCGTGGGTAGCGATCCCCTCTGTCGTCCATATAAGGTCCTCTACCCCTCCCTCGGTCTGCGGACCAGTCACCTCTTCCTCTACCACGTCCACGATGAAATCCACCGCCACGGGGATACGGTGACATGCCGAACTGAGGGTCGGACGAAGAGGATCCTGCTGAAGGGGGTCCACCATCACGAGAACCTCTCCGAGACCTATCTGCGTCGACTCCAAGCGGTCCATCTCGATCTCGATCCCGGAAATCTCGGTTTGGTGACCTCGCACGGCCAATGGGTGAGCGACGTGACCTGAAATCCCTCGCATCGCGCCAATCTCTGTCCCTTTCGCGGTCGCGATCACGCTCGCGGCTTCTGTCATCACGGTAGCGATCCCGGAAATCCATGTCTCGATCCCGTCCACGGTCCCTACTCTCATCTCGCGTTGACCATCCACGTCCTCTACCACGCCCGCGGCCTCCTCGGAAATCACCTCCAAACCCTCCACCACGAGGACCACTAGGCGCATCGATTAGAGCTTTGGGGCCACGAGGAGGCTCCCTCCTCAGAGGGTCACCGAATGAGTCGCGATTGGGAGGAAAGCCGCCATTGTTGGACCGAACCTCGGAAGGGCGTCGCCTGTCGCCATCACCGTACTGCGAGGCCCTATCGAAACGGTCAGGTGAGCGGTCGCGTGGCGATCGCGATCGCTCGTATCTGGAGTATCTTGAAGCCCTAGCATAATCATTAGTATTGGATGATCGGGGTGACGATGAACGACTGAAGCCCCGATTCCCAGCATCGATAAAGCGTCTCCGAGGCATCTGTACAAGACGCGGCACGCTTCTCGCTGATGAGGTTGAGGAATACAGCCGTGGAATGGTGCAGGCGAAGACGGCGAGGGTACAAACATTGCGCAGCGACCGGGTCGCGGAGACCCAAATTAAAAGGCCAGAGAAGTGATTATCAGCCCATGCACCCAAGAACAAGTCGGTACAAGCTGGAGTGAGGTGGCCAAAGTATGCTGATGAGACGGGCCGGCAAGGTTGAAACGTGGTCGACAAGTGTTTCTGCCTCTGAACACGACAGGCTCTGGTGGAACCTTGAAGCCTCGAGGGTCTGGCTGCCCGTGTCGGCTCCGCAGAAGGGCGCGTCAGCCACCAAAGGGGAGTTTCGGAACAGCTAAAACGTATGGCGAAGTCGCTGATGGATCGTCAGCCGAGTATCTGAGCTCGATACGGCAGACGGAAGCGACATGAAAGACGCAGGGCGACGGATGGAGATGCTCAACCAAATGGCGTTTTGAAGGTTGCAAGATTGAAGATGGGTCGCAGCCTCAGCCAGAGCCTGCGCCTGCTGCAAAATGGACAGCGTCGCGCGTGGCGCTTAGCCGAGAGGGACCAAGACTGGGGGTAGGGGACTGTAGGGGGCCTTGAAATGGAAAGTCTGAACCAAAACTGCCGCGAGGGGCTAGTCCTAAAACGGATGTGCCCAAATGTCTCGCCGAGCGCGTTACATGCACGCCCGCCCATTGACTGCCCGTCGGTGGGTCCCCGCCGGTTGTATGCGGAGCCGGGACGGGGAGGAGTCATGAAAAATGAAGGAAAAACGGCCGACGACTCATTTATGAACCGGGTCACGTTCTCTTGGACCGACTGCGATACTTTGACATTCCTTTAAAGTTCTCTTGTCTATTCTCACCCATCCTCACGATCACGGCTCACGACTTACGACTCACGAACTCCCCTCACTCAACTTATCATGGCCTCCAACGATCATGCGCCCCCAGCGGCGGCCACTGATGCCGTCCTGGTAAAGTCCGAGGAGATGCCCAAGGACGCCCAAAAGGTCGAGGAGCTCGACTTCAACAAGCTCAAGGGCCCTATCACGGCCGAGGACCTCTTTGAGGGAATGCGTCACATGGGTTTCCAGGCTTCGTCCATGTGCGAGGCCGTGAGGATCATCAACGACATGGTTAGCTCCACCTTTTGTGGTCTTGCGAGAGAAGAATACACCATGATTTAAGATTGGGTGGGCAAGAGAAGGGAGACTGTTGACTAACTGCTCATATAACTTCAGCGTGCCTGGCGAGACCCAGAGACGGGTGACAAGACCACCATCTTCTTGGGTTACACGTCCAACCTCATCTCATCCGGCCTCCGCGGCGTCCTCCGCTGGCTCGTCGAGCATAACCACGTGTCGTGCATCGTCACCACCGCTGGTGGTATCGAGGAGGACTTTATCAAGTGTCTGGGCGACACCTACGTCGGCTCTTTCAGCACCCCTGGCGCCGACCTCCGCAAGAAGGGCCTTAACCGTATCGGCAACCTAGTGGTGCCCAACGCAAACTACTGCGCCTTTGAGGACTGGGTTGTGCCTATCCTCGATAAGATGCTCGAGGAGCAAGAGGCTAGTAAGGGGACCGACGACGAGATCAACTGGACGCCATCCAAGGTCATCCATCGCTTGGGTAAGGAGATCAACGATGAGAGATCCGTCTACTACTGGGCATACAAGAACAACATTCCCGTATTCTGCCCGGCCATCACCGACGGCAGCCTTGGCGACATGCTCTACTTCCACACCTTCAAGTCCTCACCCCTGCAGCTCAAAATCGATCTTGTTGAGGACATCCGTCGCATCAACACCATCTCTGTCCGCGCGAAGCGGGCTGGTATGATCATTCTCGGTGGCGGCGTCGTCAAGCATCACATTGCCAACGCATGCTTGATGCGTAATGGCGCTGAGTCAGCCGTTTACATCAACACTGCGCAAGAGTTTGACGGTAGCGATGCCGGTGCGAGACCAGATGAGGCGGTTTCCTGGGGCAAAATCAAAATCGGTGCCGATAACGTCAAGGTCCGTAAAAACTGGCTACTCTTTTCTGATGTATTGGTCGTCAAATACTGACTGGTTGTGCCTAGGTTTACATGGAGGCGACGGCTTGTTTCCCATTCATTGTAGCCAACACATTTGCCAAGGATATTGGCAAATCTGCAGAGACTTAAACATCACATGGGAAATTAAACCAAAACGATTTTTGGAAGTAGATCTCTGGGGCGATAGAACTGCAAAACGGTACATCACCAATACAAAATAGAGGCGGTTTGTGCAATTTGATGTTATTCTGATGCTACTCTGAAGGCTACGCTTAGGTTTGCTACTTGGTCTACTCATAGTAAACAACAAACAATAAGGCCCACGGTGCATCCATTCGCTAATCCAGCGTCATATCCCGAATCGCTTCAGTGTAAATCTATTCATTCAGTAGTCATAAGTCGTAAGATGTGCAAGTTGCGTCTAGGCGGCGACATCGAGCTTCGTCTTCTTCGCCTGAGGCTCCTCGTTGTCGGCCTCGGTCTCGTCGTTCAGAGGTCGCTTGTTGGCACCAGAGGTCTCCTCTTGAGCCTGCTCTTGGGCATCCTCCTTGGCCTTCTTGGCGGCAGCGGCAGCACGTTCGGCCTTCTCCTTGGCAATCTGGCCTCGTGGGCGGTATCGACGCTTGTTGGCCTGGCGGCGCTCCTCCTTGAGTCTAGCGATCTCGGCTTCTTCTTCCTGCTGCTGGAGAATCTTGAGGGGATCGATTCGCTGGCGTCCCATGGCTCTGACGGCGGCCCGGTTTTCTTCAAGGCGAGGCCAGGGGTTGGCGACACCGCCACGTCGGGTCATCATCCAGTTGACGACATCGAGGCCGTCAACGGAGCCGTCGGGGCGCTGGACGGCCTCGCATCCCTGGCGCCAGAGGGCGATGCCAGAGGGATCGGGGTTGGTGATGGGGCATGGGGGCCAGTTGTCAGACATGTCGCTGTTACGCCTCTTGGAGGTTTTGGTCTTGGCGGTCGCGGCAGGCTTCTTCTTCTTCTTGTCGGAAAAGTTGTTTGGAGAAGGGTTCTTGGAGGGCTTCTGCTCGGGGGAAGAAGAACAGTTGTTTGCGCTGACCGGAGAAACAGTCAGGGAGCTTTCCTCCGGAATCGTTTGGTGCTTCATGGCCGCCAAAACAGCAGCGGTCTCAAGGACCTTTTGATCGTCTTCGGTGGGCGACTTTGAGCTTGATGCGGATGATGATCGAGAGCCGCGAGGTAGAAGCTTAATTCCTATGAAGAATAGTGAGCGATAGTTGTGATGTGATGAGGGAGAGCGGGAGACTTACGGATTCTAGGGCGGTCGTTGTTGCCCTGGGCGGCGGCGATGTCGTTGTTGCCGGCCATTTTTGATAGAAATACAGAAGATAGCAGTAGCTTTGTCTTCAAAGGGCAGGTCGTTGGTAGCTGCGTATCACGATCGCAAGCTCGTCGAAGCAAAGTCAACTCGGGGTTGATGCGGATGCTGTCGAGAAGATGATGAGGGTAACGATAAACACCAAGGAATCTTCGCTTTCTCGGATGATCAAAGAGCAACGAGATGCTAGGTATTGATTCGTGCGAACGATGAAGATGATAGCGAAAAGCGTAGAAAGTAGAGACGATGATGCAGAGGTGCGAGATGAAGTGATGTGGTGAGGATGAAAAGGCGCCAGGGCAGCGAGCGTGTGCAGTCAATGTGTGCGGGTGACAATAGGGTCGATTTCTATTGACCCAAAAGGGAAGATTAGGATCAAACAAATGCCCGTTTCTGGACTTGTCGGCAGTGGTGCTCTGCCAGTGTCAACAGCTGTCAGAGTGCGAGACGGCCAGCAGGTGTTCGTGAACTCGAGATGAACAAAAACTCAGGATCCTTCAAGACGTGTACGAAAGAGGAAGATTAAATCGCAATGGGATGAAAACCCGAAAAGGGACAACATATTTCTACGAGCATCAAGGTAAACAACAGTGTTGCCTTGGTTGCTGTGGTGCGATAATGAAGCTTTTCATATGCGGTTGAGTTCAACTTTATTGAATACTGCGGTTCCCTTATTGAATCCCTACAGAGTTTTCAATCTGTCTACAAATGCCAACAGCCCTCACGCCTCCCCAATAGTCTGTTTGAATTCGGCCAGTGCAGATGCCCAAGTTGCTGCACCATCCCCCTCAGCCCAGGAGGCCACCCGTGGGATACCCTCGAGATCGTCCTTCATGTGATCTTCAGTCGTTGTTCCATCCAATACCGTGACCCCCTCGAGACCAAGGACCAAGGCGTAGTACGCAGGCACTTGTGGGACTCCCGCCCCTTCTGCAACTGTCTTGACCGGCTTGGATGCTGCGAGCCGTGGGTTGGCACTGAAGGTCCAGAATGACTGGAAGATGATACTTTGCTGTCTACAATAAGCTCGGAGCTCTGTCTCAAAGCCAGTGTCCCGATAGAAGCGGTTCTGCACGACACTCGGCTTGATGGTGGCTGCATCGTTGAGAGCCTGGAGGATAGGAAGGCTGGTGTTGGATATGCCCAGGTTACGGATCTTGTGGGGGACATAGGTTTCAAGCGTCTTCCAGGCAGTGATGGTTTCTTCGATGGTTCGAAGAGGGCTGTGCAAGAGTACACTGTCGAGGTACGGCTCCTGGCCCTCAATGGTGAAGAAGGCGAGCGATGACTGAACCGACTGGTGAACCTTGTCGACGAGCGGTGCGTTGAGATCATAGGGGGCATCTTCGCCCTGGTTTCCTGGTGGGGAGAACTTGGTTTGGATCTATAAACTGCGTTAGTGACTATGTTCTTATTGAGTTTGAGCGAAAGTGACATACGAAGAGAGCATCGCGAGTGATGATGCCATCGCCAATGGCTCTCTGGACGCCTTGACCCACGCCCTTTTCATTGTAGTGCTTGGGCTGCCCAGCCGTGTCAATGCCCCTGAACCCATTCTTCAGAGCCGTGTAGACAAGATCTGCGCTGCGGTCTTTTTTCCAGGCAGTGCCGTAGACGAGCTTCGGCAAAGTGGTGGAGGAGCCCTTCAGGCTGAGGTCCTTTGCTAGCTTGGCGGCCATTGTGGAATGAACGTTTAAACTACTTTCCGGGCGGCGGCTTCAGATGGCAGTTACCGGATCTTTTTCGTTTGTGTGAACCGTGTTCAAGATATGTCTCAGGCTGAGTGAGGTTGTCAGAGTTGAGAGTGTTCCAACACCTTGAGCCTCAGCCCAATACGGTTGCTGGCGTTGCACAATCACAATGAGTGGCCAATCGTATGTCTAATCACAAGACGCCCCATATTAAACGCCCAGTTGATCATCACAAGTCATAGATTTAAACACAAAGGCTTTCATGTCTTGTCTATATCTGTTCCAGCCGAGACAGAGTTGTTCGAAAGGACGATGCCTGTTCTACATTTGTTCCATCCCAACAACGAAAACTTGGGCAGTTCCACGCGAAAAATAGCTCGGGAAAGCTAGCAGCGAGCTGGGCTGGGCTGTCCACCTTTTCTAGTAACAGCAAGCGCCCCCAAGATGACGTCGGAGATGCGGAGTGATGCCCGTACACATACACAAGAACCCCCACCTCGGACGAAGCTCGCGCGGGGTTCTTCGCGGGGCAGACACCACCAAGCGTCCAAGGGGAAACCCGTAAATCCCATCATTTGGCCAGTTGACAGCTTGAAGAAGACCTGAGTCACACCGACCCGGTTAAATATTCTGCTGATATGGTAAGCAAGCTGAAAGTCGGGACGGGTTTTCCGGCGATACTAGCCTAAACGGGTGTGCGACACCATCGGCCGGACATGCTCAGTGAAGCAATTCCGAGTCGTCCTCCACAAGGAAGCATCCCCCTCCTCTACCCACCATCCCAGCGACGGGAAGCTACTGGACATTGATTTCTGTTACCCCGCCAGAGCTGCAGCTTCAGGATAAATAAGACCCTCTTCACTCACGTCACTTTACGTGCCTCCTCTGCAAAAGTACATCTCCTTCTCCTCTTGCAAGCAACACCGTGAAGAATCGTATCTCCTGTAACAATGGCTTCCACTCCCTACACAATCCGATGGGGCATCCTGGCCACTGGCGGCATCGCCGAGCGTGAGCTACACCACTGCTCTACCAATGTACAGCCAACTTGCTAACTCTCGACGACAGACTTTTGCAAGGATCTCCTCACTGATCCTGCCGTGCGAGATGTAACCGACGTACGCCACGAGATTGTTGCTGTCGCCTCGTCCTCCTCAGCCTCCCGAGCCGGCGACTTTATCAAGAGGATTGACGGCCCATCCTCCGCCGCCCTCTACGGCTCATACGCTGAGCTCGTCGCCGACCCCAATGTCGACATCATCTACGTCGCTACACCTCACAGCCACCACTTCCAGAATGCCATGCTTGCTATCCAGGCTGGCAAGAATGTCCTCTGCGAGAAAGCCCTCACCGTGACTGCCTCCCAGACCAAGAAGCTGGTCGAGGCTGCCAAGGCCAAGAACGTCTTCTTCATGGAGGCTGTCTGGACACGATACTTCCCCCTCAGCATCAAGGTGCGAGAGTTGATTCAGTCGGGCGCCATTGGCACCGTCTACAGAACCTTTGGTAAGCCAGCTTTACCTTGGCCACTCTTAGCCACGACTTGGTTGGATATCGCTAACTAACTCTCTCAGCCGATCTCTCGTTCGGAAAAGACATCGGCAACGGCAAGGTCGACTTCGACGACTCTCACCGAATGGTAAACCCCGACCTCGCCGGCGGTGCCCTGCTCGATCTCGGCATCTACTCCTTGACCTGGGTCTTCCAGTCTCTGTACCACGTCCAGCCCGAGGCCGAAAAGGAGGCCCCCAACGTCGTCGCCGCCATCAACAAGTATCACACCGGTGCCGATGAGACGACAAGTATCATCTGCCAGTTCCCCAAGCACAAGACCATGGGCATCGCCACCACAAGTCTGCGCGTGGGCACCGACCTCGACGGCAAATACACTGGCGGTCCCGCCATCCGCATTCAGGGCACCAAGGGCGAGATCCAGGTGACGGGTCCCGCGTACCGGCCGACAGAGTACAAGGTGATCAAGACAGACGGCAACGGCAAGATTGAGGTGGTCGACTGCCCGATTCCCCAGGACCCCAAGCGGGACAACTGGGGACACGGCATGTTCTGGGAGGCCGACGAGTGTGCCCGATGCCTGCGCGACGGCAAGAAGGAGAGCCCCTCGATTCCTTGGTCAGAGAGCATCGTCATCATGGAGACTATGGAGAGCGCTCTCAAGCAGGGCGGCGTGACATATCCCGAGTTGATCTCCACTGACGTCTTTGACGCCAACAGCCCCCTCAACAAGGGCAGGAGTTAGAGGAAGGCTATGGGGCCAATGCTTTAATGACGAAACGTAAAAAAGTCGGAGTAGGAATATGCTGGGGTATCAGGTAGTGAGCCTGTAATGAGCGAGGCATTGAATATTACCTTGGTTATCATCATGAATAAGACAAGACAACCCAGGCACCTTGCACAAGATGCACAGGCTAAACAGCCTGGGGTTGGGCTATGCCGGCGCTACAAGCGGATGCCCGAGATGGATGGTTCGTGTCAGATATCCATGGCTAGGTTGACAGGGCTAAAGAAGAAGGGCGCTTCGAGAACAACAGCGACAGGGCAGGCATCTGACCATGATGCGTTCATCAAAGCGCCCTCCTTCCTAGCTCGCAAAAAGAAGGCTGGCCGGCCATGTGTTGTTGATCCATTACTCGTTTCAAGCCTGTGCGTAGATTCCCACGTTGCATTGACCCTGTCCTTCAGACGCAAGGATGGCCAAAGACCGCGTGGCTCCCTCGTGGCCCGGACCGGGGAACTATTCCGCATGTTCTCGAGTCAGCGAGGGAGTCGAGGCTCCAGTCTCAGCCCGGCGGATCGGAGATGACGTGCATCTCTTGCGAGCGGGAGCACCCATGCCCACATCACATCCTCGCTCGGGCCCCTTGTCAGGAAGGGCAGGCCTCAAAGGTCGAGAAGGGTTTCATCTTGTGTGTGCGGGCGATGGAGGGGGGCGGGCGTAGAAGCACGGGAGAAGAGTTCCATCATCCATGGTTGAGTTTGATGGACGGCTGGCGGAGTGGCTGATGATCCCCGTGCTTTCTCCCCTTCCTGCGAATGGGGTGACATGATGCCAATGGTGATGTGATGAGCAAAAGAGAGACAGAGAGATGAGATTGTGGAGTGGATATTAATATCGCCCCTCCCCTACCTAACGTTCCCCCCTTGCCTTGAGAATCATGTCCCGAGCCAGGGACCCTGAAAAAGGCAAGTGCATGTAAAAAAAGAAGATGCCTGTGCCTGAGAGCGGAGGCGGATCCGAGGTGTTCGTGACTGGGGGCCTCGTGAAAAAGGGGACCATCCATCAAATGCAACAGGGCAGGGGGTGAACAGACGTTATTGTAACTGTCTCTTGTTCATCTCATCACAGCAACAGAAGAGAAATGAACCTTGACCATGTAGACGTCCATCGTTCAACTCGACAACCAACCACCAAGTTGCAATAATCGCTCCTCTCGCACGGTTCATCTCGAGGCCTCAGCCGTCGAGACTCTTGAAGCATGAAACTATGATAATGTCCTTGTCGCAGAGTCGCTCCATCACGGGCAGGGCCAGATCTTGAACGGAATGCATGTTCTTTCAGCCACACGGAGCCGCCCCAGAACATTTACTCCACTAATCGGCGGGCCACAACCTAGGTACTCACACCTCCGCTAAGGAAAAAAACACCACCACGCCTGTAAGTTGCAAGAAATTAAACCCCATCTCACCAACACAACCAACAACCATATCAGACTCCAGCTGTTCCTCCAGCTCTCACACGCCCCCCCCTCCTCAGGCTTCTGATAGACAAGGGTCCCTGTTAAGATATCCCCCAGGAATTATGGCGAGTGGTTCGTCGGCGACGCCGGCTGGCGATCAAGGGGACGGGCCACTCGAGCAACCCAACCCTCAGCATCAACAAGGCGCCCAACCTCAGGAACCATCCGCTACAGAAGTATTCTCACCCTCTGAGGCTGCAGAGGCCCCCGAAACATACGAGGCAACCCATGTGCACGCCGTCTACGAGGCCATCGCGCCGCACTTCTCAGCTACCCGCCACAAGCCCTGGCCGCGTGTCGCCAGCTTCCTCCAAGCCCAGCCGCCCGGCAGCATCGGCCTTGACGTCGGCTGTGGCAACGGCAAGTACCTGCGCGTCAACCCGGCCGTGCACCTACTGGGCTCCGACCGGAGCCCTGCACTCGTCAAGCTCGCCCGGACCGAGCTGCGGCGGCCTCGTGCTGATGGCAAGGACGACGACCCAAGGGTCTCGGACGTCGACGTTGCCGTCGCTGATGGCTTCGCCCTCCCCTACCGGCGGGCCGCCGCCGACTTTGTCATCTGCATCGCTGTCGTGCACCACATGTCCACCCGCGCGCGCCGGCAAGAGGCCGTCGCCGCGCTGCTGGACTGCGTGACCCCCGAGGCCGGCCGCGTGCTCGTCTACGTGTGGGCGCTGGAGCAGGCGTCGAGCCGCCGCGGGTGGGACACGGGCAGCGACCAGGACAGGCTCGTCTCGTGGGTGATGCGCAAGCCAAAGGGCGAGGAGCCGGGCGGCACGTACCAGCGCTACTACCACCTGTACCGCGAGGGCGAGCTCGAGGAGGACGTCGTGGCGGCTGGGGGCAAGGTTGAGGAGAGCGGCTACGAGAGGGACAACTGGTGGGTGGTATGTAGCCGGCCGGCGGCCTGAGACGGGCACCGCAGTGCCAGAGGTGCTACAATGGGAATCGAGATCGAGTCGAGCATCCATCCATTACAAAGGTAGACTCGTAGGCGTTTGATATTCGGATACCTACTCACCGACTTGAAGTCTATTCTTCTCCCCGAGGCGAGCTCACTCCGCTCCCGCAAACGGATGCTTGCCATACACACGCATAAAGTAGGAACTGTAACTCGCCGTGACTCGATCATTCTCATCCAAGAGTTTTCTTTACAAGGCAATACGTAACATGAGTAACTGTACAACACTAAGATATCCACTAGTCTCCCTCTATCATCGACATGACCTATCAAGACAATAAAAACAACAGGCTCTTCCCCTCCCTCTTCATCAGAACATCTCTCTCAACTCAAGACAGATGCTGTGCTGTGCAACAAATAAAGAAAACAACCTTGCATTTTCAACTCCTTTTTTCCAAAGGCCACCCCCTGGCCGAGTCCCCCTGACCCCAGATGCTTTCCAACCAACCATCCATCCATCCTTCGCTTCCTCTCAAGACGCCTCTGACCCATGCAGAAGAAGTGACAAACACAAAGAACAGAATAAAACAAGGCCGTAGCTAGTAAAAAGACAAGTCAAAGAATCGAAAACTTAAAGTCCGACGTTTTTTTCGGGATTTTTCATCGCATCAAGTCATCCTTCCCTTATTCCATCTCATCCCGTCGTCGGTTGATGCCATCCATCTGTAGATATGCTGTTGTGTAAGTCGAGTGAATATTGATCTTTGTGCCCAAGCCAACTCATTCTTTCCAGTCAACCAGATCCAATAAAGAAAAGAAATCAAGAAACAACACTCCCGGAAGACAGAGACGAGATCCTTTCTCATGTCGTTCCATGCCGATGCAGCCCATGCAGTTCCTCTTATCCGTCCCATCGTAGTGAAACCCATCGTCGCTCGCAGTGACCAAAACACCATCCTTTGCAAAATCAACCCGCAAAGGAAATGCCGATAAAGATCAAGAATTCCAACTCCAGTGTTCGCCCGCTCGTCCCATTGTCAATCAACATGAACAGAGTAGACTGTCTTATGCCATACGTCGTCGGTGGTTCGCCTCGTGTTGAAGTCGGTCTGGGCTTGAAGCCCGTCGCTTTGATCCAGCAGATTCCATCGAGTAACTGGCGAGGCTGGAGAAGAGGGGTCCTTGGCTCGCTGCCGCGATGGATCCAACATTGGGGGCTCCGGCGGGAGTGCTGTATGGGCTGACACCAGTAGTGAGTTCAGCAACACCGGGAAGCATACCCGCACTCCTAGGTGGTGGTTGGTTCTGGATCGGGGCCAGCCCTGGTCCTGACACGTAGTGGACTTCCTTGGGGTGGTCCGGGCCCATGGCCATTGGAGGAGGAGGCGGTGGAGGGATAGATTCTCGGCGGACAATGGTTCGGCTGCTGGCAACTGGCATCGGGGGTGCTCTGCTGTACATTGCTCGAGGCGAAGGAGCTCCTAGATCACGAGGCATGCTGCCCTGGGAGTGGGAGTGGACGTGGCTGCGTGAGGGAGAGCTTCGGTGGCTGTTGTTGCTGTCGACGTTGACGGCGGCTAGGGAGAAGGGGATAACACCTGCTCGTCGAGCCATGTCCGCTTCACCGAGTTGCCAGTGCATGGCCTCGGCTGCCCGCCAGGGAACTGCCATCTCTTCCGCAACCTTGGCCCACATTTCTGGCTTGAATCTGGCTTCATGTTAGCTCTGCCTTGGAACGCGAGGGCCACTAGGCTCGCTTCATCCAGTGATCCGGCGTGGCATGCTTACCTCTCGTACAACCGGGCAAGCTTGTTCTTGCGTTCTTCGTCCCATTCGCTTCGTCTCTCGAGGTAGTTCTGGTAGTGTAGGCGGCAGCTAATGGCACTCCGGCCTGGCAGGCGCTTGGAGATGTCCTCCCACTTCATACCACTCCCTCGAAGCTCGATGATGAGTGCATCTTCCTCTGGCGACCACTTGCTCTGCTTCTTGACGGGCTGCTGGTCCGTGGCGTGCGCAGGCATGCTTCGCCTACCAGCGGGCATCTGTGTTGGAGCTACAGGCGGCGGCGCAACAGGCGCAGCAGGCCGGGGCGGGGCGGTTGAGGCCTTGATCGAAGGTGGTTGAGCAACTTGCTGGACTTGGCGAGGCGGAGAGACAGAAGACTCATGCGAGTCGGGGGCCTTGAGGAGAGACACGATATCCACCGTGGCAGCTGGAAAATCCAATCTGCCCGCGTGGGGACCGTTGGAATAGGATCGCGGAGTGCGTCCCAGAGAGAGACGGTCCTCCACACCCGCGATGGACGGCAACTCTGCCCGCAGGAGGCAGAGCGGAGACTCGCTCTTGAGTTGGGCCAGCTCGGCGACTTTCCTGGGTTCGTCTAAGTTATGCTGTTGCGGCGGCTCCGAAAAGCCTGGCGTTGTTGTTGGGGGAGCTCCGTTATCAAGGCTTGACGGAACTCCAAGTCTGTTGTCGTTGCAAGTCAACCCAAAGAAGGATGGTCGTGAAGGTCGGACACGCTAGGAGCTCCGAAGCACTCCGGTAATAAAGGATTCCTGATTAGATGTGTCAAGGTGAAAGCCGCGTCGTAATGAGTGCTGCGTAGTGGTGGGCAGCTGGGTTAGGTGTCGGCACAGTTGGGCTCAGTCAGGTACCAGTTGCCTCCAGAAGATGTGAAAAGGAGAAGAACTGTCTCGGGAGGCCGCAGCGATGGCTGTTCAGATCAAGAAGCGTGGCTCGAGGCCTTGACGAAGTGAGAGCCCCTGTGATTGGTGATGCCCAGGGTGCGCTGAACCAATGGACGGGAACAGGATGATATGGTGAGGCAGAGCAAATCGCGGAGCGCCAATCGAGGTGAGCGAAGCCAAGGCAAGGCTTGTTGTCCTGTAGGCAGCTATCTGTCTACCCAGGAGGCAGCAGACTGGTTCGATCTTGGGGCAGAGGATATTCAGGAGGGCAAGGGAAGATCGTCGGGGGTAGTCTTGTCTTGAAGAAGAAGAAAACGTCGGTCAGACGTTCCGTCGAGCCCTACTAGTATGACCTCGAGGAGCTGGTATATGCGCAGAACGAAAAGGACCCACGCTGGGATTGCCTCGCTTCTCTTGGTCTTGGCCGGAGTCGAGACACGATGAGCCAGAACTAGATGGGGAGCTAGATGGAGCTAGGGGGTGCACTTGAGGGGCAAAGGAAAAAGAAATAAGTTCACCCGGGAGAACTGGTTTTAGATGGAAGTCCAACAAGTTCTCGGGTCGAAAGGAGGCGGCGGCAGCGACTTAACGGTGTGGGGAGACGACGATGCAGAGCGCAAGCCAGGGTCTGATTACATCCAAGACCCCCGGAAAGCGCTGTGACAAGCCCAGATATGGTGTCTTAGCAAGAGGCCCGGGCTATAATGTCAGGAAACAACAAGAGAGCAGCACCAGCTGTCGAGCGAACGGCATGGTCAATGAGCAAGCATGGACAGGGGAGGGGTGTGTGTTTTGGGGGCCGGGGATGGCACAGAGAGAGGCGTGTCAGGAGTGACAATAGGATGAAGAAGTGGGTGGAGGTGGAGTCGATTGTTTGGCAATAAGGCAGAGGGCATCGACAGGCCAGGCCGGGGATAGATGGATGGAGACTCTGGAGAGGGCCCTGCTGGCCATCCATCCACTGGCTCCATGGATCTCCCGCTGAGCGAGAGTGAAGCAGGTGAAAAATTTCCCGTGATAGCGAAGGATGCGTGGAGGAAAAAGAAACGAAACGCTCAAAAGCGATACGACACGGCGGCCAGCGCGAATGAATGCCCAATGGCTTGGCCCTGCTCCAAGAGAGGTTATCCCGACTTGTCCGAGTCTCGCCTTTGTGAGTCTCGGCCAGATTCCCGATGATCTTTGTTCGCCCCAAACACCTCAGCTTATCGACCAACCGCCATGCGACTATGGCCTCAGCATCGCCCAAGGCACAGGTCCAAAAACTGCCAGGAGACAGCTAGTTTGGCACCTGTCAGTACCATGGCAGCAACCAACAACCATGTCCGACTTTTTGTGTGTGAGCATGTACTGTAGGCAGGTACTGCTGTGCGACGGCGTACACCGCAACGCTTTGTACCTCATCGCCTCGTACAGCCGCGGTCTTGCCCTGCCTTGCTTGGCCTTGAGGGGGCGTTGGCGTCTATCGTGGTCTTAGAGACTAGGGTCGAGGCCGCCGCACACCCCCCCTGTTCAGGTTCCATACCAACTCATCATGGACGCCCTCTGGTCTAGGTTGAGCGATGCGATCTTCGCATGGGGGACCATCTGCTTCCCGGCTCCGGTTTTTTTCTTCATCCTCGCCTTTTGACAGCTGGGGCAGCGAGGACAGGTTCTAAAGGCTTGGGGGGCTCTGCAGGCAGGAATCCAGAGAGAGCTTGCGCGCGTGGGATGTGGAGGGCCATGCAGGCCTCGAGCACCTCGAGGTGTCGAGGCGAGGGAGACAATGGGCTGGAATGAATGGGCGTCGTTCAAGGTCGCTCGCCGCCAGTTCCCAGCCAGCATCCAATCTCAAGCATCCCGCGTTGAGGCAATGCCACGAAGCATTGCATAAAGACTCGTCAATACGGGCTTGACCAGGCGATCCATCTTCCGGGCATGGCGAAGCTGGCTCGCCGTCAGCCTGACCGACTTGCGAACTGGCTGCTCTACGTAGTAGTTCGATGTCGTGAGGCCTTCCGTGTATTAAGCCACTTGAGGCGAGAACGTCTCAGCTTTCAAGGCTCGAATCGTATCAGTCCTTGGCTCAGACCCACGGCTCGCGACTCATCTTTATTTCAGGGACGTCTAGGATGTAAGAAGGAAGTATACGCGCCTTACGCCCCAGTCGCCATCGATGCTCGCATCTCGGGCTCCCGGCAAGGTCAAGGTGGGAGCTGGCTGAGAGCGACCGCGCCAAATAATAGCGCACATGCGACTTGTTGATTGTGACTTGGAGACCGTTGGATTGGGGCTGCTCCATTCCGGCACGCTCCAGCGCGACGACAGCCGAGGGGCGTTCGCACGAACTGCCTAGTTCGAGCCAGGTTGCTAAGTCAGTCACGACGCGCTGTAAAACAACTGGTGCCAGGATCACCCTCGTCGGACCTGGGGCTTGGCTCGAGTTCGCCGCCAGAGGTTGGTCGATACCTGAGCTGGAGCTCGCAACAGCGGACAAGAACCCCAGGCGGCGGGGAACGGCGCTGCCATTGGGCATCTCCACCTCGAACTGGCGAGCCCTGGCCCCGAGTCACCACGCCCAACGAGATGCGGAGGTGCGATTCTGCAACAGCGTGGTGTGAGGCGAAGGGGAACAAGAGGCTTAACCCCAATCTCTCGTACAGGTGCGCTAGCAGGGCCAGGAACGCCCCGGGAGACGAGATCACCCGGCGGCAAGCGTGGAGAAGGGATGTCATGATGCGCAGTGGAGAAGATTTGGCAGCTGGTTGCTGTTGGCTTGCGCGTTGTGAAGAGCAAAGACGATGGTCACTCTAGACCGGACAAGGCTGGGCACGCTAGGCCAGGGTCTCTCGTTCGCATTCTTTGATAGATTTGACGAGAAGTCTAATCGTGATATCGATTTGGAGAACAAAGCAGGGATAGCATGTAGGCCAGGGCCGACGACTGCATCATCGCATTGATCATCCCGGCGAGATGCCAGCCTAGCCCAGCCCAGCCAGGCCGCCAGGCACAGGCGCCAACAATCGATCAGCGTCAGCGTCAGCGTCAGTCAGCGTCAGCGCGCGGTGATCGATGGGGTGGGATCGTCCGCGGGGAGCTGGCCTGCTGGGTAGGTGCTGAGAAGGATGGACAGCGTTGAGTCGGGATGAGCAAATGGGTTGGTTGTGCCCGTTGGGCTCGGCCGGATGTACTTCCGTACCTACCTTCCCTGAACCACAGCACCTCTTACACGGAAACCACCTGCCTCATGCTGGGCTCTCACGATGGAAGGCACGGGCAGATGCCCAAGGCAGTACCTACGTCGTACCGACCTTGACCTTCCAGTCCATTCTACTCCGTACATGACCACGTTATTCCACGCAAGACTCTAGAACGAATTGGGCACGACCAACTCGCGCAGGCTGCATCCATCTCCATCGAATGTGACGAGTTCCCACTTGAAACCGCTCACGAATCCTCAAGAAATTGCGGCGCACAGCGGCGGCGGCGGTTGGCAGAGGCGCAAGCTCAGAATCCGTTCGTGAGTGGCTTAACCCGCTGGCATCTGCCAAACCCCTTGCAACTGGCACTAACACCACTAACATTGGGCCAGCCATGATTGACAGAGCACAATTGACATCGGATTCGGCATGGAGCACCACACCTTGTTCTTCATCACCACCTGGAGCCTTGCCCAACTTGGATAACGGCGCGAGCTTGGAGCACGAGCCTAACGTCCGTCTGTGCGCTGCCCGGCCCCAGACACACTCGACACACTCACAGATCACTTGCACATAGGTACACGCCTCTTTCACGTTTGATGTTCTGTTCGGCTGGGGCTTTGTGTCTTGAGGTCGATGGCGGCCTCGACGTCCTCACTTTGGGCGCTTGAACCTGAGCCAACACAAGAAGGCCCGGCCCGAGCTGTCGACATGGGCAGCCGAAACAGCGAGCCGTGCCCATCAAGCGGAGCTCATCAGCTTGAACCAGCCAGCCCCCTCGCGGCTATAGAATTGGAAACAAGCACGCTATCTAAGCCGAGAACCCTGAATAGTTAGGTCAAGAGGGTGCGTTACTCCACGAGAAGCAAGGCCCTTTGCTTGATGCCAAAAATTCTGCGGGCTTGCCTTCACGATGCTCCGCTCCGTGTTGCTCCACGGCTATTCGTTTGCTCCACGCCGCTTCCGCTATTCGTTGGCTTGCCGGGAATACCCTGGGGCGGTGCTTGGTTCCGCTGATGAACTGGCGGTCAGAGAACTGATTCATCAGAGAATGAAGGCCTTGCGGCAGATGGATAGGCAAACAGCAAAATACCCGCTCCCCCTGGCGGCTGGTGTTGGTGGTTGGCAAAGCTGGTATCGTGAGTGACCGAGGATCAGTTCTGCTGGTTCCATGGATCATGGCTCGTTGCTTATGGGTCGCTCGAACACGGATCATGCGACGACTTGATGTTATTTATGCGTTGTCGAGTCCGAGCACCGCCCTCAAAGTCGTACTGAAGCTCGGTCAAGCATGCACGGCAAGGCAAGGCATACGATCTGGTTGATGTGGACTGCACACTATGAACGCACTTTGCGGCGATAAGCCAGGCTCCATCCGCAAATACCTCTGACAACGAACCTTCAACATGGTTGTCTCGCTTGGCACCCGCCCACTTTCCTTGGCCGACGACCTCGTTGCAAAGAATTCTCTTGGCCTTCCGTTCAAGCGCTCAGCCGGCCGGTTGGTCGGTAATCAGTCCAAAGCTTGATCTTATTCAGCACATTCTTCTCGCCCTCGGAGTGCACCAAAGAGTGGAGACACTGAAAGATTGAGATGGCGTCGAGCGGGAGCCGTTGCTGATGCTACCCTGTCTACATGATGCAACAGCAGCGAACCGCCGCCCCGCGCCCTTTAAGATTGGACTTCGGCATTGTTCCTCGAATTTCTCTTGAACTTGAGGCATCTCCCACTTCAGCCCCTCCCCTCACGAGCCCTACTTCCGTGATAGGGCTTGACCCTCGGGCCCTTCTGAGAACGCCACGTTATGGTCGCCCGCAGCCAGACATCTCCAGCATGGATGGATGGGTTTCCACCTCGCTGGCAAGGTGACCGCCTCCACATCGATGAAGAGAATTTTTCTTCTTTGCTTCTTTCTGCATCTTAATTTGGGCACTCTCCCACCTCTATTGGGTTAAGTAAGGTTTCCTTTAGGCCAAACTCACCCAGCATGAGTGCTTCACCGGCCCCTCCTCGAACTGCGAGGATGAGGTGGAGGGACGACCTGGATCTGCAGTCAGGGATCAGGGCGGAACGGAGGAGCAGCAGAGCATGGCTTCGCTGGCATGGCTCAGCATCACAGCGCAGCGCAGCGCAAACTGGTAGAGGGCTGAGAATGGGCGCGTACACTCTTCCAGGTTGCAGCATCGGGGAGCGGTCCTCGACACCACCATTTTGGCTGGATGAAGTCGAAGCCGAGACCCGTAGAACCTGCGACAAAGTCGAGCCAAGACGGTGGTTTCTTTGGCAGAGATTTGTCCAGCAGAGTCGATGACGGGATACTACGTTGAGCCAGCTGATCGCCCCAACACAGATTTGGCTGTTGGTGCCCGAGCAAAGCAAAGTCGCCAGATTTTCCCATATCCGTTTGTCGCGGCTCCCAGCGCTGTTCTGGCCTCACGCCCTCATCCTCAGTCACAGCAGCGCATTTTGATACATGGACGCCTGAAGAGCGATCTAGAATGTGTGGGTGCGTTCCTGGTTCACGTCAGAGCGTCGTTGGATAATAGACCGGATGTTCTATAATGGTGCATCCCGAGCCCCATGGGCACCTGGATCTCTTCCATCCACGTTCTGAGATTCAAAGATGTGGCATTGCAAATGTCGTTGGGACAGGCCTTGAAGTCCACCCACGAACCATCCTCGACGAACCAAGCTGCGGATCGTGTGTCAAGTGAGCTGCGGCGCATGTGCGTATGTCGTTCCTCCAGCCATCGTCCAGCCCACAGGTGGGCCATCTTTCAACTAACGACAAGATGGCTGGAGAGAGAGGGCGCAGCCAGCAAGGCACAGAAGGCTGCTCCGTATCTCTAAATTCATTTGACGGTGAAAGGCCAAGGATACCTCTCTCCTTAACTCGATTGGCGGAGTGCGGGAATGGGCGCTGCCAGGTTCTTGCGGGGACTTGAGACGGAGGCGGAGTCGGAGTCGGTAAACGGAGAGATTGAACGGGGGTGTCCCGGAGATGGGACTTACGTCTATCTTGGCCATCCCACATGAAATGTTGGCGAGAGTACGGATACATCTTGGTCACCGCCGCCTCGATCAAGGACCAAGGTACATGCCATGACTGCGTTGGCTGTGATGCAAGCCTCCGAAACCCCTGCCCGGGACCGGGAATACCTTCGTGCCCCATATCCTTTCCCCGAGGAAAGCAATTTCTGCCAGCGACGTCATGAGCCGATTCACGATCATCTGTCGCATTATCGAAGCAAGGGGACCAGGGTACCTCATTAGCAGAAACGGCTGACAACAGGCAATCTTCTAGTCTGCCACGAGTCCATCTCACGTCAAGCCACTCTGAAGTCGGTCAACGCCAAGCATGTGGAGATCTACATAGGAAAGCCTGCCGCTGAGCGTCATGTTTGATGCTGCGAGTGCAGGCCCGATAGGCATACCCCCAGCACCGAGGCCTCAAATGAACCCCGATCTTTGACCGTGTTGCCGGTATGAACAACCGGAGAGGAGTTTTGTAAAGTGATATCTGAAGAATTACCTAATCTATCACATCCCTTTGCAGTCAATTGTTGCTATTATGGAGGAATTCATAAGCACACCCAATCCTCTGAGGTCTTCGTTCAAGTGGTGCTCACAAGAATACAGGGGTCAGTTAGATTGCACACTAAGGTGCACTGGACGCCCAGGTTGACGAGCTGGAAAAAACTCCTCCACAGATCGAGGGCTCGTGGCTCCACGTTGCCAACCGATTTCGTCAGAAGGATTCTGGGCAAAGCAAAACAGAGTGCGGGTTTCGACATAATTTGCCTTTTATCCTACCCTGTTCTCATGAGCCAATCTGCGGTTCTCCGTCAACTATCCTGTTTCTGATGGAGCGGTGAGTGTCCTCGGTGAAAGACCATGACACCTCGGGGATCGAAGCCTCCGACACAAATGACATTGAGAATATTCCTTTGCCAGGATCTCGCTTGACGTCAGACAAGCCGACCGAATGATGAAGCGAATCAATTGGCATCGTTCTCGTTCCCTGGACCTATAGCACAGGTCAAGTGAAGCGTGATGGATGTAACTTCTGACGAGTGGTTGCTCACATTGTGTCACACTACATACGGACAATTCGTCGGTTGTTGGACTGGGCGAACTGAGCTGAGAGCCGAATCACATCATGTGCTTTCCTCAAGTTCCTAGCATTGTGCTTTGGCCGGCGATTCGAAATTCGCTCAACTTACAAGACGGGCAGACGCTCCCCCAAGACAGAGCGCAGACACATGCAGACACACGTTGCAACCGGGCCGGCCTTGACTTGAAGCAAGTTGGCAAGATCGATGGCGGGCAAAGGAGCAAAGACAAGGTCAGAGAAAGAAAAAATCAAACAGCCCCCGTTGGTTTTGGGGGATTGCTGCGAACCCCCGGCGGGTGGTTTGTGACGTGTCAGGAGGGGCCTGCAGAGGATGTCGGCCAAGGCGTTTCATCCCGTTAACCCCCATCTGTTTGCACAAGTAGCCTTGGCTTCCTATTCCGGTCGAGAACCAGATCCTAGTGCAACTCATGGGGCATCTCACCCAAGGCTTGTTGTTACCGCGTTTGTTTCCGTAAGGCGCCGTCAGCCCTATCTGCTATGGAGGTGATCTGAGCTCCCCTCACAACGGAACGGGTATCCAACCTCTAGGAAAGCATGCGCAGCAATAGTCGACATAGAGCATTGGGTTGCTTGGCAATAAGCTTAAGACAACTGCGAGCAGCAACCGGTTCGATCGACTGGAGCGAAAAGGAGAGACAGTTGATGCCTTGACCCAGAATTGCAGAAGGACGATTGCATCGTTGCATCAACAATGGGGCCGAGGAAGCGCTGTGTTGTCCCGTCTCTACCCACCCAGCACTTGGTGTCTCTGTTGATGCGAGAAAGACCGTGGGCATCACATCAAAGGTCGAACCGGACCCGGAGCCGGGGAATCAAAGGACTGGAGGGCAGACCAGGGATGATGCCGACCAGGATAATCAGGACTGCCGCCCAACCCACGTTTTCCCGACGGCCGCGAGCCGCGCATCCACCTTTTCTTGTGACACCAGGCATGTGCCTGCTTGTTGTTGCTTGGCTTGGCTGATACAGCAGCGGTTGCCATTGCTGCTGCTACTACTGCTGCGCAGCATTGGTATGGAGACATGGCATGTAAGTGAGTCGCTGCGGGACCGCGGGAAAGCAGCAGAAAGAGGCGAGCGGCGGGCAGACGGGCAGCTTGCAGCAGCGGTGGTGGAACCCCGTCGGTCGACTATTCCCAGACGACTAGGTGCGTATATGTGTGCTAATAAGTTATGGTTGATGGCATGCCCAGCGCAACATACATGATGCGCGAAATCTGGCGTCGGTCCGCCAAGAGGCTGCAGTTCGATATGGTGGTTCCCCTTCCGTGCTCCCAGGCGGACGGGTCCGCGCGCGACGAGACGGGCAGGCAGACAGACAAACGCCAACCGGACCAATCGCCGGCGTGAAACTTGACCGGGCCGGTCAAGGGCGACGAGATTGTATAGGACTAGAGTTGATGGAGCATGGATTGATCTATACACGGATATGGTAGGGTGGAATGCAAGGAACGGGCTCGAACAGGCGGGAGATGGACGGGGTTGACAAGGTCGCCGCGGCCGCAACTACCTACCTACATACCTAGAGAGCGAGGACCCTCAGCAGCGAACGAAACAGGACCGAACGAGTCGACGACAAAACTAAAACCAACCAAGGCCTGACAACTCAGCCCGGCCTTGGGTTTGACCTGGTGGCAACCAGAGGATGACAAACGCGTGGTGCTGCCAGGGATGAGTGTTTTTCAGTCGGCTTGACACTTTAGTCTAGATCCATCCCGCCCGTTACGGAGCACGTTCCCGAGACATCTGTGTAATAGCTACAGCGGGTGGCTCTCCACGTTTCGGTTTCGGGGCCCCTTGGCAGCAGGACTGTCGGATCAGACAGGGGAATCCTATGATGGAAGCATCCTCTTTCTGTTTCAAATAGCCACTGTGGCATGGAGGAAGGATCGTTTGCGCTGTTGCTGCCGGGCGGGATGGCTGGCTGGCGAATGAGGCATGGGCATGGGCAAGGGCAACAAGCAACAGAGACGGCCGGGATGCGGCTTTTGGAATTGGCCCCAGCAAACGACCGAGATATGGCGAGCGATCAATGCAACTCTGTCAGTGGCTTGAGATGCAGAGTTGATCATTCCCCACACTCATAGCCAGGCAAAAGGAACGGGAACGGCAGTTGGCCAAGGGTCGCTGTCAAACAAGGCTTGATGGCGAGGCGATGCGAGACAAGGCGAGGGGCGACATGGCTGCACCGGCAGCTGGCAGCAGATTGATGGTGGCAACATACGGCATCCGAGAATGGGACTGCACCCTCTTAGGATCCGGTCCTGACAATGTCCGGGAGATTGCAGTCGACGGCAGATCTCGTCGAGTTTTCAGGACCTCGCCAAGGCTGAGATGGCAGCTCGCGATGGACGAGAACAACCGACAAGGGGCCGCAACAAATCTCTTGTTGTTGCTTTTGCTGCTGACGATACAGCTGGAGCACAGGACTAAAGACAGGCGGCAGGTCAAACTCCAGCCTCGGCCTATCAACAGGCGCCATGCTCGGCTGAGAGACGTGTTCAACATGCGGGTAATCCGGTTCGCGCTAGTTTCTGGGTCTTGATGCTCCATAACCAAGGATGTTGGAGCTATCGACAACGCCTCAAGAGTTCACCCCCAGGAAAAAATGATGCATAATAAACCAGACCTAAGCCAAGATGGATGCGATGCGTGCGCGCGTCTGCCGTACTGGACTGGACTGTATGTACGTAAGCCGCGAGGTCTCGACCCCATTTGTGCGGATTTGAGGTCGAATTGCTTCTTTTCCCATGATGCCTCCACGTTTCCCTTTAGCCTTGTAGCTAAGCTGGGCTCTGCTGCTGGAAAACCCTGGACTGCATAATCGCAACCCCACCACACTCGATCAGTCTGGTTGTCCTCATCCAACAACACCGGCGAGGCTCCAACTCTTGCCAGCCTTTTCTCCCTGGAAACTCCAACACACGACACGAGTCTCGCATCCATCGCCCTAGTCTGATCTGCCCCGGCAAGCTCATACCCTACCTACCTTGCAGGCCTGTCTCGGGTATCCGTACTGTTTTATTTTTATTTTATTTTTTTTTGCGGCGCAGGCGTCTCGCGATAATCGGGCTCTTGACCGCCAGAGTCACTCATCATCCGTCCATCCATCCATCAGTCAGTCAGTCAGTCAGTCAATCTCAGCAGCCATGGCCGACGTCCCGTTGGTTGTCATCTCCGAGTACGCGCAATCGGAGCGCCGCATTACACCATCATGGTCCATCTCGCAGCTCAAGACCAAGCTCGAGACGGTGACGGGCATCCCGCCTTCGTGCCAGCGTCTGTCCCTCAAGCCTACGGCCGGCGCAGAGGCCATCGCCGTCGAGGCGCCTAACGAGGACGACACCCACCTGTCCAACTTTCCCTTGGCCCCATATGCCGAACTTCATGTAAGTCGAAGCACGGCCCTCATTTGTCAGCCGCACTCTGTCTTTGCTTTGCTTTGCTTTGCTTTGCCTTGCAACCTCCTTACCCTTTGCCTCTGTTTTTTTCCTTTTTGCTTTCGGGATGGGATGTCATGCGTGAACTACAGAACCCGCTGGCTGCCCGAAAATTTCTCGCCCCCGTCCGCTTGACTTGAAGATCGCCCGCCACCGCCCTCGGATTCCGACGGCTTCCACTCCGGGTCAACGCGCTGTGCTTTGCTGTGCTTTGCTGTGCTGGCCCTTCCAGGGGTGGAGGGGGGCGTGCAAGTGAAGTGGGCGGCTGAGGACGGTGAGCCAGCGAGCGAGCCATGACGGTGCGGCAGCGAGAGAAGCGGTGGGAGTTGAGCTACGTGCGTGCGTGCGCTCAGGGACCTGACATACCTGACGAGTTCCCCATCCTCAACCCCCGTCTAGCAACATAGGAGAGGGCCCGCGATGGTGCCATGGCAGCATCTTTGCAAGTAGTTCAAGATAGGGCTGACAGGGATTTACCTGGCAGGTGATTGACACACGTCCTGCGGCCGCCCGGATCAACTTGAACGACACCACGGGCGTCGACAAGTATGTCATGCCCGAGGAGGAGTACGAGAAGAAGACGGACTCTGTCCTGGCGTGGAAGAAGAACCAGAAGCTGGGCCGATTCGACCCCAGCGCCCCCAGTCACGAGCAGGCCAAGCTGGACGCGCTCGACCGCGAGATTGCCACACGCGGCATCGCGGTGGGCCGACGCTGCCGCGTGGGCGGTGAAGACACCCGGCGCGGCGTCATCCAGTACGTGGGCGAGGTCAAGGAGATCCCCGGCGGTCTCGGTGCCTGGGTCGCTGTCAAGCTGGATGAGCCCGTGGGCAAGAACGACGGGAGCATCGGGGGAACTCGCTACTGGGGTGAGCCTTCGGAACTGAAGCATGGTGTCTTTGTGAGACCGGAGCGGGTAGAGGTTGGTGATTTCCCGGCTCTGGATGATTTGGAGGACATGGAGGAGATCTAGACGACGTGGGATGAGAGGGCGAACATGTCAACATGTTCTCTGCAGGCTACTCTTGTTGGTTCGCATTTGCGCGTCGCGAGACTTGTTCGCACGGCGTCCATCAACAGGCCTGGTACGAGTCGATGAAGTTCATGTCGAGGCTCAGGGCAGTGAGGTATGGCCAATAAAAATAGACTAGACAATTAAGCCGTTGATCTCTATGATATCAGTGATTTGTTCATGTTTACTTTGATGTATTTGCTGTGTCGTCCAGCATTGTCTGACCCGAGTTACTGGTGATAGTATCTCAGCTCCACTTCACCATCACGACCCCACGATCTTCAACGCAAGCAAACACGATGGACTCGAGTTTCACGCATCGGATCTTTCCTTGTGAAACACATGCCCCGAGCTTCTAGACTTGTTAGAAATAGATCTTTTCGCCCCCTGCGAGAGATCTGTCGTGCGTTTATTCTCTACTTCTCCCTCTTTCTTCTCCCCGGGGCCCTTTTTTTTCCTGCACCTTTTTCCCATCTTGGTAAAGCACCCTGGGGTCATGATTCCCGATCCGTGAATTCTTGCAGCAACGGCTTCAGGGGACGGAAAGGCCCTGGGCAACTTTATTTCAACAACAGCGATGCTTCTATGGGGTACTTGGAATTGTCTATGGGGGAGATGTAGGCCGTGGTCGAATTTACGCCGTCGTGTTTGGCATTATGGTTGTTGAGTTGCGTGGCCATGGGCGCGCTGGCTGACGACGGGGGCATGTCCCCTTGTCTACCCCAGGTTCATGTGCCGGAGACGAGGCTTTTCGGGCAACTCCGCATTTGTTTCTCGGGACATTTGGGGTAAATGACAAAAAAAGGTCTCAGGGATTGCCGAGGCATGGGAAACTGGACGCCCGGCTGCTGAGACTCTGGGGAAACGGGAGATGCATGGTTACCCGAGGAGGAGGCTTGCAGAGAGAAAAAAAAAAAGGAGGGGGGAGGGGTTTCCCGGTTTCCTGGTGTGTGTGTGTGTGTGTCGCCTTGCATGCTGCTGCGAGATATCCAGCACAAAACTGAGGACACAGTCAGATAGTGTGTGAGCTGCGTTGGCTATGCAGTTTTCGTCAGCAGTTCATTGCAGGAACCTTTTCATTGTCGTGTGTAATGCCGGGGCAAAAGTGCAACGGCGGACCGAGGAAATTTTCATGCAGCAATGACATACCATCGTCCGTCCTCCCCAGCCGTTCAAGCCCGGGACGCGGGCGTTGCTGCTGGCTGCAGCCGGTCAGATTTCGAGGCGGAATGTTGCTGCAGTCATTCGGCCGGAGCCGAGGCTCTGTTTCTGGAGGTATAAGTCATCCGGACAACAGGGGGAAACCTGGTTTTGGACGGCTAGTCGGTTTGTTGACGAGTTGAGCTGGATGGTGAGCTGACGTGAAGGGGCTATGTTGGTTGAGGGTTGTAAACATGGCCAGTTGCTCGGCTGTGTCTCGATACTGGGCTTCAACACCAACACGTGCTATCACTCCCAGGCTGTCAGCTATCCTAACCAAAGACAAGTCCACAGTTCGAGCTAGTCTTTGTTTCATATCCCACTCTCTTTCTCTGTACCGCGAGTCAAGCGGATAATTACAGTTTCAATAGTTGCACATGAGGAGGTTGACATGCTTGGCAGACCTTAGCACAAACTGTGACTCGATATAGAGACCCAATGTTGGCGATGCGAGTCAAGATTCCAAGTTTGGACTCGTCCAGGGGTATCAAGGATAAGCCTTGGCCCTCACTAACTCATATTTAAGTTGAGATCTTGACTCTTCCTGGCTATTTTAGGCGACGGGAACCCACGAGGTGTGGCGCAACTCTATTGTGATGAAGTGGAATTCAACAACGTTGGTTCTCTCAACGCCAGGGCCGAGAGGTTTCGCTCCAGAGGTGGTTAGAAAGTAGAGCGCTTTGTTTCACATGCCCCTGGATTGTCCGTCTTCTACCAGCGATTATAGTCAGAGGCCTGTGATGGGCACTTTGAACAAGACACTCTCATGGAGTAGAGTCATCCGTATGAGGCAACAGAACCAGTGCCAAGCTTGATATCAAGGGCGACTATTGAAAAGTAATTTAACCTCATAGCATACCCAAGGGTAGATCAAGGCAACCCAGTCAGAGAGATACAGTTTTACACATAATCAAGCCATCATGTCCAATTCAAGGGTAACTATAGACTACACTTTACTAGGACTTATACAAGATACTTCTTCAACCCTCTGAGTCTCTCCTTGGCGTCCTCGAGAACACTGTCCTCCTTACAGATGGCAAATCGCAAAAAGTTCTCGGCTACATGCGAGTTCTCCGGGAGGTAGAACTCACTCGGTGGAATCGCTGCTAGACCGAGCTCCGTAATGAGGAACCAGCTTAGCTGGAAATCTCGCGGCCGAGATGCAACACTGCTAGGGAACGCATAGCCCTCTGGGAACTTGAGTCTCGAAAAGTTGACAAGGACAAAGTAACCCCCCTGAGGGTCTGTGTATGGCAGGCCCAGCTCGTCGAGGACCTGGATGAAGCGTCTAATTTTGCCCTGCATCTCGTCTCGCGACCGTTCCCAGAATCCCATCTCCTCGGCCAGCTGGTAACCCGAAGCGCAGGCCTCTTGGAGCGGACTCGGGCTCGAGTAGCAGATCCGCATGTGCGCCGCGGCAACGTACTTGACGAGATGCTCCGGACCGATGAGGAATCCTATCCTCCAACCCGTCGCGTAAAAGGTCTTGCCCGCGGAGCCCACCGTGAGGGTGAGGTTCCAAAGCTCAGGGGAGAGTGTGGCCATGCGCTTTGCTGGCACATAAGTCAAGCTGTCGTAGACATCGTCGGCGATGATGATGGTGTTGTGCTCGACACACAGCTTGCCGATGGCGCTCAGCTCTTCAGTCGAGAATACTTTTCCCACGGGATTATGGGGGGAGTTGAGCACCAGCATCCGTGTCTTTGAGCCGAATGTACTCTTCAACTTCTCCATGTCCAGCTTCCAATCCCCCGAAGACGAGGTCGCCGTGTCCCCGTCTGCTGGGGGGCTCAGGGGCACATATCGAACGACGCCACCAGCCATGCGAATATTGCTGATGTACTGATCAAAATACGGTTCAAACACAATCACCTCGTCCCCTTCTTCGACGAATGCCATAAAGGCGCTGAGTATGCCTTCGTTTGCGCCAGTGGTGATGACTACCTCGGTGTCTGGGTTGAGCTCTCGCTCCAGGCTCTTGGAGTAGTGCGAGACGAGTGCGTTCCTGAGGCTTTGTCGGCCCTTGGCTGGGGAGTATTGATTGGCGTCGGCTCGATCAAGAGCATTCTTGGCAGCATTTAATATGAATTCAGGGGGGTTATAGCCACTATCAGCTCAAGTTAGCCAGGCCTTGTACTTGGGTTTCAATAGCACGGGGTAACATACAAGAAGCCCTGTCCCATGTTGACGACACGTTGGACCTGGAAAAGGTTCAGCCAAGGAAAATAACATCAAGAGTGCTTATTTATATTCTTACAGGTGACTGTGCGGCTGCGTTGTTGATCATGGACCTGAATTTAGGGTCAGTCAACACCTATCATGATGCTGGCCATGGGTGTTGAGGCTTACCAGACATCTTGGGGCTGCTTGGCCACCCTCTGTGCCGGCTGTGGGAGTTTCCTCGGGGGTCTACTTTCCGAAGCTGAGGGCATATTGCACGACGATATGCCTTTTCGAGCTGGTGTCGAGTTAACCGGTGTTGTGATGGCCTTGGAGACTATCTTGACTCTTTTATCATGTAAAGCCAGAGGAGAAGTTACGTGGCCGGAAGTAGGAAAGGCTACAACTCCATTATGGCTTCGTTCACTATTATTTATAGGATTTTTGATGTAACATCCTAGATAACAGCCCAGGGACGAACCGGACCTTGATTCAGTTCCCGCCTAGAGTGTAGATGCAGCCATTGGTCTATCTTGGGAATACTACCTTGATGAACCAATGCCAGTCGTTGTTCATATCCGCATTGGCGGAAGAGGCACCTGGTGCTTTTCCCGACGATAATGAGTGCATTAGCATTCAGTGTTTAAGCTGTGCGGGTTACCGGCGGGTATGAAGCGGAGGACAGATCTGGAGCCGATTAAACATGTTGAGAGTACGGCATTGTTGTCTGTTCTTTGTGCCGACCTTGGAGAACTGGAAGCCTCTTGCTGAACCGTCATTATCCGAACTAAAGCGTGGCCAGCTGTTAATCGAAGGAGCTGTGTTTCATCAGTTTAGACTTGTCTATGTTGTGTGTTGTGTCATGTGGAGATTCGCTGTATATCTATCTTGAGAAGCATGTTGCTGATGTATGTTTATGGACGACTATTCGTGGGTTTCCTAGGTCGAGTTTCCAGGGTATTAGGAACATGTTATATTCACGCTAGACACCCCCAACGAACTTGATGATGCTATTCCTTGGCCAATTCATTTCGACATTCCAATCCAATAGATTTGCCAAGGAACCACTGCTCCAAAGGCCAAGGACGTAGCATACCAAACACATATTGCAATTCCAGTCCGTCTCATCAATATCATGATTTCCAGGATCTGGTGCAGGGTAGCTCAGCTCGTGTTGCAGAGCCCAGGCTTGGCGTTAGCAATCATTTGCGTATCAGAGTCCAAGCGCTCACGCGACCCGAGCAATTGGCTGCCGACTATCCGCCCAGACCTTGGCTGACACTTTGAATGTAGCTTCTCCCCGGGATGAGTTGGGACGTCTTGGCGAGGAGGGACGGTGAATGGAGATGTAGACGAGATGAAAGAAATAAATCGATAATTTACATAAAAAGAATGAAAGAAAAATGCCAAATTTTGCAATAAAAACAACTCCTTCAATAGTCTTTACAGTGGTTAAAGTCTGGGCTTGGCAGATGGTCGAGGCGAGAGCGCCAAGCGTTCAGTGCGTCGCCTTCGCTGGCACGTCCTTCCAAGGTTGGCTCGTACAGCGACTGCCCTCTCCTGCGACTGGCTGGCTCGTGACGGACTGCAAGTCGGAGCGGAGCCTTTACCCTCCCGGACCCTCCGTCAGCGCCCGCAACTTGGAACCAGCCATGCCCATCACGGGAAGGGGAGGTCCATGTTTGAAGTATGGATGGCCAAAGTGAGTGAGTGACGACGGTTGGGATCCATCTCCAGGCGAATTCTCTCTCCCTCTGCATCTTCCAACGCCCGACGACCAAACGCGCAAACATCGCCCGTCGTTCGCTGCCAACGCCAGAGCCAGTTGCGCTCTCTTCTTCCCCCATCGAGATGCCGTCTCTGTCCATCTGACAGGCCGTGTCCCTTCTACCTGACTTTCCGCCGCATCCTGGTCCATTCCTCGACTTCCGAAGTCGCCTCACTCCCAGATCCCGGTTCCCGCTTTTAGCCTCATCCTCAGCTACCACCACCATCACCCGTTGTGTTGTTTTCAACCTCGACTCGACATCCATCGCCAACCCGACCACCCATCACCCACCATGAGGCCCTTCATGGTTCCTGGCATCGCCAGGAAACTATCCTTCCTCTTCCTCGCCCTTACCGCCGTCTCCGTCTCCGCCCAGCAAGATGTCACCACCACCGCCGAAAGCGAGGTTCCCGAATGGGCAAAGCCTCGCGGCATGCAGCTGTCCCTGTCGACGAATCCAGGACTCCAGTTCGCTGTTATTCCCCTCACCCCGAACTTGGGCTTGAACGATACAACCGGCGTGGTTATTGATGTACGCCATTTGCCCCGGCCGACATGACGATGACGACGACGTCTGTCGACTGCGACTATGATTAAAGAATGGTGCTGACAGGAAGATCAAGGTCATTCGAATCAATGGCGACATGATTGCGGCAGATCAGTCCAACTATAACAAGATCAACGAGACCTCCGACGTCGCGTACCTATCCTGCGACGAACCCAAAGACGATTCATACATCCAACCCGAAAAGATGCTGTACCAATTGATGACCACCAAGCCTCACATCAGAGCCATCGTGCTCTACTCCACAAGTTACACCTGGTGTTCAATCAGCCATACCGGCGACCTCGAATACACCAGCATCCTGTCAATGGCCGACGGCGGAGAGGCCATGCAGGCGCTAAACTATCTCAACCGCAGCCGCGGTGACAGCGTTAGAGTTTCCATCACGGGCAACACCACCGACGACAATGCCCAGGCAGATGAGGACTCAGGCAAGAACAATAACGCAGTAGCCATGAGTGTTCTGTACAGCATTACCGGCCTCATCACTGTCCTGTTTCTCGCTATTATCGCGACAGGCGCAATTAGAGCCCATCGATACCCTGAAAGATATGGTCCGCGAGGTGCGCTTGGTGGCCGACCCCGTCAGAGCCGGGCCAAGGGACTCGCCAGGGCTGTCCTCGACACTATCCCCATTGTGAAATTTGGGAATCAGACACCAGCAAAACCGGATCCTGAACTAGAGCTAGAACCTACCGAAGGAAACGATGGAGCAACGCAGCGGACTGCTTCGCGCCTAAGTGAGGCTCGGCGATCTGATGCAGCACCGGTAGTAGGCGCTGATAACGAGCCTGTTTCGGCCGGGGCTAGAGCCGCATCATCACCCGAAGATGCCGAGGGCAAGGATGACGATCATCTGGGGTGCTCTATCTGCACAGAAGACTTCAAGGTTGGCGAAGACGTTAGAGTCTTGCCCTGCCAGCATCAGTTCCATCCTGCATGCATCGACCCTTGGCTGATCAACGTGTCCGGCACGTGCCCGCTCTGGTAAGTTGGAGCCTTTGTAATATCTCGAACAATGGCCCTAGATGCTGACCCATTCCACAGCCGTTATGATCTACGCCCCGGCAAGGGCCACGAAGGTCAAAATGAAGCTACTGGGGACACCAGTGCACTACCCCCGCCGCTTGCCCTTGAGGGTGCGGAGAACGATGCCCCGCTAGCATCCCATCGCAACCGGTTATCACGGATCTTTGACATTAATCGGCTTCGAGAGGGGACGGTGGAGGAGCAGATTGACGCCCTACGGCAGATGCGGGCGGAGACGAATGAAGCTGAGCGGCAGCAGACAACAGAAGCTGTAGATGGCGAGTCTCGAGGCCAAAGCGCACGATTCGCAACCAAGCTAAAGGAGAGATTCCGCATCCGTACTCGCGCCCAGTCCGGTGAGGATCATGATAGCCAGGGTTGATGCCTCGAAGGGGTCAGGATGCACTCGGAGATGCAGCGTGCCGAGTGAGGGGATCTGATCGCGTGGCCACGGATAGCCACGCCTAAGAAACGTGACTGGAACGTGCAGCTCGTGGATGATCGACAATGAAAACGGGAAGCCTCAGGTTTCCATGGGGAAGGGATATTCAAGCAAGCGGCCACTGGTCAGAGAAGCACTCTAAGTTCGGCGTCGGGATTGGCAGGGGGGAAGGCTCTTGATTCTGGATTGGACAATTTGGCAAGCATGGCACGGCGTTACAAGGGGATACACGAAATGAGGGTTTGCACTCGGCCGAGTGGCGATCCCAAGCATCATGATTGACGGTCACAGCTGGAAACTGGTTTGAAAAAACAGTGTAGCATATACACGATCACTCGAATGATATACACTTACGCGGCGCCCTCATATGGGCGACCCTGGATGACATCAGGTACGTCGCCATCAAAAAGTGCCGTTGCGGTCAATGCCGAGATTGACTCGAATGTCAATATCATGGGAAACAGAGGCAATAGCGTGTGACATGGCGCTCAATGATGATGGGGATACAACAAACCCATTTCGAGCGATGCGCATTTGGGATGCCAGGGCCTGCCCTCACATTTGCCAACCAGGGTCCATCATCTATCAACTCGAGTCAGTCATGGTGAAAATCGGCGATAGTGCATTGAATTGTGTATGCAAATTGAAAAAGGTTGCACCAGCGCAGGACCGGCTTCTTGGTGATCGACGTGCCAACAGCTTCCCACCCGTCAGCGGCGATCAATAGTTTCGTGCGAGACGATTCGGAGTAGGCAGCGGAAGTCCCGTCCAAGGGAACCGTGCGGGACGGTTGAAGGTATCCTGGGTATCATTGTTGCTTGCAGATGAGGCCTTTTTTCCCCTTGTTGGTCTTGACGTGCAGAGAAGCAGATATCCCGCAGATCGACGATGGCACCCGAGGCAATAGAGTGCAGCTGGGGCTTGACGCCTTCAGTTATGCTACAGAACTTGACCGTTTGGATGTGCAGGCTGTCAAACCTCGTCTGGTACGCAGGCCGGTGAAGATGGCGCTGTGGCTGTCGGGATGGGAGACGCGGGGAGAATCTGGAGGCGTTAGGGATCACAGGTTAAGATCTGTATTCCACGCAGCTTCAGCCGTCGAGTGTCGCACTGCAGGCCTGTTTCAGAGCTTGCCCTCTCTTTGGAGATGCCTGCCGGGATATTGGGCGTTCATGTGTCACGGCAGTAGAGAAGCAGGGGCAAGGTAGGGTCAAGTAAGCTTTGGGGGGAACGGGCGCTCGTTCCGGGGGTGACGAGGTGAGACAGGGCTGCAGCTCTGGCTTTGTGGTCGGTGAAGGAGGGACGGGCGACGAATCTGGAGATGCCACGGCAAGCTGTTGGACCAGTGGGCTTGAACGTCATCTGCAGGTATCTCCGCCAAGATCTCCGGAACAGCAGAATGGGGGGGATGATGCACGTGGATGGAACAATACCAGAAGGAAGTTTGGGGGTGAGATGGCAGGTTGCACGTCAGAGGAGGATCGTTGATGGAGGTGAGAAGGAGGAGGAGAGTTGAGAGGGAGGCACTCACCAGAGCTGCAAGAGCTCTGACGTTCAGCGGCACGCAGACGCGCAGTGACATCCCTCGACGTAGCCCTCCGGCATAAGGAACCCATCTCGACGAACCACGGACGCCGTCAAGCTTCTGCGCATTGACGATCGCACAACCTGCATATCCGTGGTTCCGCAGCCACGGGCCAATGGCTTCTTGTCCTAGGACCGGATTTCTGGGTAGCTCTGCCCCCAACCAGAGAAACAGAGAGAGAGAGAGAGAGAGAGAGGTCTGACATGTCGACGGAGTGATGTACTAGTCGACGTTGGCGCTTAAGTTTCCAGAGCTCTCTACACCGTCCTCCTCCTTCCTCCTCCTTCCCATCTTGGCTTCGGCAGATTCGAGGACCGTCGAGCCGTTAGGCGGGACGATCTTGCAGTGGGCCACGACACATCACAAGCAACAGTGTCGGGAGCGGATCATGCTTCCTCGTGCTAGCGGGAGCCCTAGTGTGGTGTCTATTCCAGGCGGGAGGCAAATCCAGGCCAACGGTGACGGCTCAAGGTTCAGAGCTACAGGACATGAGTGGGGAACGGCCAGTCCGAAAGGTTGGGCTCCCCCCCATGAGCATAAACCTGTTGTTGTCTGGTTGGTCGAGTGCCCAGAGGTGATGCTGTGCGTTGTCGCTGAGATATTCTTATGCGTGCGATGACGGGCATTGCGGCAGATGGCTGTGAGGCGAAATACTGCAGAAACGTTTGGAGGGGACGGGATGAGGCCGAGCACATGGCATTGAGAATAAGGGTCCCAACCACCATCAACAGACAGTGCAGAGCTTCGGAGGAATACGAAATTCGTATAACAAACCAGAGCTGAAAATGTCTCTTGGACATGATCTTGCTGCTGAAGGCTGTGGAAAGCCGGGGTCAAGTGACTGCTGAAAGGCGGTATGCACCAAGTCTCCGCCACAACGCCCGTTCACGAATCCCCATACATGAGCCAAGCCTTGCAACTGACACAATCAGAGAAAAGACCACGACAACGACGGGCGACGGAAACCATCTCGGAGACGGGGCGGGCGCCCTAAGGGTCCATCCCGTATCTGTTCAGCTGGTGTAATTGGAGCGCCCCTCGATATTGCGTAGCTGCAGGGCGGCGTCTAACCCCCATCTGCACATGAAGTTGACGATGGAGGAGAGACTCTCAGTGGAGCGGGTTGCCTAGAGATAGAGCACGTGAATGCTAGCTTCAGCCTGGGGTCGGTAAACTCCGCATGAGCCCCAGAATTCAATTGCTCTTGTCGCAGCAACGTGCCATGATTCGTCGCTGCTTGCAGCACTCGAGTCGCGATGTCTTGGGAGGCGGATGAGAATCGCATCCGGACTGTGGATCCCAAGCAGGTCTAGCCGGGTCTAGTTCCTCTTGGGAGGCAATGTTGTTGTGAATGTATTTGTAAGAAGAGACAGGAAAAGCAAGCATTGAGAGACATGAAGATTGAGCGATATTCAAAGGGAGAGATGAGAACAAATGGTGGAACCGGGAGAGTAGCTGGTGGCTCTATCAATTGTGACTGTAATTGTACCTCCCTTGTATGCGCTTGAAAGTGACGATATAGGTATCCCCAGGTAGACTTGATTGGCTGGCATTGCTCCAGGATTGCCAAGCCTTCAAGTTCCTTCCCAGATCGTGGCTTGCCTTACACAGAGCCGTCAAAAGGTGGGGGCTTGGGGGTCCATCCATGGGAGGGGAAGGAGCTCCCCACAAGCTGCACGCACAAGCTTTTGACCCTCAAGAGACTGAGACCTCACCAAACCAAGTTGGGAATTGTCCAAGCACAATGACACTCAGACACACTCATCACCACACACACGCATTCACACTTGGGCGCATCCACACGCTCTTGAAGCAAGCACCTTTGCCCGCCGAGGGTGCCCGCGATTTCTCGGGGCGTTGAGATCGACGATAACCGGGCACACTCTGTTGCGCCGCCCACTGTCCGTGTGCGCCTGCTTGTGCTTTCTGCAGACCTGCACCCAATTCACCGTCAAACGCATCTGTCTTGTGTTGGTGGCGCCCGGCCTCGAGTCTGAGTTACCGATGCTCTGCAACGCTGTTACTCGCCGGTTATTGCGAATCGGCCACCTCCCGCATCGGGTCTGTTCCAGGATGTGCAGAAGCCATGCCGCACGGGAGGGGGACGGGATGATCCACATGGAGGAGGAGCCCTTTATCTAATGATGGAAGAGGCGGCGTCGGGGTCGTGAGGGGCAGGACAAGAGAGGTGAGGCCAGGCAATCTTCAAAAAGAAAACACGGCCGGCGTGCTCCAACGAGCGTCGATGTGGTTTCCCCTCCAAAACACCAAGACATTTCTCGATATACAACTCCCGGACCCGTGGCTCTGGTTTCTTTGCCCCTCGACATCCAGGAACAGACCCGCACTTATCCATAAGACTCTTTCCGTTCCTCGATTTACTTGGCGTCTTGTTTGCTTCTCGTTTTCCCCTTGCATCCGCTTCTCCATCTCTGGACCTAAACCACTTGGCAATATAAACTCGACTCACGTACCTACTTCAAGATCGCCGCCAGGACCACAAAACACCACAGATTGCCCATTGACCGAGCCCAACGACACAAACTCTCGAGTTCGACTGGATCCTCCACCATCTCATTCCAGATACGTACCCACACAGTCTCCGATCGACTCCCGCCATCCTTTGTGGTCCCCTCCAGCCCCTAAGCCCGTCCACTTCCATCGGTGGCCCAAGGGATAACCACGCGCCACTCCAACTCTATTATTCACGTCACCCTCCAACGGAACTGCGCTGCTGAGGTTCCTCGTACTTGAGCCCATCGGTTTCTCCCTCTTGCTCAAGCCTCTGTTTCTCCTTGCCGCCGACTCTTGGCCACCCTATGCTTGGTCCTCATTGCGTCCTCTGAGTCCCTTAGTTGCAGCTCTGCCCCATTTCGTTACACGCCGAGAACCTCCACAGAGTCTGGGCATAGTGCAGAGCCACACTTGGGACAGAATCTGGCCCAAGGCTGCGAGTTGCCCTCTGAAGCTCTGGTACATCGGCCTCTCTCACACTCTTAGCATCCTGTTATATTCCCTTAGTCGCCACCTTTTATACTTTGGCCTCTTGGTTACTTCTCTTGCTCCATCCCCGTTGCTCCGATCTCCATCCTCTCCATTCTTGTCTGCTCTCCCCGGAATTGCTTGGCACAGCTCGGGAGCTCCCACTTCTCGGCCGGGTCGCCTTCAAGGAATTCTGAGAAACCCTCTTTGCCCTTCCTATTAATATCACACCTACCCTATCCATGCGGTAACTACGTGTTTCCGCCTCTGTCGAGTATCGTGCTGGACCTTGGTTTTTTAGACCCTATCCCTCAACACCGTCCAACATGGCTCCGACTCCGTGGTTAGGGCCTCGCGAGCCCCATGTGGCCAAGGAGGTGCCCATAGGCGGCGATATCATGTCGATTATCGTCACTCTCGCCGCCGTCACCGCCTTGTCGGCCTTTCTCTGTCAGTTCTTGGTCGCCACATTATCAACACCAGAAGACTAACTCGCGGAAACAGCTCAACGGTTCCTTGCCGTCAAGTCATGGCGAAGGTTACCCTTTGTTGTGTGGAGTAAGTCCATCATGGTCATCGGTTTGGCATTGAGATGGGAGAAGGACCGATACTGACCGACATCAAATAGTTGTCTTCGCTATCTACATCGACTCATACTGCTTCGTCTTTGCCACAGCCCTCCTTCAACAAGTCTTTGGCGTCAACACCAATTACAACATCTGCCACGGCGCCATCTTACTCTGTTTAGTTTGCTATGTAACGACAAAGATTGTAAGCCGACCCGAGTGCCTTGGGTGCTCGCCATCCGCTAACTTTGATAAAGCTCATCTACGTTTTCCTCGTCGAGAAAGCAGTAAGTGGCAACAGGTCAAGCTGTGGAAGGGGATTGTGTCTGACAACTACCAGTACATCATTCGAAGTTCAACGGTACGAAGGATGAAGTCGAAACTTTACTTGTTCAACATGTTTGGCATGCTTGGCGGCTACACAGTTGTGGTCATTCTCAACTTCATCTTGTAGGTTTTGTTTTTGGCATTGGCCGGGTTGTCATGACTAACCAATCCGTTTCCCAGCCGTATCGCGAAAATCGTCAACGGAGAATGCGTTATTGGCATGCAGAGCATCTCCATGATCCCTCTCATCACCTTTGATGCCGTGGTTAATGTTTACCTCACCTTTCTCTTCCTTATTCCTCTCAAGAGTAAGCGATGCAAGAAGCCGTATTCAAGAAACAGCATCCTAATGTTTCTAGACCTTTACTCCTACAAAAACCTGCCCAGAACCACTGCCAACGCCCGCCTCCGTAATGTCGCCTTCCGCACCTTCGTTGGTGCCTGCTGCACCTTGCTCAGCAGCATTGTGTATGTATGCACTTGGATCTCGGGGACTGCATGCTGACATCTCATAGCAATCTCACTGTTTTGATGGTTCTTGATGGCGAGCCCGGTTGGGTGTGCCTCATGTGCTGTAATAGTGACAGTATGTTTACATGGTAACCTTCCAAAAAGTACGGTGCTAACAGAACCAGTCCTCTTCTCTGCCATTGTCATCCAATGGGTCACATCTCGCGACAGTGCCGGTTCCTCGAGCCAGCCGACCTCTGCCGCTGCCGTCGACGGAAGTCTTCACGCTAGACGGCCGTCTATAGCGCACCCCCTTGGCCCAGTACACACCCCTCACGCCCCCAACTCACCACATGGCACCGATGCCGAGGTCTCGCTTGTGGCCTCGGCCACCGCTCGCTCCTCGTCTGATAGCCCCGAATCCGAACTGGCCAAGATCCACTCGGGAACGAACGGCGGCGTAGTAGTCACGACCACCATTCATCGCCAGAGCCAACCGAGCAGTGGCTTCGGACTCGAGATGGAGCGGAAGGACGGAAATGGCATGAGACTTGAGGACGACGAATCGATATATGGGTATTCACCACGACCAGCGAGTTTCGCCATCAACCATGTCGAGATTGCCGAACCTCCTCGGACACACATCACAGGTGGTAGCAACAACCATAACAACCACAATAGCCATCACAGCAATCATCATCATACGAAATCTTTATCTGACGGTTGATGAATCGACATGTTGAATTCAAAAGTAAAATGGGGAAGGGGGTATTAGGCATGCTACTTGTGGCGTTGGTGGGTTGTTTAGAGGAGCATGGGTAGCTAGAGGAGTTGTTTTACAAGCCATGATACATCCGGGGCCATTAGATGGCACATGATTTTGAGTAATGTAATATTTGGATACCATGGGGGAGTTATTAGACGTCCGGCCCAAAAAGAGGATGAGATATGAGCAAGGAGAATGTGGGGGGGAGGACTTGAGTGTTGCCAAGTCATAGTATATACCCAACCAATGTTGACGAAGATTCACGACCCTAAACTAAACTTCAGCCCAGCCACAAGTCGTCACGTTGACAGGAATGCGGAGATAACATAGCGTGGCTGGCGGGTAAAGTGCGATATCAACAGGGGCCGCTCTGGAACATCATGCACTGAGTCAGTCTGCCAAGCAAAGTCCCGAGACTCTTGTGTCGTTCATGATTCGCATTGGGCAAGACACGAGGTCAAAACACGAGGTCAAGACACGAACGAGTTCAGCCTTGTGTGTGCCACCGTCTCAGACCGTGACCACAACGACGGGAAACAACGCCGCATCCGGGGATAGCGACACTACCACGTTGTCTTGGAATGCGACATTGCTCAAATTGTCACGTTTGCAAGAGTCTAAGCAGTCAAATCGCTATTCATTGTCATCGTAGCTCGAAGAGGGTATCTGCGTGCTATAAAGTCTATCAAACTGCGGGTGGCGTCTATAATATGAAATCGGGCATTCCTTTTGTTATTTTTCAGAGTACGAAAAATAAAGTGACCATGTTTTTGAAAAAGCCTTTTTTTTAGAATCCCGAGTGCCGGTAAATAAAGTAGGCAAACCCACACAATGAGGTTAGATTGCCAACATATGTACAGAAGAAGTCGACGTGCGCCATCCTTGACCGAGTTTTCCACCAATTTCCCAAAATGCCCGTGCTGAATGTTAAGGGTATTCCCTAGCGAGTGTACAAGAAGTAAGACGAACTTTGGGGCCTTGCGCCCTGGACCGTGGTCGCTTAGGCCGAGGCGTACACCTTGCCGTAGGAGCTGAGCTCAGACGCAGAGGTCATGAGCATGCCCTGGGAAACCATGAAGTAGGAGTAGGCGTCGAGGTACTCGAGGGACTCAAGTCGGGGAATAGCCTCCTTGAGCCAGCCAGCAATAGCATCATCAGAACCAAAGGGGGCGAACTCGGTGAGCCAGATGGGCTTGCCACCGCAGGCCTCGTGGGCAGCCTTGAGGTGCTCGAACAGGGTCTCACCGTACTCAACCTCGGAGTACCAGTGGACGTTGCAGAAGTCGTACTTGCAGCCGGCAGTCTCGCAAGCGGAGACCCAGCTCTTGAGCCAGGCAATACCCTCACCGGCAAGACCGCTGTTGCTGATGGAAGGAGCACCGATGAGAGCCTTGCCAGAGTAGCCGTTGAGAAGCTTGACGTGGGAGGCAGCAGCGCGGGCGGGCTCCATGTTGGCCTGACCACCGTTGTCGGGCTCGTTGAAGCTGAAGATGGCCTTGGCGCCGTTGGAGAGGCACTCGTCGATGTTGTCCTCGAAGTACTTGACCTTGTCGTCGGCATCACCCCAGAGAGTGGGGATGTAGTTCACACCCTTGATGCCACCAGAGGAAGGGCCCCAGTTGTAAGCCCAGCCACAGTTCTGGCAGTTGGAGGCGAAGGTGTTGGCCAGGTCGACATCGTTGTAAGCAATACCACGCTTGCTAGAGAAGCCAACGGAGCCGCCGCTAGACTGAGAAGTGGTCTTGGTGTTGGTGGTGGCCTTGGGAGCAGCAGCAGCAGTGGTGGTAGCGGCGGGCTGAGCCTCCTCCTTGAAGACGGCCTTCTTGGGGGCCTGGGAGACCTTGGCAGGCTTGGCGACCTGGGCGAGGGTGGTAGGCTGGACAGAGACGGGGGCGGGAGCCTCAACCTGCTCCTCGGCGGGCTTCTCAGCGACCTGGGTGGGAGCAGCAGCGGCGGGAGCGGGGGCAGCAGGAGCCTGAGAGACAGGGCCGAAGTAGTTGTTCTCCCAAGAGACAACCTGGCCGTCGATGGTGGCAGTGATCCACTCGGCACGCTTCTGGACGTGCTGGTGGTGGTGACGGTGGGCGTTGAGGCCGAGAGCCGGCTCAAGAAGAGCGGCGGTGGCAGTGAGAAGAGTGAGCTTGTTGCCGATCATGTTGACGATTGTTTGTTGGTGAAGGATGGGTGTGGGTGGGTTGATATGTGCTTTTCTTGTATCTTGCTTATGCCGTGGAATGTCAGACGCTGTGATCAGTGCCGATAATCAAAGAATGAAACAGATATTCGAGGTTGTATGTAGTGGTTGGATCACAGTCACAGAGACGAGAGCAACACAGCAACAGTGAACGACGAAGATCGAGGTGAGAGATGTCGGCACGGCCGAAGAGAGAGGATAGCAGTCTTTCAAAGACGCGGAGGGAGAGCTGACAGCGGAGCTGTGTAAATAAGGAAGGGCAAACGACAAAGTCGAGGCTTGAAAACAACACAAAACGATGAGGGAGAGAAAGGGGAAGGGAGTGTATTCGAAACGGGGGAACTGGAGGGTTTTTGAACAAGGAGTCTTCTCGCCGAGGCGTGAGGGTTGCAGCGGAGGGGAGGGGGTACATGTTGCGAGGTGGGATGAAATGTATTAGCCCACGTTGAGAACAGCAAAAAGATACCTGCTCTTCCACCTGAGACAGGTCACTTTCCTATACGACAGCACCGCTGGGGTGTCTCCCGGACTTGGAAGTGCCCCGCAGTGGCATCCAAGGGCCCCAAGAGCCTCCACTGCAGGGGACGGGTTTGGGGCGCCTCTAGCGTGTTCAGGTCAAAGTCTTGGTGCACTTCCGCATTCTCATTGGCTGGTTGGTGCGGTCCTGGCGCTGAACTGCAGTGGATTCTGGTGGGTGCCCGATGGCTAACGCCAGGAACGCCAGGGCAATCAAGCCTTTTCTGCCAGGGGCACACACACCTCATCCGGACAGGGCACATGATCAGGGCTTCCGATTGGCCGTGTTCAACCTCAAAGGGAACAACCTCAGTGCTCGACCCACGACCCAGAAAACATGGGCCAACGTGGCAGTCTCGGCGAATCGGTGATGCGACCACTCACGGCGTGTTTCCAGGGCGAAACTGAAACGACGGGCAGGGAAGCGCCATTTTTATCGTTGCTCGCCTTCCCTTCTTTGAGTCTACTGCAGGTCCCTCTGCAGGAACAGAACAGAAGGTGGGAGGAAACAAACAGCTGACGGCCCAATCGACGGAAGAAGGCATCATTCTAGTGTCCTCGCTAGACACCGCTCACGATTGCTTCACCGATCGGTAGTGACTGATAGAGTCCATGCCTGACTCGGCGATCCTCCACCGACGTGCACACGCTATTTGGAAATCTAGCGGGCGGCCGCGAGAATCAACCAACTCGTTTACAGAGCCCCCCGGCACTCAGTCCAGCATTGCCGGGTTCCAGAACGCCATCGGGGCGGGCTCTGGGCGAGGATCTTTGTCGTATCCATCGGCCAAGACCGCGAAGGGTTTGGCCAGGGCTGAGCTGAGCAGAGCTGATCTGAGCAGCAGCAATGCGCGTCCAGAGGCTATCGACAAGCCAAAGTCAATAAACCTTGCTTCTGGCTCCTGGGCATTCCAACGGCATCGCACCACGACATGCACGATTTGCGTCCTATGACGGCCACAGATAACAAAAAACCTCTCACCGGATGAAATTTTCATGATCAGATGCAAAGCAAGCACACACACACACACACACACACACACACACACACAAGCAAACAACTCGCCTCGCAACGGAACAAAAACTAAAAGTCTTGGCTTCTTCTCTGATCCCAACCTCTCGGGAACCACATCCAAGGGCCACGTCGGCTACTATTCCGATTCTTGCTTAGCATCCGCCATGTGAAACAGCAACCGAAATTACTCCCGCTCGCCAAGGAGCCCTCTTCCCAGCTGTTCCGCGCGTCCCTCCTCTCTCCCCTGTCAAGTTGTCAGTTCAAACCGGGGTGCCGGATCGGATTCTGCTGATTTCCGCCGGATGGGCAAGATGTGAGAACGCTTTGGGAAAAAGCTTGGCCTCCGAAAGGAATGCGAAGGTGGGATCAAAGGTCTTGCTCTCCACAGTCACCCTACCATGCCACGAGGACAGACAATGTGACTGCCGTGATCTATCTCTGGCATGTATCTGCAAAACCCTCTTTGTGTGTCATTGTGGGAGATGCAACAAAGCTTGAGATCAGATGGTGCATGCAATTGGTCCGGCACTGACGCTGGCAGGTCAAAGAAGCTGGCTGGTCTGTCTCCGTCCCGGTCTGATCTTGGTCAATGGTCTCCCTCCCCCTTCTTGGCAATGCGCATGGTTGCAGAGTGCTTACGTGGTGCAATCAGCTTTCATCTGGTGCCGGTCCTAGTGCAGTTCACGTCTTGACAACGTTGAGGTCTGTGCAAGCCAGCATTGCACTCCTGTGAGATTTGACCACCTGGCTCCGTTGATTCAGGGCCACACGTGCTGCCCTGCAGAGATACCGTCTCGGATCCTGGCTGGCCGTGTGAACGGTGAGGCCGTAATTACAATCTGGGTGCCCTGGTTGCCTCGTCAGACCGGATTCATGCTGGCATGGGATATGGGGTCCAACCCAGCTTGGATGATCATATGTCAGCACCATATAGCGCCATCGGACCTGGAGTCTCGCATTGGGGCTGTCTGGTCGATGTTGGTTACCTCAACGATTCGATGAGGCACAATGCCATCAGTCTTGTTGATATCGCAGACGGTTAAGCATCACTGTTTGACCTACCCGTGTGTATGTCAGCACAAGGTTATCTGCATTCCGTGCCGTTGACTGCGGGCAGTGGCACGTTTCTATTCGCCCCCCAGTGTTTCAAACTTACATGCAGATGCTTACTTGAATCATTGGTCATACCATACGACAATCTGTGTAAGGCATGTCGGGTCAGAGCGTATCACAGACATACTCGAGCCATAGGCCAGCCTGATACTGTGAGCAGACCACAACCACTTGTGTTGTTATTGTGCCAGGACTCGAAGGACAGTCTCTAGACTAGAGAACAACGAATTGCAAAACAGATGCTGCCCCCTTTCTCCTGGGCGGCAATGAGCCCACAGAATCGGTCCATGTACTGTAGGGTAAGCGTGTCTGGATCACCACTCGGAGTTATTTGGTCCAGCACGACAAGGGGGCAGGGGATGGCCATGAGACAACCATCTTCCGTTTGCGGCGCTTTGGGTTCTCGTCATTCTGATTCAGATGTCTGCTTGGCGCCGGATCCTCACTTGAGGGTGTACAGACGCTGGCGCTAGCATGGACTTGTAGACCAGAACCAAGAGCGGCACCTGACAATTGCCCTTTGGGCCACGACCCGTTTCAACTCGACAAAAAGAGAACAAAAGCAGCTGTTTGATCAACCGCGAGGCTGCTAAGTTTAGAAAGGACCAACGGTTCATGATTGACGCGGGGATCGTTGGAAAATCCAAGCGCCGGACTTTGGATGGAAATTGAAGCGCCCGTGACGGTTGACTTTGGTGGGAGCCCAGGCGCGCGCTTGTTTGTTTCACAGTTGAGCCGATCAGAGCCAGTCAGAGAGAGGGTGGTGAAGAGTCGACAACCTATGACATCAGACTTTAAAGAGGCCGTTTTCGGAACCATTTTAACGGCGGAAGAAGGTCGTCAACGGCAAAGAGCATGCCGAGTTAAATTAAGAGTTGATAACGTCTTTGCAAAATTGCGCCGACCGAACGATAGGCTGCTCAGCCACCGACGGCAACTCGCAGCGGATCAAACGGCACGGGGCAATTCATGCTGCACTTTATTCCTCCATCCAAGGCGGAGCTCAGAAGTCCATGTCACCTTGAACCGTTATTGGACTCATGTTATAATGCTGCCTGCTCGTCCACCCACACCACGGCTATTCAGACTGACCGAACACTCTTCGTCGGGTTAAGGTTAGTCCACGGGCCACGCTCGCCAAGGCTAGAGATCCCTAAAGGGGAATGATGCCGCGAGAAGCGGCGGATTGATGACCCGCCAACCCGCTCAACCTGAGGGGCAACACTGCCACTGTCACCGATGAATGACTTGACGTGACCAGGTTGACGACGATGGGAGCACTCAATTCAATTAAACTACTACCTAATCAACAAGAGCAACCGCAGTTGGGCGTAAATCCAAACTGCTAAGCCACCACCAGCTGTCTCGCATGTCCTGAGGGGATCGTCAAACCGGGCTCCCACACGTGACGACGCGATATCCTGATTCGCTCATGGTGTCATGTTCTTCTGTCTCGGCACTGGGAAGCCCTCTTTGTGTGTCCATCTTCAATCGATCGCCCGTCCAAAACCTGGCTTCTTCAAATTTGTCAGTCAGCGAGAGTAAAGAAGCAACGAGGACGATAGAGAGCGAAACCAACTCCCTCGAGATATACTTGAACCCCTCTCTCATCCACCTAGACAGCTTGTCAGAGCTGCGATAGCTTCAGCCACAGTTCCTCCCATCACCTAGACCGACCACCATGGACATGTCCCAGGAGTTCTCCCCGGATATGCTGTCGTTCAACGGCCAGCCCTACATCGACTACAGCGCCTTTCTCCAGGCCGACGAAATCAACTTTGGCGACAATGCCCAGGAACAGACCAACACGGGGCTGTCAGACTCGTCCGGCAAGGCCACACCACCGAGCTCTGATGCCCAGAGCGCATCCAACGCCAGCACCGAGATAGCGAGGCGGCAGCCGGCTCAGAAGCAGAGGCTGGAGCGGAGAGGACACACCAAGAGTCGTCGGGGATGCTACAACTGCAAGAGAAGGCGTATCAAGGTATATCTCGCGTGTCATGATTGCCTCGACTAGGCCTAACCGTGCCCAGTGCCAGGAGACGCGCCCTGCGTGTGGCCATTGCATCAAGACTGGCCTCAAGTGCGAGTACCCTGCTATGCCACAGATCACACACCAAGTATGCTTGTCTAGATCCCTGAAACTGTCATCCATCGCTGACATTCCGCCAGCCGCATCACCAAATTCCGCTCTTCAGCTTACAGGACATGCGCTTCTTCCAGCACTTCCTAACACAATGCTACCCGCACCACCCCCTGAAGCAGGAGGAGATCTGGACGCACGAGATACCATGCATTGCACACAACGTATGTACTCCTCGTTAACGACACTTTCGTCTCTGACAACCGCAGCACGAGTTTCTTATGCATGCCATCCTGGGATTCTCAGCGTCCCAGCTCATCAAGACTGACGCCAGCATCGTCACAGCCGCCATGAGCCACCGCGTCAAGGCGATCAGGGCCATAAAGAAGCGCCTCTCAGAAACATCCAGAGCGCCTATTGAGTCCGAAGAGGCGAATGCCATGATAGCGACCTGCTTCGCTCTGACGTTCCAATCCGTCAGCCTCGAGGATGGACTTGCCGAGTTTTTGACGTTTATCCGAGGCATCATGGTCGTGGGAATACAGATGATGTTCCGAGGAATCAAGCCTCTGTTCCAAAATATGCCGGAGCAAGAGCAGGACGCACTCCTAGAGCCACTCATGGAGGGCCTGCCGCTGATCCAGAAGGGCTACGTCGATTCCGCCATGGAGGCGGTCGTGAATCTGAAGCCGCTGTGCAAAGAGCAGGTGGAGATAGAATACCACCAGCACCTGGTTAACATTCTTGAGCAGCTCTATCTCAACTCGTGGGATGGTGAGTTCTTGTTACCCCTACCGTGATATGCAAGCATGGATCTGACCTTTTGTTCCCGCAGCCTATAAAGCATACACGAGACAGTACGGCTGGTGGATGATGCTCCCCCACGACACGTTCGAAGCCCTCATCAACCCAGATAACCAGGTCATCATGCTGCTCCATTCGCACTGGATCGGAATCAACGAGATCATGACCCCTATAACGGGGCAGGAGAGGCAGGTGGCGGTCAAGTACTCGGAACGCGACACGGAGCCCGACACTGACCCAGGCTTTGCGCGCTGGCTCAAGTATATCAACGCCCACATCGACTATGAGCACCAGATCTACAATCAGTGGCCCATGTGGATTGAGGAGCAGCTGGATCGCGACATCACCTGCCTTGGTAGGATTCCGTGAGGAAGGGAAGAGGAGGAAGTACAAGAGGCTGAGGGCATACGTCAGACTGTCGATACATTTGGACTTGTGAGCGTGGCGCTTTGGATGATGGATCCCTGGGAATGGATGTTTCCAAGATGGAGATGATCATGTATTGTTGGGCATTTTCGAATTTGCCAATAACATACCCCACGAGCGTATAGCCCGTATAACTCGTTCCACCAATGATTCATCCGACATTCAGATGTGACTATGCCTGACAATCACCTGACCCCCGTAGTAGTCGGGCACTCGTCTGCTGCGCCGCCACGATGGAAGCCATTCCCACCGGGACGGCACCGCCTCAGCACGGCCCCACTCCGTAGATCTCGCATTCATCGTATTCCACGCATCGAGATTAGAGGCGGGGCATGGATCACGACAAGGGCCAATGACGTTCGACGTGACACACAGGGCTGAAAGATGCCCGACGATATGCCCCGGGCTGTGGTTTCGGGGGGGCCATCGTATTCTTCGGGTTTTGCGATTGATCTGTGGCGATGGGAATTTGTGCGAGGGATACGATGGCGGGGTTTTGAGGATATATAGATGGCTTTTGCCTTGGCTTTTACGAGTTGAGTTGTCAGTCAACAACACACATCAAGTATAAGACTATAAGTCAACACTTCTGCAAACAAAAACACCCATCTTCAACAACACCAAAGCAACCCCCAGTTTCCATACAAAGGCATCTACACAATGACAACAACAATTGAGACCATCTCGGCCCCGGCCTCCGGCCTCCACCGGCGATCCACGGGACACTCCACCCTCCCTCCGGACTACGAGGCCACCGAAGGCTACGAACTTGCCCAGCTTTCACCGGCATCTTCCTCAGCAGAGTCCCTCCCAAGATACACAACCACCTACGAAAACGGTGGCTCTAGCTCATCTGCCAGAGACCCATCTGGCTTTCACCCAACAAAGCTCCTCCAGATTGAAGCCCCCGGCTTTGCACTCATCGCCTTCCCTCTGCCCCCGCGTCCGGACCCTATCTACGTATTTGGCGTGAACCCTACTGGTGAACTCGAGCAGGCAGAGTACGTCTCTATCCGTCCGGCACGCAACTCGGGATCTTGCTTCCTCGCACGCCCAGACGACCCAGCCCAGACGCCTATCTGCACCACCACGTACCGCTTCGGCCCTGGCAAGCCACCCAAGATCCGACTTCTCGGCGGTGCGGGTGAGAATGAGCATGATGAGGAGTTTGAGCTCAGCTGCAAGGGGTGTCTGACACGCAGCGTCGTCATGCGAACTCACCTCGGTACCTTTGAATGGCGGTACAGCAGCCGTGCTGAACGCCGAGCAGCCCAATCTTCTGTCGGCGAGGATGTCGATTGTCTACTTGTCCTCGACCGGGTGACCAACGTCGCTCTCGAGGGCGGAAAGCAGGAGGAGCGCCGCAGCAGAGTCGCGCAGTTTGTCCGCAGCGCTGGACTCCGCACCCCAGGCACCCGGAGGAGCACGGCGGGCAACGGAGGTCGGCTGATGCTGGACCTGCGGGAGTGGACTGACCGGAAGGGAGAGGCGGAGCAGATGGAGCTGTTGGCCGTGGCGAGCTGCGTGTCGATGATGAAGAAGGAGGTTGACAGGAGGAGAATGCATCAGACCATGGTCATCATGGGAGGTGCTTCTGGTGGTCCCTGAGGGCTTAGTGGTGAAGGATGTGATGATGTTGATACCCACGTATTTCTTATGTTTTTGTGTTCTATATAGAATGGTGGAACTGGTTTGACTTTTATAGATACAGTCTGATATATGGATAATTATTCCAAGTTCTCGGATATCCTGATCTCCTCATGTGTTCTCAGTCCTGCACGTCTGCAACTGCAGTCTTCTCCCTAGGACCAAGCTCAAGAACCTCAGCAACGGGCACTTCCAGCTTCTCATCGACATTTGCCTTCTGAAAGTCCTTCTTGCTGCACTTGCATGAGTATCGCACCCTGCATCCCTTCTTCTCGCCGATAAAGGGGTCGTTGCGGCACGACTTGCCAAACAGCTCTACCAGCAGGACCCAGACGGTCAGACCGAGTGTGATGGAGATGAGGTTGAGGGAGTTGAGGCTCTTGGCGAGCGGGAGCAGGAACATGACGATGCAGACGGCAAAACGGTTGGCTAGTCGGGTATTCTTGCTCCAGCGAAGTGTTGCCGGCTTGCGATGCTCGTGGCAGTAGGCAATGACTCCCATGAAGAGCAGCGCGATGGCTAGGCCGTGGCAATAGAAGAATCGAATACCGTTGGCGACCTTATCCTCTGCACGGTGGGAGTAGTGCTCCGAGAGTTGCTCGGCGTTGGCGCCGCCTGCGTCTGTTGCCAGGACCAACTTGGATAGTCCGGCAGAGGCAAGGATGTAACCCATGATGAATGGAAGATGGGCGTAGTTCCAGACGGTGGCTTTTGCTGTTAGTTGATAGTCTAAAAATGAATTAGAAGCACTTACCCGAAATGATAGAACGTCTGATAGCATGTATGTCAATGTTGCTGCCATCAACATCGAAATAGATCCAGTTAAAGACAAACGCCTGAACGAGCCCAAGCACAGCCTTTCCCAAGAATGAGTTGACGTGATAACCTCCATAGCTCTGGAACATGACGCCTACAACCGAGTATCCAAAGACCAGTGACACAAAGGCATTGGTGCGTTCCACTCGATGCTCAATGTTGACGGCGGGATAGAACTCAAAGACCTTGGCCAGGAACTTGCCAATGCCGCTCTTCTCACCGGCCATCCTTCCGTACCGGAAGAGCCCAGTGATGATGCTCTGACCCCACATGTCGAGGGCGAGGGCCACCCAAATAAGGCCCAGCCTTGAGGGCATCTCGACATGAATACTGGCGATCCACAGGACGGAGGGTATCAAGACGTTAATGGCTTCGCAAATCATGACGCCTCGGATCATGGGTAGGAGGAAACCGGTAGCCAGGTAGTGAACCAAGGTTCTGAATCTCGCAGCTAGATAGAAAGATACCAGCATCGTATACGTGTTGTGTTCCTCGTTGTCGTAAAAGGCGTATGTCATGTTGGTGGTGAATCTTGACAGGTTAGATTATTCTTCTTTTCAATGCTCGATTAACATACCCTAAGAGACAGGCAATCTCGAACAGAATTTCCAATCGAGTCAAGACGTCGTCGGTTTCGAACCAACTCAAGACCAAAGTGACATCGGCCCAGATCTTCCACGACATGATAAAGGTGATTGCGAAGCGGAGTAGTTCCTTGCCGGTCGGTTCAGCCCAGACATGTTCGCCGTTGATGTGAATGATGCCGACTATTGATATATTAGACGCTGACGCTATGCTATGAGATTCGGGGAATTACCGTAGAGGAGGTCAAAGAACAGCTCGATAGCCATAATTTCTGTGTTTTCTGAAGCGCGCCATAGCAAGCCTTTGTGAAACCATTGTTTCACCACGGGCTTCTTAAAGAGCTTTGTAGTCTCTCCCAGTCGGGCTTGACTCCAGCTCGAGGCGATGGAGACTGTATCCGACGTGGACGTATCCAAATCTGGAGTCTCATCATCATTGTAGGTTCGCAGTTCAGCGCCATAGCCAAACTTGTTGAAGTTGGCGCTCAGACCGTTGGTGTTGGTAGAGAGCCGGTCCAGTTCGCTGTTGAAGGTATCCAGCTGGCTCTGCACGTCTTCCCACTCTTCAAAGGCTGGACCATGCCGCTCCCGCAGCTTGGCTCGACGACCCTCGTGATGATCTCGAGTCTCTCTGAGATAGTTGCAGTGCTCTGTCGAACCGTGGAGGACGACTTCGACCTGTATCTCGTCCTGGCTGCCGTACTTCTTGCGCAGGTTGTCGTAATCTTCGGGCAGGGACACGATCACTTCCTTGCCATTGGGCAGAGCGAACCTCTGCGGCTGGCGCCGTCTCGCGGAGGGCTTAGAGGACATGGCGATACCGTCGGACAAGAGAAAACAAGACAGTTCACGCTTGCAAAATCAGAAAAAGACAGCAAGAGGGCGCGACGAGGAAGAAATAAGAGTCTGCAAAAACAAGACAAGGATTCTCGTCGCTGACCCCAAATTACAGATGTAGGGCGGCCGCCGTCGTGTTGGCCCCTGGCAAGTTGATGCCGCTATCATTGGCGTTTGATGGTGTGTCTGGCGGCCCATTGGGCGCCCCCAGCCGGTCAAGATGCACAATCGTCATCGTGGCAGAATAAAGGCACCTCTTGTTTAAGCTTATCGAGACCCGATTCCATCTTGACTAAGGCATTGGTCATCATGGTTGTCTCTTTGAGAGAATCGCTTCTGCTTATTGATACGCGTGCATATGGAGATGGACCAAGGATGCGCGGCTCATTCCGCCCAAGTGCCGGCTGAGTCACGTGAACACATATCCGGTTGTTTACCGGCTGCGGCTGCAAGCGGGTGGGCGAGTGGGTGCCTGAGGCTACCAATCCTAGCTCAGCCGTCGACCGGTAATTCGGAGCAAAGATTCAGCCATCACCAACTACCAAAATCCCCATCTCCCCCCCAATCAACCTTCAACACCGCCAAAATGACTGCTGCGTGGAAAGCCGCTGGCCTTACGTACGTCAATTGACCCCTCGCCCTGCCGATTCGACCATTGGAACTGTCCTGTCGATTTTCTCACTCCCCCCGACCGACCGTGTCCGAGCCCCGAGACCGAGAGAGCTAACAGAAACCCTTTTTCCGAATAGCTACAACCGCTACCTGGCCGTCGCCGCCCGCGTCGTCCGCCGAAGCTTGAAGGAGGATAAGAGAATCGCTGCCGAGCGACGAGGCGAGATGGACCTGCGATTCGCCAAGTGGCAGGTAAGGCGACCTCCCGGCGATGCGGAACCAACTGGACATGGAAAACTGACGGGTTAATTACCTCAACAGAACGGCAAGCAGGGCGAGGCCCAGAACCTGGCCGCTGCCAACGCCGCCAACGCCGCCGAGAACGCTGCTTAAAGCAGATCGACTTTGGGAATGATTGCGCGTGGATAATGGGAGCGTGGCGCCCGAGGGGTTGCTCGGCCCAAGATGAGATGGAACAGAGCAGCTCAGCCTGCTCACGGGGAGGGCAACCAATTGCATGCACCTAGTGCCACTGTATCAATAACGATTGCTGCAATGTTATCAATCAACCAAAAAAGACGACGACTGCAATTGACGGACCCCCAAGGAAAAATTGCTGGTGATTGTATGCTGTGCCCATCTCGACTGCTACACTGGTGATGCTCGGCGGGACGCAACTCGAGGCTACCCGGCTACCGCCGAGGAAAACAGGTGCCTCTCCACAAAACCCATATCGTCAACAATCAGATTTCATGACAGTAGAACTTGACCATTCATTATACCTTGACCAATTTCACCACAATCGTCATTCTCGCTCACGCTGCTCATTTGTGAATGTCGATCTCATCTGCCATCTGGTGACTTTTTGGGCTCCCAAAAGAGACGGGAGCAGTGGAACCTAAACCATCTGAACCATCATCTTGCTCCCTTGCCTAACTTCACTCTCTAATAATTTCTGCCCTTTTTCTTTCACCCTCGCACGCCCGCTCGTGCGATAATACCCCCATCCCCTTTGATGCGGCGGACGTCGCGTTAAACCGTCGACATGGCCGACTTCGGTATCGGGATCCCGGACGGTGGGTACCCAAAAGATGGATGGGAGATGGTGATGACCCCGTCAAAAAGTCTGACTTTGAGGCCTAGATATCGCGAGACTATCGCTGGGC